>NW_022589816.1:0-172572 GCF_004348235.1 Phoca vitulina
AAAAAAAAAAAAAAAAAAAAAAAGAAATGATAAATAGTTATATGGGTCTGGATTTCAGAAGGGAGATTAAAGTTGGATATAACTGTATTATAGTAAACCTAAGAAACCATGGATTTTAAGATGAGTATTATTCATGTCACTGAGAAAAAATAAACTCAATTAAAATATGAAACCCCATCTATTATAAGACACATTCTCCTATCAGATACATTAAAATATGAAAATAAAGTTTGCCATAGAATTGATTAAGTATGAAGTAAATTTGGAATTCACAAGCATTTGGGGGTATTATTAGCCAAATAGCCACATGCATTGATGGGATAACTACAGAGTGCAGATGAAGTATAAAAAAAGCCTGGAAAGTGGCAGAAGAAAACCTAACATTTAAGGATCTGGATAAAGGTTAATTGTTCTACAAAGAAATAAAATTAAAAGAGCTAAGTCAGCAGGTCAGTAGGTTTTCAGAGCCTCCAAAAAGGAAAAACAAAAAAGTTCTTAGAAAGAAGAAATCAGTAGTACTGATACTACTTAAATCTTTATAAACAGTACCAAAATGGAAATTTTTGGTTATCCTAGAAAGAACTGTTTTAGTTGAGTGGTAGAAATAGAATCAAGTCAAGTGAGTTTAGGAATTAGGGTAGGGAAGCCATAGAAATAGAAGAAGCCAAATTTTTTAAGAAGTTTGATCATGAAGTGAAAACTTTGTTTTTTTTGAAAATGAACAATGTTGGGGACATTTTAAAAAAAGGAAAACAAAACCATGAGAGTGATCCAGATAATTGTGACAAGTTAAAGAATTAGGGAAAAAAGAAAGGTTGATAGTGTAAGATTTCTTAGAGGATAAATTCAAATAGGATTCAAAACACAGGTTAAGAGCTTGGTCGTTGGCGGTGGGAGGGATAACTTCCAATTGTCTTTGGAAGCAAAGGGAAAGGCAGGTCATCTGGAACTGGAGTTTGCCAGATGAGCGCAAAGAAAAAAATGTAGAGGGAAGAGAAGTTAATGCAATTCTATTCAAACTGGGCTCCAAAAACTGGTTTCTGGTTTTCAAATGGTTTGTTACCAGTCTATGGCAAGAAATATACAGAAAATGGGAGTAAATATTTACAAATGTTATAGCACATTGATAATAGTTTATCTGTTGAAACTAATAGTATGAATTGATGTCTTGTAGACTGTATGTCTTTGTGGATTTTTACACTTTATTTTTATTTATTTTTATTTTTTTTAAGATTTTATTTATTTATTTGACAGAGAGAGACACAGCGAGAGAGGGAACACAAGCAGGGGGAGTGGGAGAGGGAGAAGCAGGCTCCCCGCCGAGCAGGGAGCCCGATGCGGGGCTTGATCCCAGGACCCTGGGATCATGACCTGAGCCGAAGGCAGACGCTTAACAACTGAGCCACCCAGGCGCCACCTACACTTTATTTTTAGTAATTCATTTTATTTTATTTTATAAAAGTATTGGTCCACAATGCATTATAAATGCCATCATTTTCATCATCAGCAATAACTACAATGTCTTTTTATCAAAGATGTCTCAATAAAGCACTAGTTCACTGTGAGTTTTCAGGAATGTTACTGGAATTACAAACCACAGGATCTAAGGAAGCTGGAAAGTGATTTTGGAGGAGGAGTAGTTATGACCATGGCTGCAATTGGCTCAGGTGGAATGGCCAAGAAAGTCATTAGAGGTAATGAAACAAAGGAAATGAGAGGCCATTGTTTGAAATAAAACTTCCATGGAAATGTTAAGGTCACCAGGGAAGACCATGTCACTTAGTGTTGAGGCAAATCACTTGATCCAGGTGGCAGTGGAAGGAAAATGGGAATTCTGTAGGGAGATAGAAAGCGGGATAAAAAAAGCAACAGAGGGGTGCCTGGGTGGCTCAGTCAGTTAAGCGGCTGCCTTCGGCTCAGGTCATGATCCCAGAGTCCTGGGATCGAGCCCCACGTCGGGCTCCTTCCTCAGTGGGGAGCCTGCCTCTTCCTCTCCCTCTGCCTGCCACTCCCCCTGCTTGTGCTCTCCCTCTCTCTATCTCTATCAAATAAATAAATAAAATCTTTAAAAAAAAAAAAGCAACAGATTTTGTTTGTAGCAAAAAGTTCTTCAGCCCCATAATTGACTAGTTAGGTGAAAGAGTATGGGTAGGTTAAATGACATAGGAAGGGAAAGAAGAGGCATAAAGAAATATGCAGAGGAGTAATTTTTAAAATGGCATGTTGAAAGTGACATTGTCTTTCTCTCCTGCTTCATTTAACAGCTGAGTTCTTCCTGTGGCCTGAAGGATAGATCCAGTTTCCACACACATTTGTTTTGTCTCCATTTTCAAAATTACGTGCCAACGTTAGAGTTTTGATTACAAAAGGGACATTTTGAAGCGTGCAGTCTTCTTGAATCTGTAGATAGTCAGCAGTAAATTTGTAGCTGGTGTGTGGTCAGGACCTCATGCTAGTTTGATGATCCCTTTGTCCACTTTCCCTAAAGATGCTGGAAGCGGGTCTTCCCTTAAAACTTTCCCTGCTCATTTTGTAGCTGCAGTGAGAGAAAGAGAAATAAGCCCACAGAGAAAGTAAACTTTCGACTCCCATTTACTCCTCTCTCTAAAAGTTTTATCTCCTACCAAAGTGGTCTCACTATAACCCCTTGAGAAAACTATTTTTTGCCCTTGATTCAGACTACAGATTTTTCTTCTTAAGTAAGGTGTGAGGAAAGGAGCTTTTGTGGTTGAGGAGTAATTGGGTGTGCAGAATCTTGAACTTTCCTGAGGAGGTAGCATGTCAACAAACGGGGTTCAAAACTGGCCAGTGTATCAGATTAATATTAAGTATATTGAGAAACTTTGAGTATTGCAGAACATTTATTATTTATTAGTTTACCCTTGAGGTATGATGCAAAATGCTTTTGCTTAGATTTACCTTGGATGAATTATTTAATAGATTGGTAATACTTAGTTTATTCTAGCTTCAGCAGCACAGCATGTGAAGACGTGCGTATCATTACCCCTTTACATTTGCTGCAATATTATATTTTCTCCCTATATAGTTAGTGGACATTTTGAGATATGAAAATTAAAATTACTGTGGTAGCAATAGATGTCTCCAGGAGATAATGTTTGAAGTTTATTTATTTATTTATTTATTTTGCTTTACTTCCTCTTCTGATGAAGTTTCTGTTCACTCTCGCAGGACGAATTTTATTGTGACTATTGTTTCATGAGTATGCAGGTGGATTCATGTGCTATTTCTTACTAGTTTTTATTATATTGTTGACCATTAGACTGTTGTTCTCTTTGATTTATGTTCTTTTCAGTCTCTGTGTGTATGTACACACATGGTAGAAAAACGAATGTGGACAAGGTAAGTGCTCTGACTTACACTATTCTACTGTTTGATGGGTTTCAACCAGGGGCAGTTTGCTCCATTGGGAATACTTCACAACGTCAAGAGAAATTTTTATTTGTTAGAATTGGGTTGGGTGGGGTGTGCTATTGGCATCTAGTGAAAAGAAGACAGGGATGGGGACATCTGGGTGGCTCAGTCGGTTTAGCATCTGCCTTCGGCTCAGGTCGTGATCTCAGGATCCTGGGATCGAGTCCCGCATCGGGCTCCCTGCTCAGTGGGGAGTCTGCTTCTCCCTCTCCCTCTGCCTTCCCCCCAGCTTGTGCTCTCTCTCTCTCACTCTCTCTCTCTTTCAAATAAATAAAATCTTTAAAAAAAAAAAAAAAAAAGAAGAAGAAGAAGACAGGGATGTTGCTAAACACTACAATGCTGAAGATAGAGGCCTATAATGAAGAATTACCAGGTCCAAAACGTCAATAGCTCTGAGGTTGAGAAACCATAGACTAGTTGAACAGAATATCATCTTATTGCTTTTGCACAGAAAACAAATAATTCCAGTCTTGCAATAAGCAAGCGCTTTGTGATAAGGTATTTCTAAATTTTTAATGTTTTACCTGCAAATATATTTTATAAAACAATTTTGATTTTTTAAAGTAATTATTTTCTTGAAGAAAATAAGACATACATATCTTTATATATACATACATATAAATTCCATACATTTAAAAAGACCTCAGGATATTCTACAAAGTGTTTTCTTAAAAATGGTATGCATATTTAGCTCTTTTAGTAAGATGTGTCTAGCTATTTTTCTCTTCCAAATAAAGAGTAAAATATCCTGGCTGGGATTTCCTACAAATATGATATGGAAAACTTGTCTCATTTAGACATTTGTGATTGCAGATTTATGAAAATATAGTCAAATGAGTGAATGCATATATTCCAGGTTTTCATACATAATGTAATTTTGAATCCTGATTTTTTTTGGCAAGGAAGAGATCAAAAGTTTTCATGCAATTCAGACATCTCAATATGCATACACTTTTCTTCCATGTCTTTTCTTTCCCCAGGCAAGCACACAACTTTAAAATAAAATTGCCTGTTTAGTAGTTTTCATTTCTTTCTAGAACTCTTCAGAAAATGTTAAAAGTTTCTCTGACAAGGTTAGCTATTTTTCAGCAAATATAATAAATCCAGAGTATAAGTAGTCATGTACTTTTATGATATATATAAAAAAGTACTTACTTTGGATTTATGGATTTTCTATTTCATGCAATATTTGAGAGTTAATAAAAGTTTTCCCTTTTTTGTTATAATATGTGATCCAAATTTATACAACAATAAGATATCTGAGGGTTCTTTTGAGGGAGTTAAAATTATTGGTAAGTGTCGCCTGGATGTCTCTGTTGGTTAAGCATTGGACTCTTGATTTCCATTCAGGTCATGATCTCACGGTCGTGAGATGGAGCCCAGAGTTGGTTTCTGTGCTCAGCGGGGAGTCTGCTTGAAGATTCTCTCCCTCTCCCTCTGCCACTCTACCCCCCACTTTCTCTCTCTCTGTCTCTCTCTCTAAAATAAATAAATAAAATAAAATAAAAAAATAAAGTCACTGGTAACAATATGAGGGTGACATACTCAGATATGTGCAAGATTATCCATTATGATATAGGAAGAAAATCATGAAACTTCTAATTATATTTTTATTTTAAAACTAAAAAAGGGGTTAAGACTCCAAGTATAAAATATAAGGTATTACCTGGTCCTGTATCCTACATGCAGTAGTGAGGTGGTGACCGGGCTACTCAATCTGCCTAATGAATGCCCCAGATATTCCTAATTATTAAAGAGTTCCACAGAATTGCTGTCACTTTTCACTTATTTTCAAAGTAGTGCCACAAACTACAATTTCTCTTTGCCTACTTAAGTGAAAATGTCTAGTTCGAAGTAAGATATTCTTCCCAAAATGAACAAGTCTTAAAAAAAGATTCTCCCACAGAAATTGTAGTTAAAAAATCATACTAAAATGCGAAAAAGTGAACAGTGAAAAAATGACTGATTTTTCTCCTATTACTAGTAGGAGATCTTTTTATTGTGAGGGAAAAATGATGACTGAGATGTGACAATATGTTAGTTGAAAATTATCTCTTATTGAATAGTGGATAATGGATTTATATCCACTGCCATAACAGTGGACTATATCCTAAGTGTGTGTTTATGTTTCTGTGTGTGTTGTTTGTGTAATAAATATTGTAACTTTATCATTTTAAATTTTTGCATTCACTAACAATTTTTTTTACTTATTTTATTTAAATTCAATTAGTTAACATATAGTGTTTCATTAGTTTCAGATGTAGAGTTCAGTAATTCATCAGTTGCATAAAACACCCAGTGCTCATTACATAACGTGCCCTCCTTGATGCCCATCACCCAGTTACCCCATCCAGCAACCCTCAGTTTGTTTCCTATAGTTAAGAGTCTTTTATGATTAATATCCCTCTGTGATTTTGTCACATCCACTAACAATTACAAGAAACTTTAATTTAGAATCAGATTTTTTAATATCTGTATCCTACAGTATTTAGACAATATTTTAGGAAGAAATCAAACTCTATAACATAATACCCAATATTATTATTAATATATACTATTTACATATAGATAGTATTTATTAAAATATATTAATAATACGGACATCAAATTATTGGTAACAGTGTGGGGAGGGTGACATACTCAGGTATGTGCAAGATTATTCATTGTGGTGCAGGAAGAAAAGAAGTGGTTAAAAGCTTCTTAATGTAAAATTTAAGGACATACCTGGTCCCATATACAATAGTGAGGTGTTGATTAATAATATATAACACATTAATTATATAGTATATATTATTAATCACATATAATATATATTAATCATAATCCCCTATTATATAATAACAAAAACTGCTAACAATATGTTAGTGAGAACAAAAAAATTTTTTTATCCCTAGAAAATAAAATAAAATTTTATATTTTTTCTAATTTTTATCTCACCAGTTTAAAATTTGTATTTCTTATTAAATATGTGATATCCTATGGTATATAATAATTCTATATATACATATTTATATGTATATATATACACATATATATGCATATGCACATGTCCACACTCACATACTTAGAGATGCATTAACAAAAATGTTTAAAAATGTTGCTGTAATGCTAAGAGTCAAAATTTAATATGCTATTTTTTTCAAAGGACCTATAAATAACAAATTAATGCAAATACTAATATTTTATTTTCCTTTAGTAATTTTTAAAACAGAAGAAAAAGAGCTATTGATTATGAAGCAAAGATGTGTTGAAGGGATTGTATTAAAATTTTAAACCATTTAATCAATAATGTCCTATGCAATTCAACTATTTTTTTCAAAATTTTAATGACAATCATTAAAAACATCAGCATTTTATGCACTGCCTTATATGACTTTATGTGGCTTGTTGACATTACAGAGTGCTTTCACACACTTTATCTTGTTTTAATTTCATTAAGTAAAGCAATTTTGGAACTGCTTTGATTGGGTGTGTTTTGCCATTTTACATACAGAAGAGAAATCTAAGGTTGGGAGAGGTCCCCCACTCAAAGGCACACCTAATTAAAGGGACTTAAAGACATGAGTTCCTCTTCCCATTTCTCTATTGAATCCTTAATCTCTTTTAGTTCACACTGATGCTGTACTCATAAATATTCTCCAAGTTTATAAAATTATATTCTAACAGTCACTGCTGCTTCTCTTGTCCATCACATGGCATATTTGATCACAGTCAAATGACTGACAATATTTGTTTTTAAATTGTGCTAATTAGGTGTCATATTTTTTTAGCTTCTTTTTGATGGATTAACTTTTTTTTTTTAGAAACACCTACTTTATCATGATTGCATCAATATGAATTTGTTGGTGTGTGTGGCAGGGATGATTGTCGACCCAAATCCTCTTCCTGAACACATGACAAGACTACATTTTCCAGCTCTCTTGAAGTCAATGTAATCATTTGACTGAGCTCTTAATGGACTGAGAGCAGAAAGAGTGTGTCGCTTTTATGCTTGAACCTATAACCGAGTGGGAGTGCCTCCCTATGGTCTCTTCTCTCTCCTGCCACCAACAGACAAGCCTTCCTGACCTGGATGATGACAGGGGCACAAAAGCCAGCAGAATAGTGAAGGGCGTAGCCAGGAACTCTGGGTCCCTGAATGGAGGAGAGCTGCCCACCAGCCAGGAACGCCTGCCTGGATTGTTAAAACAGAAAGAAACATAAAGTCTTTATGGGTCTTTTTGTTACAGCAGTTAATCCTACACCAACATTAGCACTGAACAGAATATTTTTAATTTGATTTTTTTCACTTTTCATAATCTGTGCAAGTATATGGACATGTTCAGGACACTTTTCTGTCCTTCTTAACTTAAGACTCATACCTTTAGGTCAAATCATTATGTAAGTCCTCTTTCCCATTGCTTTTGACAGAAAACCTCGTGCAGGTTTTCGTTTACCTCTCAAGCTTTTCTGCTAGGCTTGCTTAATGTGCTGATTTGCACAGCAAGATGAACTTAAGCTCACATTTTAAACTGAAAGCTTATATTGTGATGATCACAGCCAAACATTGTGGAAAAGCACTAAAATGCACAAAATCTGTCAATTTACCACACCCCTGCATTGTTAAGGCCCTTGTTAAGACCTCAAAAAATGCCAGAATGCAGAGGGTACTCAGGAAAAGTTCCTTCCTATGTACAACACATAATACATGAGATGTCTTCAGCCACAGAATTACAGGCTGTACAGAAGTCATTTTAGAAAATAGTTATGTATAGTTGACCACATTAATAACTATGTTATACTCTGCTTTAGAGTCCCTGGTATTAGGGTACCTTATGAGTAACTATAGTAGTTGGAAACCGCACAAGTGTGGTTCATTCTGGGACACATACTCTGTTGCTGACTTCTTCAGTTCTTAGGGATATAATCCAGGGCTCATTTCAAGGTTTAAAGACTTGCGCCCCTTAAATTATAGAGTGTTTAGATCCGAAATTCCTGTTTTTACAAGGAGCAAAATCTACTCAGTAAAATAAACTCCTCACGATCCCATGCTGACTCTTTTGTTAGGAATTACAAGTATCACTCAAGTAGATGTTACAAGTTTAATATACTCTGTACAACTAAGTTCCTGCTTACTTATCTATCATTCATTTAATTAACACTTTTCTTAATAAATCACTATGCAGTTTAACATAACTCTAAGGACAAAGAGAATTAGGAAGGAGGTATTCTGAATAATTTGGAGGAAACAAAGTTATGTATATATTTAAATAGCCATAGTAATCAGCCAGAAGTAAGAAATGTATATATATATATATATATATATGTGCAAAATTTTCCTAAGATCACTTTGAAATTGTGCACACTTACCTTCTCCTGGCCATGTTTTCTCCTTGTCCGCCTTCAACCATTACATCAAAAACTTTAGTATTTTCTCAAAATTTCCTACCCTTAAACTAATTATGTTGAAGAGGTGGCTTACGATAACATGACAAAGATATAAAAGGGAGTGATCTGGACTGTTTTAATGCATATAGAAGAAAGTAAGACAGTCAGTTGCATTGTTAAAAACGATACATATATGGAAGAAAAAAACAGTTCATTTGTCTGATTAAACTTAGGCCTCGGAACAAGCACCTGTGCCTGATTAGTTATATAGTAAGATATACACGTATGTGTGTAAGAGGTGACCATGATGTTCAACTGGCGCGAGCCAAGCTACTCATGCTCTTTGACAAGGTCCAAGTATGGGGGACGATCCTGAAAACAGGAGACTCCACAGCTGGCTCCTGCTCTTCTCTTTCATTTTGTTTATGGCAATCTTTGTAATTGTGGGAATATTTCTGGGGTTTCATGAAAAAGTGACTACTCATCTTAGTTACGCCTATCTAAGCAATCATAATGAAACTAATTCCACGAGGCCCCCCAGGCGCCTCAGAAGCGGCAAGATTCTAAGAAAGGAACAGCTCAGGCTGTTCCACAGTTCACTATATTTCCTGCGCTATAGAACAAAATAGCAAGACGGTCACGCTCTGTCTAGCACCTTTCTCTTTGCGTATTGTTTTTTAGTTTTAGCGGAAGTCAATAAGCGGAAATCAACAAAGGTCATGTTAATCATTACAAAGGAAGAATGAAAGAAGGCTATGTCTGTAATCCAGAAAATGATCTAAGATTATCTCGATAAATTGTAAAAAAAAAAAAAAAAGAAAAACATAATCACATGTTACGAAAGTATGGAAAAACAAAAAAAAATCCTAACATATAAATAAAGTTCCTCCAAGGCTGTCAGGAGGAGATGCTTGCAACCTGATCCTGTGTCTGTGTCTCCTCATTCGCCGTCGCCGTCCTTTCCTACGAGAGACCCACCCCGGCTGGAGCTGGACTCCAGCATTCAACTTTAAGTAAAACAGACAGATAAAAAAAATTCACTTGGACTAGGCTTATGGTTAATTAGTAATGTAGGTGACATTTTGTGATTTGGGGTGATGGATGATACATAAATTTAAGTATCTCCTTCAGAAGAGTTTATATAGTCTATTATTTTTGAACTATGAATATTAAGAATCTTTTAGATTTTGTGACATATGTTTCTTATAGAAATCCCATAACATTGGGCACATTGAGGACTAGAGAAGTTCTCTAGTTTGCTCTGCAGTGGGTCAATGTGAGAGCTGGACTAACCTGAGGATTTTCTATTCCCGGCCCGGTTGTCTACACTCCATGACACATACACATCTCCTTCCTTCATTCCTAGCCTTGTGTTATTCCCTTTGTCCTCTTCTCACTAGTTGAAAGTAGAACAACTTAATGTAGGCAGTTTCTATCATGGATATTTTCTAGTGGCCAGGTTAAGGTTTTTGGAAGACTAACTCTTTTGTTTGTAAGGTGGTTGGAAGATCTCCAGTCCTACCAAGTGTGTTGTAGAATGATCCAGAGTCTTGTAATGTGGGTCTCTTTGCATCTGTGTAGGCAGACATGGGGGTTTATTTAGGAAGTCTGGCTGTGTGAAAGAAGTTTCCTGGAAAAAAAGTCTCAACATCCTCTTAATACTGAGAACTATAGTTCTTGGTACAAGGATGACCAAAAGAATGGTGTCATACTTAACATTCAAACAACGGTAACATAAAGATTAATGTTTCTGAGGGACGCCTGGGTGACTCAGTCACTAAGCGTCTGACTTCAACTCAAGTCATGATCCCAGGATCCTGGGTTCGAGTCCTGCATCGGGCTCCCTGCTCAGCGGGAAGCCTGCTCCTCCCTCTCCCACTCCTCCTGCTTGTGTTCCTGCTTTCACTATCTCTCTCTTTGTCAAATAAATAAATAAAATCTTAAAAAAAAGATTAAATTTTACTGAAATAAACTATAGTAATTTTCCTTATTTTTTTCATATTTAATACTAGGTAATTTTAATAGACTTTTACTTCAGATCAATACCTTTAAAAGAGACTTCAGTTATATTTATCAATTAATTCAATTATTTTAGCTTAGTCTTAATCTAAGGACATGCATTGTTTTCTGAGATTCTCCTTTCATGAGGAGATTTTTCTAATGTGCATATTTCTAAAGATCAATGGAAGTCAGAAAGTCTTGGTGGCATTCCTAGATTCACAATGAAGAAATTGTCATGTATCAGAGAAATTTGAAACCTGCATAAATATGAAAGCATACCTAAGGCATTCAGAAAGTACTGTCCTCCTCAAAGAATTATGTTAATTTGGGTCAGAGGCTTATTCTCACACAATTTTTATTTACTCTAGAGTACCTTGCAGAATGCTGGGCACTGGTGGATTTTAACAAATATTTGTTATATAATAATGAGAGACTTAATACCATCCAAGTCAGCAGTTTGAGACTCTTTATTTGTTAGTTATTTCGGTGTAACCAACTTGTAACTTAGAGTTTTGAAACTATAGTCATCTTATCCTTTCTCAAGAGACTGAGTCTTTGTAAGATTCTGCCCATCTAGGTCCTACTTGTTGATTTTGACACATTCAGGGGATGAACCATTTGGGTCTGGCGGGTCTAGGATGACCTTAGCTGGGAAAGATCAGCTCTGTCCATGGTAGTCTCTCACCCTAAAGTCCCTGTTATTTTCAAGGATAAGTGGGCAAAATTCCAAGAGAGTGGCAGCCCAAAAGGCCTCTGGAGGCCTAGGCTCAGAACGCCATGCCATGCTTGCCCTGCATTCTTTTGTCCAAATCAAGTCAAAGGGCAGCTTCAAGGGGCAGAGAAAGCAAGTCCACCACTAGTTGAGCAGAGCTGTAATGTCACATACAAGCAGAATACATGTAGGGATGGATGATGAATAGGGGCTGTTTTTGCAACCAATATCCAAAACATTGACGCAAAAAAGAAAGAAATCAGAATACGCTCAAGTCTCAAAATTCCTACATGATGAATTTGTTAGTAGCCACATTTTCTCCCGTCAGCATCTCAAAATGACAGGAAAAAAATTCACAATTCGTGTTAGCAGAATGAGCTTTTCAAATGACTTATGTTAGTTGTCAAAACAGAGTGGTTATTCACACAAACAACTTAGCAGTGGATTTATCAAAGCCCTAATTTTTGTAAACTGAGCATTGTTATTAATAGTACAGTGCTTCTACTGTGAGGGCCTTTTGGTTCCTCTGCTTTATTTATTTATTTATTTATTTATTTATTTATTTATTTATTTTAGCAAAATCCCTTTAACAAAAATCCCTTTATATTACAAAGTGTTATTGGTTTAATGACTCTGATAAGAGTTATTTTTCTCTGAAGTGATGCAGAAAACAACAAAAGTTTTTGATAAACTTTGGAGAATTATTCACTTTCTTAATTGACAAATTTTACTGTTTAGGAGGGTTTTAGGTTCACAGCCAAATTGAGCTGAAAGAACAGAAATTTCCTATGTACCTCTTGCACCCCCCTCCCCAGACTACCTCATAATGAACATCCTCTACCAGAGTGAGACATTTGTTATAATCAGTGAGTCTAGATGGATATATCATAATTACTCAACATCCATAGTTTATAGTAGACTTCACTCTTGGTGTACATTCTGTGGGTTTCAACAAATGCATAATGACATGTAGTCATCGTGATAGTATTTTCACTGCCCTAAAAATCCTCTGTGTTCTGCCTATTAATACTTCCCTTACACCTACTCCTGGCAACCACTGATCTTTTTACTGCCGCCATAGTCTTGCCTCTTCCAGGATATCATAGAGCTGGAATAATACAGTATGTAGCCTTTCCAGACCGGCTTCTTTCTCTTAGTTGTATGCATTTCACATCCTTCCATGTCTTTTCATGGCTTGATAACATTCCATTTTAGTACTGCATAAAATTCCATGCCATTGTCTGGATACACTAGTTTATTTATCCACTCACCTCCTGAAGAATATCTTGGCTGCTTTCAACTTTTGGCCATTGTGAACAAAGCTGCTACAACTATCCTTTTGCAGGTTTTTGTGTGGGCATACATTTTCATTTCATTTGTATAAACACCAAGAAGTGTGGTTGCTGGATCATATGGTAAGACTATATTTAGTTTTGTACAAAACTATCAAACTGTCTCCCAAAGTGGCTGTGCCATTGTGCATTCCCATCAGCGATGAGTGAGAGCTTCAGTTGTTCCTCATCTGCACCAGCATTTGGTGCTCCATCAGAGTTATGGATTATGGCATTATTAACTTTGAAAAATTGTATCTTTAGGGGCGCCTGGGTGGCTCAGTCGGTTAAGCGTCAGCCTTCAACTCAAGTCATGATCCCAGGATTCTGTGTTCAAGTCCTGCATCGGGCTCCTTGCCCAGCAGGGAGCCTGCTTCTCCCTTTACCTGCCTCTCTAACCACCCCCGACAAATAAATAAATGAATAAAATCTTTTAAATAAATAAGTAAATAAATAAAAATTGTATCTTTAAATTTTGCGTCCTTTTTATACTTTTGACTTGTAGTTATAGAATAGACACCTTAAAAGTTATTTTATTACAAATCACATAAAAATTAAAGGATATATGTGTGTATATATATATACATATATATATTTATAACTAGCAATTTATCACATATAAAAATCTGATTTTCTTTTTTTGCTAGTCAATATTTTTATTTTTATAAAAATACTCATACAACAGATTATTAATCTGAATGGAAACCCTATGACAATAAAGGAGACAGTGATCAAACATGAGAACCTAATGTTCAAGGTTCAAGAGTGAACCCAGGCCTCGGAAGAGTTGGCAAGAGGCTAAGTCATCCACTGTCCTGCTATAGGTAAGGGCTGAGCTACCCAGAAGAGTAGGGGCCTCATTCATCCTACTCAGGATCCTACCTCCTGCTGTTTCTAGAATGGAGTGTCTTCTATTTTTCCAGGAACTCACCTTTGGCCTACAGTGGCCCAGAACTGTTAGTTAAAATCAACACCAACACAAATATCTTTCTTCTCCGTCTTCTCTTTCTCCTTCCCTCTCCTCTTCCTCCTTCTCATTCTGATTAGTAACTATTTAATTTACAATCTCAAGGACAGTGCTGGTTCCCTAAACTTATCTAACTTTATCAAGGGAATGGTGGAAGATATAAGAACCAGAGCCTAAATGATTACAGTTAATCCACATCAAGTCAAATCTACACCAAGACGAGATTGGTAAGTATTACATACCCTAGAGCAGAAGAGGAGCCTATGATTTAGAAATGTCACTGCTTTTATACGTCAGTGATTTGTTTTGAGATTTTTTTAACATTCTGTTTAGCAAGTGGGTCATTAAAGAATGTCAATTGTTAGAAAGTTAATTTTAATTGCTAATAGTGTCTTGAGGTAAAATGAAGTAAATTAATAGAAATTAATATACATATATAATTTAAGAGTGTATAGAGAGGCAAAAAAAGTTCAAATTTAGTTCATTCTAGAACAGAACTGATATAATCCCTCCTGCTTTAAGAAATGTATGTATATTGCTGCCTTTGCTAAGAAAAAATACACTTCCAACTTTTGTATAACTGAAGAACCTCCTCTGGAGCACTGAAATTAACTTAAACCTTCCAGGCAAGACAAAGTTTACAAGTCACACCTGATAATAGCGTTGTAGCAAAATCATTTGTATTTATAATAGTCTTCTTTAACCTTGGTAAAAAAACAAAAGTGCAAGTACAAACATCTTAGTAAACATTAGTAAATACTAGTTTAAATATTCCAGTTAAATGTCTCATTTTTTCCATACCTAACCAAAAATGACTCAAGACCTGATGTAAGTGCAAAATAGCAGTTGATTTTTATTTTGCTTCTATTTTTTATTTTTTTTCAAATTTTGCTTCTCATTATTATGTTATTAGTTGATAATTAAAGAGTGTTGGGGTGCCCGGGTAGCTCAGTCAGTTAAGCATACACGTTCAGCTCAGGTCATGACCCCAGGGTCCTGGGATGGAACCCTGCATCGGGTTCTCTGCTCAGTGGAGCTCAGCCTGCTTCTCCCTCTCCCTCGGCACCTCCCCCTGCTCATGTTCTCTCTCTCTGTGTCAAATAAATAAATAAAATCTTTAAAAAAATAGAGTGTTAACTCTCGTCATAGTGGAAAACATTTCTCTGCATTATAAATCAGTGTATCATCATTACTTCATGTCATCCTGGCATTTAGAAGGCATAACACAAATTTAATTCTTGAATGAAACAATGAATCAATAGGAATGAATAAATGTTAAGTCTGAGAATGAAGATTAGATTGCTTGTTTGCCCAAAGAGGGAAGATTTATACACAAGGAAATATAGTATATCCAGAGCTGTTGGGAATAAGAAGGAAGTATTTGGTTGCTGTTTTTGTTATTGTTTATTTCTTTATTCTCCATGACTTTCATTAGCATTCAGTATAGTGTAAGTTAAACAGTGTGATTTATTGGAATATCTAGACCTAGATGCCCATGAGCCACCAAATGATCAAGATTAAACCTTTTCATTTCCCCCATCCCTACTTAAAAGTAATCAGCATCACCTACCACCTTCAAGAACAAAGATCTTACAATAACTGAGTCAATAACTCAAAATCTCACATGTGCTTCCATTGGCCTTGCTTATGGCTTCATTTAATTCATTGACAAAAGAACCATTTGTTTTATAAAAACTAATTATATTACCTTAAAATAAATAGAGAAAAGGACAGGTTTTGGGGTTTTGGATTTGGCGAAAAAGTTGCATGGTTTAATTTTCTATATACTTTTTAACTTTCTCCTTTGTAATATGTAGATTTGACTGACTTTTCTTAAAGCCATGACTAAATACTCTAATTTGGTAAAGAGTTAACAAATTTCCTATCCTCATATATCTTCTCTGCACAAATTAATTTGAAAAGAAAATTGCCAAGCTTCCCTTCCCTCACACTAATCATCCACAAAATGTTTAATATAAATAAATAAAAAAACAGATGCTAATGGAAGAGTTAAATTTTGATCTTAATTATTCAGATAATCCAATTACTAGATGTCTACTTTGATCAAAATCATCAGATTCTTATTCAAACCTCTGCCTCTGTGTAAATACAATGTATTATCTTGGAGGCAGTTTTATGAGGAGAATTGCTAGAGCTTCAGACAACAGCTCAAGCATTTTATCTGTGTTTGTACAAACCTAGACTCACATTGAGGATCTTCCTATGTATATCTTTTGCTAAAGAAACTAGCAAGTCTAAGCTGTCCCAAGAGAAACTTTGTATATTTCTCAAATGAACCTTGTATACTTAGATCTGATGTTTTGTCTTACAAAATTCTATATTCCCTTTCTTTAGAAGAAATGATGATTTAATAATGCTTTGCAGCAAGCAACACTTTAGAGGTAATAAATTCAAGCATTCTAGTAGTCCATTTTGCAAATGCCTTCTAGTATTCCAGACAATCGATGCTTTTTAAATTTTTTTCTGTGTATACAGCTTTGCAAGGGGATACTTATGAGAGCAGAATTAATCAACAAATTATTTTCCTCATTATCATCTTGCATTTTTGTGCCTGTGGAAGTGAAACTTTTCTTAAGACTATCCGCAACTTGTTTTTTATTGTCAGTGGTACTTTTATTATCATACGTCATTATGCTTCTTCAAGTTAGGAGGTTGAAAAGGCAAAGAGTTAAGATATTTATTGGAAAAGATTCAGGTTTGTGCTTTAAGGCCACAACTACAACCTCCTGGGCCGACCACTGTTGGTCACTAGCCAAGAGAGCAAGAAAGAAGTGCTATGTTGATAGCTCATTTCGCATAGTGCAACTAGGAGTGCACTGTGTTTTCCAGTTACGAATAATCATATTTTTCTCATTTTGTGCATCTTACCCACAATGTACATTTTATAATAAAACCAAAACTTGACTATGTTTGTACCTGATAATGTCTCAGCAGGAAACAGAGAGCTCATTCAACCTTGGCATTTAAAAGATAATTGAATAATGGGATTATTGTTATAGGTGTAGTCAGAGTTCAGGTAAACCAGCAGGGGATAGTACAGTGTTCCAGGAATGGAAACAAGAGGGAGACTTCATCAAGCCTGGACTTGAAGAAATGGAGTTACAGGAATCCAGAAAGAGTAGCTGTATGTGAGGGTGACTTCATAGGGATTGTGGCTTTCTGCATGAAAGGTAGCTGACTCAGCAGGGAAGTAGCTGAGGTGAATGAATACCAGAACCTCCATTTTCTCTTGTCTTCTGGATCTCCTTCCAGAGTGACTAATTGACCAAACACAACTGGAGAGAATAAATCAACTTACTATGACAATTTATACAGTTAAGATTTCTGGATGCACAACAGATGAAAGAGGGTAGAGAATGGGTATGGAAGGGAAAATGTAAGGCATTCCTCACTGTCTACAAGGCCCAATGCGATCAGGCCATTTCTACCACATGACATCTCCTACCACTTTCTCCATCACTTAATTTCCTCTGACCACCACAGCCTTCGTCTTCCTACCAGTGAAACAACTGTACATTTTAGGGCCTCTGTACATTATGCTCCAACTACCAGAAACGGTCTTTCCTAGAAGCTAAGTTGGTTGACTCATACCATGTAGGGACATGATGATCGTCACTTCTTCACTGAGGCCTTCCATAACCACCCAATTGGAAATGTCTCCCTCACTTAGTCACTCTTAAAAAATTAGCCTTTGAAGACTGTTGAATCACAGACCTGTTCCTCTGAAACAAATAATACATTATATGTTTAAAAAAAAAAAAAAGGAGATAGTAGGAAGGGAAAAATGAAGGGGGGGAAATCAGAGGAGGAGATGAACCATGAGAGACTATGGACTCTGAGAAACAAACTCAGGGTTCTAGAGGGGAGGGCGGTGGGAGGATGGGTTAGCCTGGTGATGGGTATTAAAGAGGGCACGTACTGCATGGAGCACTGGGTGTTATACGCAAGCAATGAATCATGGAACACTACATCAAAAACTAATGATGTAATGTATGGTGATTAACGTAACATAATAAAAAAAAATAAGAGAAAAAAAGTTAGCCTTTGATTTTCCTCATAACACATACCACACCATGAAGTCACCTTGTTCATTTATTTGTTACCTTATTCATTAACAATTTAGGTTTCTAGTATAAGGACATTGCCTGTCTTGTTGATCATGGTATGTTAGGTGTTGGAACAATGCCTGGCTCATATGCCATTTAGTTCACATATCCAGCTTCTTCCTTTAACAGATAAGGAATCTGTGCCATAGGTGTGTCCAAACTAGTAAGCGGTGTGAGAGTCAAGTACAAGTTCAGTTACCCCTAACTCCATTAAATACCACCACTACTGCTTCCAAAAATTGCCATTGGAAAGAGGTTTTGCTTATGACTTGTTAGAATTAATAAATTAGAAGTTGACTCATTTGAGAACAAGCATTTAATTTATGGATGTAAGAAAATTCTGAGTCAATGTTAGTTGTAGAGTGGGGAAGAGATCTCAAAATATCAACTCCATGTCAGTAAGCCTATATAATAGTTAAGGATATGTCCTTAGATTTTTAATATTTTCCAATGTATCACATTACTTATAAAGAGCAACTTCTGTTCTACACTGTTATTCATGATGCTTGGGCAAAACCAGAAATGGTTCATTTGATAAAATGCTTCTTGTTTTGTAACTATATTTTTAATCTACTTTCAGTCCTTATTGTACAGAAATTACACAAGTTATATCCCTTCTTCATTTTATGTTTCAATTAAGTCTCATCCCTCCCCTCTCTTCCTCTGCCTTCTGAATCATATTCAGTGGAATATGGAGAGTGATGTCACACTTGGTCAAAATAGAGACCATTTTTTTTTTCATTCACATAGTCATTCCCACTATTCTTCCCCAGCTTTTGTTGCACATAATGAAAACAAAAGCAGATAAAGATGTTTTTATGAGAGGTGAAATGGGTGGCAGTAGAGATGAGAAAAGAATGGGAAAACAAAATAGCAAAATATTTTTAAGCATTTACAAAAACAATGTTTCCACAATTTCTATTCTTGTATAATTTCACTGGGAGCCACCCTTCTGCTCAGTGTCTTTTCTTCCCTTGCCGCACACAATCCTCTCACATCCACTGCTCCTTATTTAAAAAACAAAAAAAAACAAAAACAAACAAAAAAAACAACCAAACAAACAAACAAACAAAAAAGACAACTATGTGCAGAGGAGCAGATAAGCTCCAGTTTAGTTTTTTTTATTATTTTGTCAAAATTTCTCATATTTCTTTCATTTTGTAATTTTTTGTCTTTGTTGGCATTGGAAACAAGGCCTTGCTTTCTCTATAATTACTTCATTCTGTTTGCTTTTGCTTTCCAAGCTTCCAAGTTTATTTGGTTTACCAGCCTTGTATTCCTTTACCTAGCTAAGCTAGGCACCGGGGGAACCAGATATTTTTATGCTCACAGATGGAGATGTAGACACAAAGAGCTCTACCCAAAGTTCGATTCTGATAACTCATTTTGTTGAAAGCTTTTAAATTCTTTGTTAGAGAACTCCCCTCTGTCACCCAGCACCTGCTCATATTTTTGCAATTAAACTATAATCTCAGATGGGACTTCAATATATTTTTGTTTTAAAATATTAAATAAAATATAGTTGAAATAACATTAATAATAGCATTTCTCTGGTGATCAAACAGTGCAGCAATGTTGAAAACAGTGTAGAGACAAAAACGTTTAGATTTCAAACACAAATATTTAAAACATTTTCCTTTAGAAAAGAGGGAGATGAAAAGAACCTCTTGCCTCACCCCAGTGTCCATAACTTGCTTTCCTGGGATAGCCACATTCACTGTTTTTTAAAGGTTGAATCATCTTATGTGTTTTGATTATAGACAAAATATATCAACTTGAAATAGTGTATGGATCTAAGAGTCTTGTTTTAATGGAGCTATATCTAGCATTAAGGAAATTTTTATCAATCTTGCCCTCAGTGTCTGACAGTGTCTGACTGATGCTAAGTAAGTCGTTTATCCTTTGCTTAAATGTGAAGTGTTCTCATTGTTTGGTTTATTTCCAAAACTAAGAAAGATCTAAATAAGAAAAAGCATGAATTTGCAAAGCTTAAGATACATTTAAAAGTTAACATAGGCTTCCAAAGGAGGTTTTAAGGGTAGGCTGATGATCCATCTAGAATTAACTTTTTATTGCATAATATGAGATAGATGTTGAGCTTCATTTTTTTTTAATTTGTTTAGCTAATTGTTTCAGCACTATTTGCAGAAAAGGCTGTCCATTCTCAACTAATTGCTTTGATGTCTTTGCCAAATCATTTGAATATGTGGGTCTATTTCTGGATTGTCTATTTTATTCCGTTAATCTATATGTATCATTTTGTCAATTCCACACTCCCACACTGTCTTGATTACTGTAGCTTTATATAAAGTCCTGAAATCAAGTAGTGTAAGTCTTCTAGATTTGTTCTGTTTAAATATTGTTTTGTCTAGTTTTGATTATTTCTATATAAATTTTAGGACACACTATCCAGTTCTCAAAAGAAAGCACATTGGAAAATTAATTGGGGTTATATTTCACCTATACATGAATTTTAAGAAAAAGGAACATTTTAATATTCCAATCAATGTACATGGTATATCTCTCCCATTTATTTTTATTTGTTACTGAATGCTAGGATCTCCAGAGCAATACTTAATATAATTGGTGAGAGCAAACAGTTTTTCCTTATCTCGGTGAGGAAGGTGGAAAGTGTTCCTTATTTCACAATTAAGTAAGATATCCCCAAAAGGCTCCCCCTCCTAATAACATCACCTTGAGGATTAGGGTTAGGATTTCAACATATGAGTTTTGGTGCGGCACAAACATTCAGATCATAACAGTGTGGCGTATGTGTGTTATGTGTGTGTTTAATTTGAAGATATTTGTTTTTTTTCCTAATTGATTTATTTTGTTGATTCTAAATTAATACCATATATCTTATGATTATTATTGTCTTTAAATTTTTGAATTTAAAATGTGTATTTTAAGTCTTTGTTTTCTAATTCCAACACTGTGTTAATCTCAATATCTTTTCCTATTGACAACTTTTGTTATAACAATGAGTCACGTTTTATTTTTTTTGACATCTCTACTTTTTTATTCTTTAATTTTATTTTTATATACTACCTCTCTTGTATATTTTTTATATATTTCAGTGAGTTTGGATTTAGTTATCTTCTTTGAATAATGTTTATTCATTTTATTTGGCAAATACATTACTGATTGTTCATATTGACATTTTGAAGGTTTGGTTTTACACTTATTATGGAAGAAATTTTCTGTTCATCCTTAAGCATGGGATTAATCTCTTTGTGGGGTACCTGGGTGGCTCAGTCGGTTAAGCATCTGCCTTCAGCTCAGGTCATGACCCTAGGGTCCTCTGATCAAGTCCCATGTAGTCAGGCTCCCTGCTCAATGGGAAGTATGCTTCTCCTTCTTCTTCTGCCCCTCCCCCTACTCATTCTCTCTCTCAAATAAATAAAATCTTTAAAAAAATACTGATGCTTAGGATTGCTCTCTTTGTCATAGGACATAGTATTCTTAAGTTTGAATGGGAAACTTTAGCTGTTTGCCAAGTTGGCTTTCAATATGCTAATTATAGTTAATATAGTATAATATAATTAATAATTTGGGGAGTGCTATGACTTTTTTTTCAGTTCTCTCAGCAATAGCCTTGATTCATTTTTACAATAATCTTACTAAAGCACTGTTTTATTTCCAGTTTAATATAATAGAACCAAAAAATATTCTACTTTTAGAATTCTTTATATTGTATGTCTCCAGGTGAGCTAAGAGAAAACTAAATGTGCATTTTTCATTTTATGAGCTCTGAGATGCAAAGTCCCAAGATATAATTCACTGTTCTTCATGAGATTTTTTTTTCTCTTTGAGAGAGAGAGAGAGCGCATGCATGAGCAGGGGTGGGGGTGAGGGGCAGAGGGAGAGATAGAATACTAAGCAGGCTCCACACTCAGTGCAGAGACTCACTTGGGACTTGATCCCACCACCCTGAGATTATGACCTAAGCCGAAATCAAAAGTCAGATGCTTAACTTACTGAGCCACCCGGGTGCCCCCATGAGATTTTCTGACCACATTCTGTTTCCTCTTTTCAAGTTCTTTTGTATAAATCTCAGTTTTTGTAGATTTGCAAGTCAGTTTATCCCACCAGCCAGGATAGAGTATACTTTAATGACACAGAGAGATAAAGATCTTACTTTTAAGTAATATCAGTGTGGATCACAATTTGATACTCTTAAAATTTCATTTAGTAAGATTCGTACTAAATTATACCTTTCCCGGGGCACCTGCGTGGTTCAGATGGTTAAGTGTCTGCCTTTGGCTCAGGTCATGATCTCCAGGTCCTGGGATGGAGTCCGCATCGGGCTCTAGGCTCAGTGGGGAGTCTACTTCTCCCTCTCCCTCTGTGCTCTCTCTCTCAAATGAATAAAAATAAATAAATAAATAAATAAATAAATAAATAAATAAATAATTTATTTTTCCCTTGCTTAATAAACTTCACATTCAGAAGCTTCATATTTTAAAAGTATTTGCCTTGCTTGAGATTGTAATAGGATAGGTTTCCTTTAGGATTTTGTTAAAAATGTGAGTATCTGATTGAAAACACATAGTCTTTACTACTGGACAAGTCCTGATTGCAATTCTTGGGCAATTTTTAATAGAATATTATAATAGCATGTCCCCATAAGTGGTAGCCAGTAGCACATCAACCTTACAGATCCCCTTCAAATTTTTAAATCGCCTTCAAATTTCAATTCCACCAGGAGACATATGCCTTCAACTCATGCAGTCTTTTTAAACCCTCTTACTAGCTATGTATAAACTTCTTAGTTTCTCCCCAGAAAAGTCTGAAGCCTGAAAGACATTTTAAAGCAGAAAATACCTAGAAGGTAAAATTAAAGATTCTGGAGAGAAAGCTCTATGGGTCAAAATCAATAAACTCTATCAGCCTAGGAAAGGAAATAAAAATCATTTGGAAGTATTGAGAAAAACTGTAATTAAAAAAAAAAAATCAAATTAAACTCTTCCAAAGCAAATACCTTCCAAGTTCAAGTGTCATTGAGTTTGGTGTACTCGGCTGAGTAGACCTCCTTGACTGAATAGAATAAACCCTTCAACACTAGTCTGCCTAAATTTCCTTGAATTTATCACACATTGGACTTCTTTGAACTTGTGCTTATTTCTAAATAATAATTAATTTGTGCCAGGTAAGTCTCTGTTTAAAAAACAATATAATGAGATATATACTTTATTAATGTTAACCCTTAGGAAAACTCCATGAAATTTACCTCCATTTTCATAGGAGAATGACAAGAATCATGAGAGATTAAGTAACATATCCAAGATCATGTTTGAAGAATGAGAGCTGAAATCTGTAGCCAAGTTTGTCTGACCTAAGTCAGAGTCCAATTCTTAACCACTATCTTCAATAAGTTGAATAGTTTTATTGTGATAGACAATATGCTTCAGTATGCTTCAAATGGTTTTGACATATAAACAAGAAAGTTTCTCAAAATATTTAGATTAAAAATCTAATAAAACTAGATACAACTCCTTGAAGAAATGCTTTTGGCAACAAGAAAAATTAAATATTTATTCCATGGTGTTTTTATGGTGAAGAACCTACTATTCTGATATGTTTGTTTTAAAAATTGAACTTTAACAAAAATTCTCAATAGTTATAAAATATTCTGCATTGTGTGGATAATTGTTAACATGGCAAAAGGTCTACCTAATTCTGATTAGAAAAACTAGAGGAAAATCAAAGGACAATTTTGTATTTATGTTTTGTTTAATCTTATAAACTGCTTACAGCATTAGAGAGGTATTTTCCTGTGATATATTTTGCATAATACACACACAATACATTCTCTACATTTGTTTATTAATCTAAACAGTGTATGAGGTAACCGGTAATAATCTTCAATTTTCTTTGTCTCATTATTCAGGAACTTATTTCAATAAGCTTTGAGATCAAAGTCCTTGAAGGTTTTTAAATGAATTATGAAATAACACAGCAACTAGAATCAAGGCTAGTTATAGTACATTCTTTATGTTGGCTGCAAGCCTTAATTTTCCCTGTAACTATTCAGATAGCAGTATGAAACTCCCAGCATACCACCTTTACACTTTTCTATTCACTAAAAACAATAACAACAACAACAACAACCAAAAAAACCCTTCTTAGTACCCAGAAAATCTTCTGTTCTCCAATATGTCTAGACTTCTAACTTTGGGTAAATATTATTTCTCCTATGTTTAAACATACGAGTTTAGATCTGAAACATAAAAGAACTGTTTTCATAATGGTATTCCATTTATGCAGTGTAGAGAATACAATGGTATTAACTAGATATTTCTAATTCCAAAGTTATTCTCAGCAGTAAATTTCACACCTAGAAAAACACATCAACAGGAAAGGAGGAAAGAAAGAAAGAAAGAAAGAAAGAAAGAAAGAAAGAAAGAAAGAAAGAGTCAACATTTTAATTTAGGACTATTGACAATTTTAGTTAAGCCATTTTATAAACCATATTCTTGCTTTAATTTCCCCAATCCATTTTTAGTACCTAAGTGAGTACACAAACAATAGGTGGAGAAAATACCACATGATAACACGTAAATCTTCTGCATAAAGACTCTCCTTTTCAGACCTTTAAGACAGAAGCCTGATCATAACCACAAATGAGCTGAACCAGAATTTTTTTCTTGTGGGGAGCGGGTTACTACTTTACAAGGATCCACAGTTCATTCTGGTTCTCACAAATATTAGGATTCAATGAATTAGAAGCACTTTTTGGTGTCGGGATATAAAGAAGTTGAAGACCAAGATTTGGGGACTCAGACTTAAGTCTGAACTTGACCACTATTAAACTGTGGGACCAGAAGTTAAGAATGGGTCAGACAGGATGAAGAGCAGGATGGTGGAGGAGTAGGAGACCTAAATTTGGTCTGGTCCCAGGAATTCAGCTAGATAGTTATCAAACCATTCAGAACACCTACAGACTCAACACGAGATCAAAGAAAAGAATAGCAGCAATTCTATGAACAGAGAATCAACCACTTTCTGGAAAGTAGGACATGCAGAGAAGTGAATCCAAGGAGATGTTTAGGAAGATAGACCACAGGGGGAGGGAGTCTCTGTCTGCTGGCTACAGGCAAGTGATAGAGCAGTGGAGCCCAAAATTGGAACTTTTAAAAGTCTGCTCCACTGAGGGACATTGCTCCAGTGGCTAAGTTGGGGGGTGGAACGCTCGCTGGGACAGTGTGGTCTCAGGACCCTCGGGGTCACAGAAAGACTGGTTGTGCCTGAGTGTGGCAGAGCTCCCAGGTATCAGAGCAGGGAAGCCAGCTGCAAAGACGGAGTTGAGGAGTGGGCTCTCAGCTCGGGGTTGCCATAAACCATGATCAGGGGCAGTGGGGCCACTGCTCTTTGAGCAGGGACACAAAAAGCAGCAGATCCAGGGAGACTCCCCTTCCTCCCCTGGGAGGAGCAGCGCAAGAGCGCACCTCAGGAATCGGCTGGGTTTGGAGAATCCAAGTGGGGTCATGTGCCAGAGATAGAAACCCTCGGTCACAGGCCAGGTGAGCATGGAGTGTGGCCAGAGACCAGGTAGACAGGAGTGATTGATTGCTTTTCACTGAGCGCTCACTGAGGAATGGCTCCCTGAGCTCTAGGCTCCTCTGGGACCAGAGATTGGGAGGCTGCCATTTTTACTCTCATCCTCCAAAGCTGTACAGAAAGCTTGCAGGGAACAAAAGCTCCTGACAGCAAACCCAAGCAGATGACTTAGACTGGCCCCAGGAAGGGCAGGGCAATTCCGCCTCGGGCAAAGACATTTGAAAATCACTGCAACAGGCCCCTCCCCCAGAAGATCAGCAAGAACATCCAGGGAAAACCAAATTTACTGATCAATGAGAATGACAAAACTCCAGTGCTAGGGGAATACAGCACATAGAATTCATGGCTTTTTTCCCATGATTTTTTAGTCTTTCAAAGTTAATTTTTAAAAATTTCTTTATTATTTTCTTTTTCTATTTTTTCTTGCATTTTTCTTCTTTCCTTTTTCAACCAACATCTTATCTTATCAATTCATTTTTTTAAATCTTTTTTAATTTTCATTTTTACCATCATATTCTATCCCTTCATTGTATTTAACCTTATTTTTTGTACATATATAAGTTTTTCTTTCTTTAAAATTTTGGGATACAGTTTATTCTAACAGACCAAAATATACACTAAATTTAGTGTGTGACAATTTCCTAGTCTCCTGCCCGATCACATTCAATTTTTTTTTTAATTTTTTTCATTCTTTTTTCAACCAACTTCATATCTTATTAATTCCTTTTTTAAAATCTTTTTTTAATTTTCATCATAACAGTAATATTCCATCTTTTCATTGTATTTACCTTTATTTTTGTATATATATGAGTTTTTCCTTCTTTAAATTTTTGGGAGGCAATTTCTTCTAACAGACCAAAATATGCCTAAAATCTAGTGTGTATCTCTGTTCTATTCATGAGCCTGATTATATTCTTTTTTTTTTTTCTTTTTCCCTTTCTTTTCCCCCCAGTTTTGAGTCTCTTCTGATTTGTTTAGTGTATATTTTTCAGGGGTCGTTGTTACCCTTTTAGCATTTTGTGCTTTCATTGATCTATTCTCTGGACAAAATGACAAGATGGCAAAACTCACCTCAAAAAAAGAACAAGAGGCAGTCCCAACTGACAGGGACCTAATCAATACAGACATTAGTAAGATGTCAGAACTAGAGTTCAGAATGACGATTATAAAGATACTAGCTGGACTTGAAAAAAATCATAGAAGATACTAGAGAATCCCTTTCTGGAGAAATAAAAGAACTAAAATCTAAAAAGTTGAAATCAAAAAGGCTATTAATAAGGTACAATCAAAAATGGAGGCTCTAACTGCTAGGATAAATGAGGCAGAAGAGAGAATTAGTGATATGGAAGACCAAATGATGGGAATAAAGAAGCTGAGAAAAAGAGAGATAAACAACTACTAGGTCACAAGGAGAGAATTCGAGAGATAAGTGATACCATAAAGTGAAACAACATTAGAATAATTGGGATCCCAGAAGAAGAAGAAAGAGAGGGACAGAAAGTATATTGGAGCAAATTATAGCAAAGAACTTCCTTAATTTGGGGAAGGAAACAGGCATCAAAATCCAGAAGGCACAGAGAACCCCCTTCAAAATCAACAAAAATAAGTCAACACCCCAACATCTAAAACTCACAAGCCTCAAAGACAAAGAGAAAATCCTGAAAGCAGCTCGGGACAAGAGGTCTGTAACCTACAATGGTACAAACATTAGATTGGCAGCAGACCTATCCACAGAGACCTGGCAGGCCAGAAAGGACTGGCATGATATATTCAGAACACTAAATGAGAAAAATATGCAGCCAAGAATACTATATCCAGCTAAGTTGTAATTGAAAGTAGGAGAGATAAAAAGCTTCCAGGACAAACAAAAACTAAAAGAATTTGTGAACACCAAACCAGCCCTACAAGAAAGCAAAGAAAGAGCCTAAAAGTAACATAGACCAGAAAGGAACAGACACAATATACAGTAACAGTCACCTTACAGGCAATGAAATGGCACTAAATTCATATCTTTCAATCGTTACCCTGAATGTAAATGGACTAAATGCCACAATCAAAAGACACAGGGTATCATATTGGATAAAAAAACAAGACCATCACACTTAAAGTTTCTATCCAACAAGAAGATCTAACAATTGTAAATATTTATGCCTCTAACATGGGAGCAGCCAATTATATAAGACAATTAATAACAAAAGCAAAGAAACACATTGACAATAATACAATAATAATAGGGGACTTTACCACCCCCCTCACTGAAATGGACAGATCATCTAAGCAAAAGATCAACAAGGAAATAAAGACTTTAAATGACATACTGGACCAGATGGACTTCACAGATATCTTCAGAACATTCCATCCCAAAGCAACAGAATACACATTCTTCTCTAGTGCACATGGAACACTCTCCAGAAGAGATAACATCCTGGGTCACAAATCAGGTCTCAACTGGTACCAAAAGATTGGGATCACTCCCTGCATATTTTGAGACCACAGTACTTTGAAACTAGAACTCAATCAGAAGAGAAAAGTTGGAAAGAACTCAAATACATGGAGGCTAAAGAGCATCCAACTAAAAAATGAATGGGTCAAACCAGGAATTTAAAGAAGAATTAAAAAATTCATGGAAACAAATGAAAATGAAAACACAACTGTTCAAAATCTTTGGGATACAGCAAAGGTGGTCCTAAGAGGAAAGTATATAGCAATACAAGTCATTTCTCAAGAAACAAGAAAGGCCTCAAATATGCAACCTAACCCTACACCTAAAGGAGCTGAAGAAAGAACAGCAAATAAAGCCTAAACCTAGCAGGAGAAGAGAAATAGTAAAGATCAGAGCAGAAATCAATGAAATAGAAACCAAAAGAACAGTAGAACAGATCAACAAAACTAGGAGATGGTTCTTTGAAAGAATTAATAAGATTGATAAACCCCTGGCCAGACTTATCAAAAAGAAAAGAGAAAGGACCCAAATAAATAAAATCATGAATGAAAGAGGAGAGATTACAACCAACACCAAAGGAATACAAACAATTAGAAGAACATATTATGAGCAACTATATGCCAACAAATTAGGCAATCTGGAAGAAATGGATGCATTACTAGAAACTTAAAAACTATCAAAATTGAAACGGGAAGAAATAGAAAACCTGAAAAGACTCATAACCAGCAAGGAAATTGAAGCAGTCATCAAAAATCTCCCAACAAACAAGAGCCCAGGGCCAGATGGCTTCCCAGGGGAATTCTACCAAACATTTAAAGAAGAATTAATACCTATTCTTCTGAAACTGTTCCAAAAAATAGAAATGGAAAGAAAACTTCCAAACTCGTTTTATGAGGCCAGCATTACCTTGATCCCAAAACCAGACAAAGACCCCCATCAAAAAGGAGAACTACAGACCAATATCTCTGATGAACGTGGATTTAAAAATTCTCACCAAAATACTAGCCAATAGAATCCCACAGTACATTAAAAGGATTACTCACCATGACCAAGTTGGATTTATTCTTGGGCTGCAAGGTTGGTTCAACATCCACAAATCAATCAATGTGATACAATACATTAATAAAAGAAAGATCAAGAACCATATGATACTCTCAGTAGATGCAGAAAAAGCATTTGACAAAGTATAGCATCCTTTCTTGATTAAAACTCTTCACAGTGTAGGGATAAAGAGTACATACCTCAATATCATAGAAACCATCTATGAAAAACCCACAGTGAATATCATACTCAATGGGGAAAAAGTGAGAGCTTTTCCCCTAAGGTCAGGAACACGGCAGGGATGTCCACTATCACCACTGCTATTCAACATAGTACTAGAAGTCCTAGCCTCAGCAATCAGACAATGAAAAGAAATAAAGGCATCTGAATCAGCAAAGAAGTCAAACTCTCACTCTTTGCAGATGATTTGATACTTTATGTGGAAACCCAAGAGATTCCACTCCAAAACTGCTAGAACTCATACAAGAATTCAGTAAAGTGGCAGGATCAAAATCAATGCACAGAAATCAGTTGCATTTCTATACACCACAACAAGACAGAAGAAAAATTAAGGAGTTGATCCCATTTACAATTGCACCCAAAACCATAAGATACCTAGGACTCAATCTAAGCAAAGAGACAAAGAATCTGTACTCAGAAAACTATAGAATATTCATGAAATAAATTGAGGAAGACACAAAGAAATGGAAAAATGTTCCATGCTCATGGATTGAAGAACAAATATTGTGAAAATGTCTATGCTACTTAGAGCAATCTACACATTTAATGCAATCCCTATCAAAATACCATCCACTTTTTTCAAAAAAATGGAACAAATAATCTTAAAATTTGTATGGAACCAGAAAAGACCCCGAATAGCCAGAGGAATGTTGAAAAAGAAAAGCAAAGCTGGTGGCATCACAATTCCAGACTTTAAACTCTATTACAAAGATGTAATCATCGAGACAGTATGGTACTGGCACAAAAACAGACACATAAATCAATGGAACAGAATAGAGAGCGAGAAATGGACTCCCAACTCTATGGTCAACTAATCTTCGACAAAGCAGGAAAGAATGTCCAATGGAAAAAAGACAGTCTCTTCAACAAATGGTGTTGGGAAAATTGGACAGCCCCATGCAGAAGAATGAAACTGGACCATTTCCTTACACCACACACAAAAATAGACTCAAAGTGGTTGAAAGACGTAAATGTGAGACAGGAGTCCATCAAAATCCTAAAGGAGATTGAAGCAGTAATCAAAAATCTCCCAACAAACAAGAGCCCAGGGCCAGATGGCTTCCCAGGGGAATTCCACAGACAGCAACCTCTTCGACCTCAGCTGCAGCAACTTCTTCCTAGAAACATTGCCAAAGGCAAAGGAAGCAAGGGCAAAAATGAACTATTGGGACGTCATCAAGATAAAAAGCTTTTGCATAGCAAAGGAAATAGTCAAAAAACTAAAAGACAACTGAAAGAATGGGAGAAGATATTTGCAAATGACGTACCATATAAAGGGCTAGTATCCAAAATCTATAAAGAACTTATCAAACTCAACACCCAAAGAACAAATAATCCAATCAAGAAATGGGCAGAAGAGATGAAGAGACATTTCTGTAAAGAAGACATCCAAATGGCCAACAAACACATAAAAAAGTTCTCAACCTCACTTAGCATCAGGGAAATACAAATCAAAACCTCAATGAGATACCACCTCACACCAGTCAGAATGACTAAAATTAACAAGTCAGGAAATGACAGATGTTGGTGAGGATGCAGAGAAAGGGGAATCCTCCTACACTGTTGGTGAGAATGCAAGCTGGTCTAGCCACTCTGGAAAACAGTATGGAGGTTCCTCAAAAAGTTGAAAATAAAGCTACTCCATACTCCAGCAATTGCACTACTGGGTATTTACCCCAAAGATACAAATGTAGTGATCCGAAGGGGCACGTGCACCACAATGTTTATAGCAGTAATGTCCACAATAGCCAAACTATGGAAAGAGCCCAGATGTCCATCAAGAGATGAATGGATAAAAATGTGGTATATATATATATACAATGGAATATTATGCGGCCAATCAATAACTGAAATCTTGCCATTTGGTACAACATGGATGGAACTAGAGGGTATTATGCTAAGTGAAATAAGTCAATCAGAGAAAGATTAGTATCATATGATCTCACTGATATGAGGAATTTGGGAAACAAGACAGAGGATCATAGGGGAAAGGATGGAGAAATGAAACAAGACGAAACCAGAGAGGGAGACAAACCATAAGAGACTCTTAAAGCTTAGGAAACAAACGGAGGGCTGCTGGAGTGGAGCGGGGGTAGGAGGGATGGGGTGGCTGGGTGATTGACATTGGGGAGGGCATGTACTCTGTTTAGCGCTGTGAATTGTGTAATTGTGTACCTCTGAAACAAATAATACAGTATATGTTAATAAAAAAAAAAAAAAAAGAATGGATCAGAAACTCTGTCTCTCTTCCTCATCCCTTTATCTTCAGGCGTGGGCAGGTATCTGACATAGAGTAGGCCCTTAGTATGTGTCTGTTAAATAAATTAATGAATCAAGGAATGAATGGCTTTCTCTTTCTTCAGAACAAGACACTTTAGGAAATAAAAGAGGCTGTTTGTGACATTTTCCTGTGAAGGACACAGTTTTGGTTGATTTAATAAGGAGCATTTTCTGAAGGTCGGACTGTCTGCTAAATTCTGTATGAGAAGAGGCATTTGGGGTGTCAAATAGGGGTTTGTTCAGGTCTCTAGTAAGCATTAAAAAGAAGGTGGTAGGAGGATTTGTAAGAAGATGATTACTTCTCCTTGATACCTTGGAGGGAGAGTTCAAAAGGATATTGACTTTGATTTTCTTGATTTCTTGAGGAAATAGTGTAGGCCTTTTCCCCCCTCTGGTATAGTGAAATGAGGTTGCAGAGGTCAAAGACAATGATTTATGGATGTGGTCTTAGAACTAGGTGTGTTGAATTAAAAAAAAGAAAAGTCCTGTATTTCATGGTCTTTCCTGATAAACTACAGAACGAAGTGTTACCAACTCAACCCAGTGCTTTCTGATGGAGTGCTGTCAGGACACATTGTTCGAAGCAGACTATAATCTAGCAGTCTGAGCTGTGTTCTAAAAACTACCAGGATTCTTTTCCTATTTGTTTGTTTTTTTCTGTGTGCTTGAGGTCATTTCCTTGGGATGGTGTTAATTGTACAAGAATAGGTTTCTTGGGAATTCTTCCTCGATATAGCAAGCTTTGCAGTCAGATTTTGTGATCAAGCATTAATGTTAGGTATATTTCTCTAATTTATACAGTTTTTGTGGTAGAACTTGAAGAGGAATTAAAATGTTGTATTTTTTATAAGAGGAAGTAATAACATTATCTAAAAATGCTTTGCAAGTATTTTAGACAAATTTTGCTAACTATGAACTCACAGCTCTGTGAGGTAAAAAGTAAAGTTTTTTAGGTAAAAAGCAAGTTCTCAGTCACTTTGCTAATAAGTGAATATCATGAGGCGCTTAAATATAGCATTTAAAGTACTGCTCATATTTTTCCATCTTTTTTAATGGCTTGAAGTCCTATTAAGAACTTATCCATAGAATGATCAGCATTGCTTTGAAAAATACTACTTTTATTTATTTATTTATTTTTTAAAGATTTTATTTATTTATTTGACAGAGAGAGACACAGCGAGAGAGGGAACACAAGCAGGGGGAGTGGGAGAGGGAGAAGCAGGCTCCCCGCAGAGCAGGGAGCCCGATGCGGGACTCGATCCCAGGACCCTGGGATCATGACCTGAGCCGAAGGCAGTCGCTTAACCGACTGAGCCACCCAGGCGCCCGAAAAATACTACTTTTACATAGTCAACTGAATTCTACAGAAATGACATCAGTGATTTCTCAATATCTTGACTCAGTAGCCTCATGGGTAACTCAAGCTGTGTATCAGAGAATTGTGGTCCGCTTGTTGGAGGCAATACTACGGATCTGTTCTCAATGTCTCCAGCTGAAATTAAACTGTAGACTCTTGCTGCTCTAAGTGATGTTTGCAAAACTTGTGAGAAAAGCAGTAATTCAGGCTTGTCCTCAGATCTACTGAATTAGAATCAGCATATTAACAATGATTCTGGGTGAGTAACTGGATGTATGTTAAAATTTCGTAGTTTAAAAAATAAATAAATAAATAAAGTTTGGTAGCACTCTTCTAGGCTTTTAGAATGTAAAATAAAGCATCCACTGCATAGAAAAGATCCAACTCACAGGAAGGATCATATTTGTCTTATTGCAGAATTAGACACTAAGAAACAAAATTAGTGCCATTGAGTTTCTCTACTAATAATTTTAAATCCAGTACAAGTAAAAAAAAAGTAAAAAAAAAAAAAATAAATCCAGTACAAGTATATAAGATAACATAACCAAATACACTATAATTTCATTTGATATCATATTTTTAAATTAGAATTAGATCAGAAAACTTTAGCAAGTACACACCAGTATCATCATTTTACAGATGAAGAATCAGAGGTCTGGAGAAGTAAAATGACACCCAAGTTTTCACTGCTAGTAAGTGGCAGAAATCTGACTACTGTGCAAACTTCTGGAATCCATTCTAGAGCTCACCAAAAGGAAATGCTTTCTTCTCTCAGCAAATTCACTAAATACTTTTACCTGTTATTCATATGCAAAAATCTGTGCATAAATATGTGTAAATAACATGTAACACACCAGTATTTAATGATGACCATATAGAAGAAAAGAATTAAGTTATTTCTGTTTATAATACAAGCAAATGTACACAATACTATATTTGCAATTATCACATAATAAAAGATTAGCTGTGAGTGTTATTTTTATGTGATGTGTGATATGTAATGAGGGATGTTGATTGTGTGTATGTGTGTGGTAGAGAGTTTAATTCTTATCTTTCAGTATAGGAAGTCAGTAGAAAAAAGCTAATTTGAAAAAAATGTAAGACAGAGAAGGAAAGTGGCACCTGAGTGGATCAGTTGGTTAGCATCTGACTTCCACTCAGGCCCTGATCTCAGGGTCCTGGGATCCAGCTCCACATTGGGCTCCCTGCTCAGCTTGAAGTCTGCTTCTCCCTCTCCCTCTGCCCCACCCCCCCTTATGCTCTCTCTCTTTCAAATAAATAAATAAATAAATCTTTAAAAAAGAGAAAGAAAGAAAGAAAGAAAGAAAGAAAGAAAGAAAGAAAGAAAGAAAAAGAAAAGTAGATACATAAGAATACAATTTATATATATTAAAGTAGATTTCTAAGAATTCAGCTAAAAGACATGAACTCCATTGCCTGTGGGAACACAGGTCAGGAAAGACATGTTAATGGTGGCTGTTTTTCATTAAAAGTCTTAGAGGCCTACATTCTTCCAAAAGCTTATAATATCTCTTAAATATATTTTTAAGTTCACAAAAGGAGAGAAAAAAGAAAATACATCAGTGGTTCACCTTATGGTTCAGAAACAATTCCACAAAAAAACAAGGAGATGTGTTGATTCTGAAATAGTGTTTTGTATTTAACTGGCAACTTGAGTTGGGTTTCAGAAATCTGTCTGGAAATAGAACTCAAACTCACTTCCATTCAACACCTCTACAAAGCTCAGATGAGGAAAACAATGTTTTTGGAGGATTTCCACAGTTACCATAATAGAAAAATATTTCTCTAAAGAGAATACCAGAAAATACAGTCGGTATAAAACATTTTTTGAGTATCAGTAGGGGGCACTAAGATTCCACTAAAATGAAAATAATAGCCCTGTAGCAGTCATAAATTATTTGTGCTCTTACTTTAAAGGGAAAACATCATAAACTCCATGTTTTTTTAACTTTACTATAGCTGGTGGAAACGCTTTTCCTTTTAACCCTTTTAACAGGGAGATGCATTGAACTATTTTCTTTAACTGGGAATGTATTTATGTTTTCTCCTATTTCCACATTTGTCTGGTTTGCCTCTTATTTAGCATTCAAATGCAATGTTAGTTTGCTCAATTTGTCAAATATAGAGTAATTCGGATTTTTCACAGATAAGTGACTACCTACTAAATGACCTTCTGCAAAAAGTTCCTTTAAAATGAAGCAAAAGTATGTTTACTACAAGTTGGAACCAAGAAGGAAATTGCAGGAACAACAAGCAAGCTTCATATAACCAAAACTCTTCACCGGCTCCCAAAATAATGAAAGCACCACTGGACAACTAGGGCCATGCTAAAAATCATTCTAAATGTGAGAAGAAACTAAAACTATGAACATCAGTTTTGATTGGCTATTGAACATTAATTTCACAGTTAAAGGAAAAGCATCTAGTGTTCTCATAGGACATCACCAGATCAGGAAAACCAATCAACATAGATGAACTGGGAAGAGATGAAATACTATTGATGGATTTTCATGTTTTCTTTAATTTTAGTTCCTTTTAGTATTAAGGAAACTTAAAAATTCCAAGTAGAATATTTTTGAAGTATATTGCAAAGGGTCCTCAATATCTAGATGTCAGCCCTGGCCATATATTTTTGGCCTGCACACTTACTTGTGTTCATAACTGTCAAAAAAATAAATCCAAAAAGAACAATAAAAACAGAAAGAAAAACAAACCATAACTCAAAACACAGCCTCCGAATTTGGTCACATTGATCATTGTTTTAGGTAGTTTGTGGATTGCTAATGAATGGCATGAGAAATGTCATTCCTAATGGGTTTATGTTGACTTTTCTTATTTATAAGCCTAATAAACCAAACTAAGATCATAGAATTGTAGAGCTGTGAAGAATTCTCCCAACAATACTTTCATTTTACAAGTGAGAAATCTTTAAGTATAGAAAGGTCACTCAGAAACCTTTATAAACAGAAGTGAATTATTTGCCATGGTGGCACTATTGGAGAAAGTCCCAGGTCTCTTGACTCCAATCCAGAATTACTTCTCAGCACCATGCTGCCTCGACGTGTGAAATATAATTGATTCGCTCTCAGGATAATAGATTTTTTTAGAACAATTCAGAGAACAACCTATACCCTAAAGAAAACAAGTGAAAATTGATCCTATCTGCATTTGGATAAGTAGCATTGCATTTGGAGGTGGAGGGCACTATACACTTCTCTGGAAAAAATGGATTTGTAGGACCATTAAGGAATGAACCGAAGTAATGAGCATACCACTTACTGGATTTTTTGTTGGTTTTCTCTATGAGCACAATTGAGGTACTGTTCCAAAGAAGCTATATCCAAAATGAGGCAAGATACCTAGCAAGGATAGATGCTTTTAAATAAGACCGATGATGCTCAGTGTCAGGACACTTGACAATGGTGCAATGATGAAAATCTCAGCTCCACACCCAAGGCATATTATCTCACCACCAGTAACACAATTTCAGTTGTGTGCCTTGTTTGCATTTGGCTGACTGTGCAGCTTCAGTCCATTTTTGTCTTCTTTCTTTTCAACATAATTAAATCAAATTTATATGCTGGGTCCATGATGACTCCATGTGGCTGTGTTACTTGGCAGTAAAATGTTTTGCTCTCTACATTTCATGCTGGTTCTCTTTCTATTAACGAAAATGAAAATTTCCGGCTTCATTACAAGATTAAAACTCTTGACAGAATTAAAGATTGTTGATCTGTTCTTACCAGTTCCCAAACAATTTTCTTCTTGGAAACTACCGTCCTGAACACTAACATCTCAAACCATAATTTCTCCAGGCATGAATTTTTTCTGCTGCCCACCAGGGAAGAGTTTGGTAGTGCATCACCAAATTTAGCAAAAGAGTTAAGCAATGTAAAATTACATTATTTGAAATAAATGAAAAGATCTTACAAAATGGTGTGTATAAGTACTTCAAAATACTTATGAGATGTTCTGCACTGCATTACCCATGACCTCTAGGACATAAGCGTTTTAAGAGTTTTCTAAAACAACACAGGATGCTGTTGCATCCTGTAAATGATTTTTTTTATTGTTGTTTCTTTTGCTTTTTGACATGGAAGAGGCACAGTAAATTTTTAACAGGCCGAGATTGGTTTCCTTCTCCCTTATAGCAAATATATTAAAATAGTGTTGATTTTCTTGTTTACACTTGAATTGAGTTTCCAGTCAATTTTTCTGTCATGAGATATAACTAACAGTCACTGATGCTAATATAAAAGCAGTAAATAAATATTGTTTGGACTTTCTTCTCTCTCTCTCTTTTCTTCTTTCTTTCCTTACTTTGTTCTTTTGAGATAGAGTTCATATTTCAGTTTCCTATTCATATGGATGAAAAGATAGATCTCCTTTCCAAGGGAATGTTTTTTATTTTTTTATTTTTATTTATTTTTTTATTTTATTTTATTTTTTTTTTTTGAGATTTTATTTATTTCCTTGACAGAGAGAGACACAGCGAGAGAGGGAACACAAGCAGGGGGAGTGGGAGAGGGAGAAGCAGGCTTCCCGCCGAGCAGGGAGCCCGATGTGAGGCTCGATCCCAGGACCCTGAGATCATGACCTGAGCCGAAGGCAGACGCTTAACGACTGAGCCACCCAGGCGCCCCCAAGGGAATGTTTTTTAAAGTTTATGCTTAAACCCACATTTGGAGAAGATAGTCTATCTCTACATAGCTTGAGAAAGGAGAGTTTGCTAATTTAAATGGAGAATGTTTATTTCTTATTGTGTTCTTTTAATTGAGTCATTTTTTTTTTTTCAGAGAGCCTAAAGTTGGACCTATGTATTTTTATTCGATCAGAGAGCTCTGTACACATAACTGAGGAGCTTCTTCCACAGCCATCTTCAGGTAGGCTTATCCCTATCAAAGCCTGAAGTAGTCTATTAGTAAATGAAAAAAAAAAAAAAAAATCAACTTGGATCAATACCTGTTACAGTTATTCACCATACACAGAATGCTGTGTTGAAACCCACAACTGGAAGTGAAACTATCTTTATAAGCAGATGACATAATTTTGTATGTATAAAAAAAAAAAAAATCCTGAAGCATCTACACAAAAGGCTAGTAGAGCTAACAAACAAGTTCAGCAAGGTTGCAGGATACAAGATCAGTATTTTAAAAAAACAACAACATTGCCTGTAAGGTAAGTGAAAATTAAGGCTGGGTGGGCCTGAAATTAAGAAATTAACGTAAGACCGCACAAAGAATAGTAAACTGCTGAACTAAGCTTTGAGTTCAAATCTGTCTGACCCCAAGGCCATTTTATTCCTGCCCTTCTTCCAACTATCTCAGAATTCACCTTGTGTCCAATTCAATGACCCAATGCCTATTTTGAAATAAATGGAAGGATTTTGTAAAATAAAAGTTGCCTCTCTTAAAACATTTATATGCCACTGTTGTACAAAATATTCCCTTTATTCCTGGTCTGGCTCAAAAACAAAGCAAAAACAAAACAAAACAAAAAAACCCTGAAACTTCACTTTGAGGCCAGTAGCACGGTAAGAGCTGTCTTTGACCTTTTTGACACTGCAGATTTATAGCAAACCCTCTACAACACTTCAATACTGTGGGACTCTTGGGGTGCTGCTGTCAGATTCGGCAGCAACTCTGGTACTTTCCCTCTAGTGCAGGGTCTTATCGCTTTTCCTTGCCTTTTGGTTTCTGGCTTTGCTTTCTCTTTGCTGTGAGTCAGCAAGAGGACATTACTGGGTTAAAAGTAAAGAAACTGAACCAGTATGGAAGAAAGCTGGATAGTAAGCATTCTTAGAATCATGAGAAATTCAGAAGGAAGGCCCTAAAGTAAATATTGAGGAAAAGTCAGGAGAAAGTGAAATCGGTCTCTGAGAAAGCATAACGGGAGAGCAGGAAGGAGGGTAGGGAATCCAAACCGCAGACTAAGGTACTAGTGTGCTGGAAATGTGGCTCAACTATTCCTTGAAGGTACATCTCTTGTTCTGAAGTCTAGAAAGATCAAAATAAATGTCATTAAAACATTATCAATGCATACTATTATCTAGCAAAATGGCGATCTCTCGCCTTTTAAAAAAAATGGTATTTCATTCATTACATATCTTTGGAATTTAGAAGGGTTGGCCTCTACATCTTCTAACCATCAGTGGCTTGAAATGGCTTAGTGGCGAAAATCATTTTTTTTAATTAGCTTTATGAGTTTACTCTCCTTTTAGCTGAAGCAAGAATGGAATTTGAATTCTAAGAACATGCATTTCTGTTCCACGTGGCAAGTTAATTTTCAAGATCATCAGATGTGTATTTATATGGTGATTGTATCTGTCACATAAACATTTTGTCAATCATTCCTTTCTTCTGTTTTGATATGCTGTGCGTTCCATCTAAAATGTGATGAATGTTTTCCTTGTTCTAAGTAAAAATTAGTTATGGCAATGACAAGTGTTTTGCCAAACCGCATGCATTCTATTATAATGTTGCATTAACAAAAGTAATCATTGAAGTTTTAAATTCAAAAATAAACATCTAGGTCAGAATGAAATTTTGAAATGGTTTTGCTTATTTTTTTTTAATTCACTTATTTTTTGAATGAAAATTTGCCTAAAACTACTATGAAGATATAAACTAGCCCAGGATTCTGAATTATAAAATCAATCAGAGTGTGTAAATGACAATAGAGTCTAGTGAATAAATCAGTCTATCCTGCCTTTTCTCTGTACTGCATATTTTGTTCTTTTATACTATGAATAAAAGAGACTTCATCTTTTTTTCCTTTTAAAAGATAATGGTATATCACTTGGCAGTGACCACAGAAATAATTGCTTTGAGCAAAAATCACCAATGAATAATAAAATTAGCACAAGTGTAAGTAAAATTAGGTTGCTTACATGGTCTCAAAGTATCTCCAGATAAGTACTTATTAATTACAAGGGTAAAAATGTTAACTTCACAGTGGATAAACTTCATAGGTAACACCTTAACCAAATGATCACAAGTAACACCGCCAGAAATGGGGCAAATTGATGTTTATGTTCAAATGTTATACCAGGATATGGTATTCTTGAAATATGATATTTTTACAAAAGCAACTGTATCTAGTTCTCTATAGTTTCTTCTGAATTATAGTCTAGAGAGTGTATCTATCCCCAAGAGGATGTTATTAGGAAGAGAGTAGCACTTGATTTGTTTAATGTAGTATAAATATATAAGAATAAGTGGCTTGCCCCCCCAAAAAAAGAATAAGTGGCTTGAAAATGTTAAATAAATTTCCAAACCTAGCATTTTAAAAATAAGCTTTGAGTGTATAATGGGAAAAGTACTCTTTGTTGTTATTGTTGTTAAATTCACAAAAGAGAAAAATCAAACACATAAGAAAGAACACCAAACTTCATATAAACCATTGAATTTAACCTGAGATGGCCATTCTGCTAGATAATGGAACTATTACAAGAGAAGAATCTGTAGGACAGTACGTCAGACCCTATTCAGGACAACAATGCGGTGTTTCGAATACCACCAATAGGTACCAGTTGATATGTATTGAGTCTTTAATTTCTAAGCATCTATATATATTTTTTGTGTGAAATTCCAAAATAACACTCAATATATTCTGGGGTCTTACATGAATTATTCATTTTTTTTTAAATTTTCACTCTCAAGTATATGATTACCCATTTTTATCATGTCTAAATATTGTTTAATATTAAATTAAGCACAGTGTGTTAAAAACTCACAAAGTGGTTTAAAATAAGATAGAGGGTGGCATCAGTGAAATGGTAAGAAGGATCTGCAAAAACCATCTCTTCCATAAAAACAACTAGAACACTGGAAAAAATTATCAGAATCAACTTTTCTGGAGCTTTGAAAATTAAGCAAAGGCTTGCAGCAATTCAGGGGGTGTTTATTCAAAAGAATAGCTGAATCTTGGTAAGAAGAGAAAGCTTTGTGGCGTTTTAACTTGCCCAATTCCCATTCTCTCCTCCCCAGCTATGTGATAGCCAACAACCCACTGCCACAGGAAAACTAGTAGCCTAGCAGTGACTGGAGGGAACAAAATGGGTTATAACCTCTTTAAAGCAGCATTCTTAATTATTATCATTATTTGATTTGTCTGTTGGCTCTTTGAAAGATCTCATTCATTTAACTATCTTTATTTGACTTGATTCAAGGCTTACCCAGTATAAATGGCCTATCCCAGGAGAAATATTTTCTAAAACTGTAAACATAAAAAGCCAAACATTTAACATCCTGTCTATGATGATGTATAATAGTTGGGGCAAAATATAGACCAACCAAAAAGCTTAAAAAAGAAAGCTAGGGATTAAATGTCGATAGGGGTTTGGAAAGCTCCAATGTGTTTTGGGAATCTGGAAGGTTATGTACATGCATAGGGCTGTGCACATGCCAGCGTGATGTGCATGTTCTCAAAAGATCTAAAAGTACCTCCTGCCATTGGCTAATCTTGAGGTTTGGTAAAAGCAGGAAGTAAAGGAAAAGACAAAGATATAAACTGTTTGACTTAGTGTCGAAGTCATGCCCCAACATGTACAATGAGCCCGTCAGAAAACACTGGGTTTCAGGTATTTAAAGAAATATCTGTCCAATCATTAGGTGGCTTCTACTGAGCAGAAATTTTGGTGGCTACACACATCAAAAAACACAGACTTTATAGAATAAGTCCAGAAAAGTCACTAAACAAAACAACAGCAACAGATAGCAATAGTAATAAATGCTTAGGAAAGTATTCGATTCCCACAGTTGCCACATTTAGTTATTTAAAATGTTTAGTTTAAAAAATAAAAATAAATAAATTAATTAAATAAAATGTTTAGTTTTAAGCCACAACAAAAAATAGTAGACATGCAAAGAAATAAGAAAGTATGCTCATATACAGGAAAAAAAAAATTAACAGAAACTTCCTGAGGAAGTTGACATTGGAGGACCCACACAAAGACTTTAATTCAGCTATTTAAAATGTGCTCAAAGAACTGAAGGACATTATGTCTGGAGAACTAACAAAATATGAAAATGATGTCTTATCAAATAGAGAATATCAATAAAGAGAAATTATAAAAAACAAAACCAACTCAACAGCAGATTTGAGCAGGCAGAAAGTGAACCAATCAACTTGAAAATAGGTCAATTGAGATTGTTCAGGCTGAGGAACAGAAAAAAAGAAGAAAGAAGGAAGAAAAATGAGCAGAGATTCAGAGACATGTGGAACACTATCAAGTGAATCAACATAACATAGTAAGATCTCTTCAAGTGTACACGGAAGATTCTATAGACTAGACTATAGAATTAGATTATAGAAGATTCTATAGATTATAGAAGATTCTAGATTATAGAAGAACTAGATTGTGGAAGATTCTATAATCTTCAAGTGTACATGGAAGATTCTATAGACTAGACCGTAAGCAAGGCCATAAAACAAATCACAATAAACTTAACAGACCTGGAAATCATATACAGTGTGTACTATGACCATAAAGAATGCAATTAATAATCGATGATAAAAAAAATTATGAGGGGCACCTGTGTGGCTCAGTCGGTTAAGCGTCTGCCTTCAGCTCAGGTCATGATCTAAGGCTCCTGGGAATGAGCCCCGTTTCGGGCTCCCTGCTCAGCTGGGGAGCCTGCTTCTCCCTCTCCCTCTGCCTGCTGCTTCCCCTGCTTGTGCTCTCTCTCTCTCTGTCAAATAAATAAAATCTTAAAAAAAAAATGTGAAATTCACAAGTAAAGTGAAGTAAAATTCACAGATATGTGAAGATACACAAAATACTCCAAAATAATCAATGGATCAAAGAAGGAATCAAATTGAATTTGAAAAATACTTTGTGATGGTAGAAAACAAAAACAAAATATATCAAAATTTACAGAACCCTGATGAAGCAGTGTTTGGAAGGAAATTAGTAACTATAAACACCTGTATGAAGAGAAAGAAAAAATATATAATCAATTGCCTAAATGTCTACCTTAAAAAGATGGGGAGAAAAAGAAAGAAGAAAGTAAGAAAGAAAGAAAGAAAGAAAGAAAGAAAGAAAGAAAGAAAGAAAGAAAGAAAGAAGAAAGAAAGAAAGAGAGAAAGAAAGAAAGACCCAAAGCAAGCCGAAGGAAAGAAATAATAAAAAAATGAATGGAAAATAAATGAAATCAAGAACAGAAAGTCAATAGAGAATATAAAAAAAAACCCAAACCTCATTCTTTGTGAAGATCAACAAATCTGGCAAACATTAAATAAACTGACCAAGAAATAAAGAGACAACTCAATTTGTTAAGTAAGGAATGAAAAAAGGGAATATTACCACTGATTTACAGATATAAAAAGGATTATAACAGAATTTTATGAACAACTGCATGACAAAAACAGAATAAATTAGGTGAATGGACAAATTCCTGAAAAGATACAAAGCTGACTCAAGAACAAATAGAAAATCTGAACAGACCATTAAGAAATAAAAAGATTAAATTAGTAATTAAAAAAAAAAAATTCCCACAGAAGAAAACCAAACCCAGGTGGTTTCACTTGTAAATTCTACCAAATGTTTATAGAACACCAGTCTTTCACAAATGCTTACCCCTCCCCCCCAAAAAATAGAAGGAATGTTTCTCAACTCATTCTACCAGCCTATAGTTACCCTGATACCAAAATCATCCTAAGACATCACAAGAAATAAATACTATAGAACAATATCCCTTATGAATATAAACACAAAAAACTCTAACAAAATACTAGCAAACCAAATCCAGCAACATATAAAAAGGATTATACACAACGACCAAGTGAGGTTTATCTCAGGAATGCATACAATATTGGTTCAAAAATACAAGAATTTATCAATATAATACACTATATTAATAGAACCCGGGGGGGGGGGGGCGGGGAACATGGTCATCTTAGTAGATGCAAGAAAAGCAATCAACAATATCCAAGACCTTTTTATGATAAAAACATTTAACAAACTAAAAATAGAAGATTTCCTTAACCTGATAAAGAGAATCTACAAAAATCCACTGCTAACATCATACTTAATTTTAAAATATTCAGATTTTCCCCCAAGATCAAGAACTAGACAAAGATGCTTGCTTTTGCCAATTTTACTCAGTATTGAGGTTATAGTCAGATCACTTAGGCAAGACATTGAAGTAAAAGTTCTCTGCTTGGAAAGAAAAATTCAAAACTTTCTCTATTTGCAGATGACATGATCTTGTGTGTAGAAAATCATAAAAATACACACACACAAGGACTAAATGAATTCAGCAAAGTTGCAAGATACAACATTAATATACAAAAATTAATTGTATTTGTATATACTAGCAACAGACAATTCAAAAAGGAATTAAGGAAACACTTCCATTTATAACAAATAAAATACTTAGAAATTAATTGAACAAAAAAGTACAACATTTGTACAGTGAAAACTACAAAAAAGTAATTATTGAGGGAAATTAGAGAAGACCTATATAAATGACAGACATGTTGTGTTCATGTTTTGGGAGATTTAATATTACTAAGTTGATGGCAATACTTGGCAAATTGCTCTCTAGATTAAATGTCATTTCTATAAAATTTAGTTATTTTTTTTGCAGTAATTGGCAAGCTAATCTTAAAATGTGTATGGAAATTGAATGAACCAGAATAGTCAAAACAAGCTGAATCAAAACAAAGTTAGAAGACACATTCCCCAATTTTAAAACTTACTACAAAGCTACTGTTATTAAGGCTATGGGGTAGTGGCATGAAGATAGACATATTAAATCATTTGAAAAGAACTGAGTGTCTAAAAACACAATAATTTATGACTAATCGATTTTCTACAAGGGTGCCAAGACAATACAATAGGGTAAAAACAGTCTTTTTACCAAACGGCACCTGGGAATCTGAATATCAAAATGCAACAGAATGACGATAGACCTCTACCTCACACCCTGTACAAAAAGTAAATCAAAGTCAATCAAAGATCTAAATATAAGAGATAAAAAAACTATGATACTTTTAGAAAAAAATACAGGTGCAAATCTTTGTGACCTGGGGTTAGGCAATAATTTCTTTTATACGACACCAAAACACAAGCAACAAAAGAAAAACAAAACATAATTTGACTATCAAAACTAAAAAAAAAAAATTTGTTCTTTAAAAGACACTATCAAGAAATTGAAAAGACAATCTGAATAATGGGAGAACACATTTGCAAATCATATATCTAATAAGATATCCAGAATATAAAAATAACTTATCCAGAATATAAAAATAACTCTCACAACTTAACAACAAAAAGACAAGTAACCCAGTTTTTGTTCTTTCATTGTTGAGTTTGCAAAGAATTTTTTATATATTTCTGGACACTTAATGACTAATGATCCTGAGCATCTGTGTGTGCTTATTAGCAGTCTGTACATCTTCTTTGAAGAAATGTCTATTCAAAGGACAAATGTCTTTAAATTCAAATGTCTTTAAAAAGGACAATGAATTTGGATAAACATTCCTCCAGATATATATATCTTTAGTCATGAAGAGAATGGGAACCAGAACCGAAGACACCAGTTCACAGTCAGTAGGACAACTGGAATAAAAAAGATGAGACAACAGCAAGTGTTGATAAGACAGGAATACTCATAAAATGTAAAATGGAGCAAATTCCAGGGAAACCAATTGGGCAGTTACTCAGAAAGTTAAACATGGAGTCGCTGTATGACTAAGAAATTCTACACTATATTATACACGCAAGAAAACCATGCCCACGTAAAACATGTACATTAATGCAATAGCGGCATTATTTATGCTAGCAAAACAGTGGAAATGACATAAATTTCCATCAACTGATTGGATGAACAAAATATGATATAGCAAACAATGCTATAATTTATTTAGCCATGAAAAGGAATGGAATACGGATACACACTAACATAGATGAATCTTGAAAATGTTATAAGCTAAGTGAAAAGAGCCAGACACAAAAGGCCACTTATTATATGAGTCCATTTATATGAAATGTTTAGAATAAAATTCATAAAGACAGAAAGTAAATTAATGGTTTCAAGGGTCTGGGAGGAGAGGAAAATGGGGAATAAAAGCTATTAAGTATGGGTTTCTTATTGAAGGTGATGAAAATATTCTGGAGTTACTAATGATGATTGCATAACATTGTGAACAACTGAATGATGCGTTTTAAAAAGGTGCATCATATGCTATGCAGATTATACATCAATACAAAAATTAATCTTAAAATAAAAAGCAGCCTCTCTTTCTACAGGATAGAGCTGCCAAGTTAATTCAGATGGAGAGAGCAGGGTGAAGCAGGGCATGAAGACCTCAGACAGCGAGATGAGCAGGACACCGTGGATGGACTGGGTGGGTGACAGAGATGAGGGTGGCACAGGCATGGCTTGGTCCTGGGGAAGGCCAAAAATCCATACCCCTTCGTCCCAGGGCCTGAGGCAGCAGCAATATCCCATCCTCATCCCGTGAGCTGATGGCAGTTGCAGTGACTGTGGAGCCTCCTCCAGACCTTAGGCCACTGTACTGTTGGATAGGAAGAATGAGAGCCCCTCTAACAAAGTCAATTTCCAAGGGTTCTCCAGGATTTAAGAAGGCACATGCATAACAAGTGGTTCACAGCTCCAGCACATCAGCTTTAAGCCCTAGAGCCACACAGATCTGAGACCTTTGGTCACTACTGTGTCCTAACTGGAGGAGACTCCATCTCCAGGCAAGCCCATCAGTTTCCCAGAGGAGAATGGAGGGAGTAATCAGCAACCTACCTATGTGTGATTTTCCTTCTATCGACTTTGATGTTGAAAGAAAGTGTAAAATAATATTCCACATTTGTCACATAAGAAATGCCCACCACAGTTTATGATGATTTTCTTGCATTTATAGAAAGCTAGTGTATATATGAAAAAGCTGTTCTCAAACCTCCCTGGAATCTTTGCAAAATAAACCTACTTTGCTATATTTAGGCTGTTTAGACGTAAGCAGATTGCTAGCACATGATAATGTTGAGCTAGAGAATCACATTGTAAATGTCCTTAAAACAAACAGACACACACACACACACAAATGTCTTCTAAAAATGACTTTTGGAAATGAAATTGTTAGACCATCACCTCTAGAAATAATACACCCATGTTTCTTCGTGGGTTAGAGGAGTGGAGTAGAAGGTCTCCACAAGAAAAGAATGTTCTATGCTATGCCGGTCATATTTGAAAGATATTTTTATGTTATAACCATTGTTCTGTGTGGGCATTTTATTCTGCACTATGGATATATAGTTGATAATACTTAGTACTTTTTGAAATAGTTTCTAGAAGATGATCTGAAGTGCCTGATGTGCTAAAAGTAGAGATAATAAAATGTTTTTTTAGTATCTCTTTTGTTAAAATTCGTATAACATATTGTCTTTTGTTTTTTTATTTATCTCATTTTTTTAAGATTTTATTTATTTGAGAGAGAGAGAGCATGAGAGGGGGTGAGGGGAAGAGGGAGAAGTCGACTCCCCACCGAGCAGGGAGCTGGAGCAGGGAGCTGGAGCAGGAACCCTGAGATCACAACCTGAGCCCAAGGCAGATGTTTAACCCACTGAGTGATTCAGGCATCCCTCCCTATTTTTTTGTTTTGTTTTGTCTTTTTTAAGTGGAGCAACCAAACCATCTCACTGAGAAGTACTGCATTGTGTTTACACTGCTTAAGAAGGAGGAAGGAGAAAGAAGTGAAAAGGGCTCTCTCTGCCTGTGCATTTTTATATTTTATTATTTTTATTTTTTTATTTTTTTATCTTTTTTTATTTTATTATGTTATTTTTTAAAGATTTTATTTATTTATTTGACAGAGAGAGACAGCGAGAGAGGGAACACAAGCAGGGGGAGTGGGAGAGGGAGAAGCAGGCTTCCCGCTGAGTAGGGAGCCCGATGAGGGGCTCCATTCCCGGACCCCGAGATCATGACCTGAGCCAAAGGCAGACGCTTAACGACTGAGCCACCCAGGCACCCCCATGCCTGTGCGTTTATAGTGAGGCAAGACTAATCATTATCCCCTATGTTCTGTACATTTTGTTTTACTTTGCTGTGTATACAATGTGCAGACGTGTGTTTGTTCCTAACCTCGGGAGTTCCCTGGGTGAAATCTCTAACTGGCTTTCATACATGGAGGACAAGGAGAGACTGAAGAAAGGGGAAGACCATTCCAGGTTTAGAAATGATGGTTTTAATAAACAAGATAACTTACTTGTCTTGGGTGATCACAAGACAAATAAATCTCTGCACCCACCTGTCAAATCTTAAAAATTTACATAGAGGCCTTAACAGGATTCGATCACATACTCAGTCCAGATGCTCTCAACAACACCTTAATCTCTCAAGGTTATACCCTTGAAGCCAGCTCCCACTGTGGAAAGGGTGGGCAGAACATACATTCCAAGGACAGGGGATAAGGTGAGGAGCCTCTAATTGCCTGGGTCCAGCTCATGAGGCAATTGGTGGTCATATCCTGTCTATGAACTCCTCCAACAATATGAAGGACAAATGAATAATAAATCTACATTTAATCTTTCCAGATGTCAATGAGTTTGCCAGGATATGACAAAAGTAGAATTAAAAAAATTAATATATTTTGTGTTAAAATTCATAGTCAAGGTCATTTTCTGAAAATGGCATGTAGAAGAGAAATTGTTAAAATCACCTCCAAACATTAGTGATGCTTGCAGTTATCCACTGAGTTGGCAAGTGAGAAGAGTAAGAGTTCTGGCCTGGAACATTCCTATTTAAAAGACACATTCAGATTATAACCTCTATTTTATGTGTGCAATTTATTCAATGTATCCATTTGTGTAGTGGATAAATTTCAGTCTTTACTTGAAACTTCTAGTCTTTCTAGATGTCAAGAAGTATATAGTATAGAGAATGTAGAGAATGTGAAATACCACTCTACTTTTTTTTCTGTGAATTCATGGAAATGATTGTGTTTGGGGAATGAAACTGTGAAACTTGGTCTCTTAAATCAACATTCTGTCTGTTCACTAGGTCATGGTGCAGGGAGGAAATGCAAAAGAGCTCCCATGGTCTAAGTGTTAAAAAATCCTAAGCACTAAAAGTATGTGAAAAGTACAGGTAATAAAATAAATCATTCATAATTGTCATTTGTGTTAATTTATAGGAAGTACTGTCTTCTGGGATTGATCTTTGTTAAACCATCTCTTGGAGCTGGATGGATTTCTGCATTTAGTCTTTGGGATGGTGGAGGATGGAGACGAGGATGGGCAAAGGAAGTGTTCATTACTACTATTTCTGTATCTAAAAGATCATTTTGAATTATAGCTATAGTTCTATATGTGCATTTTTTGTTAAGTACCTACCTATGTGTACTCTGAGCAAAGTTCATTCTCTATTTCACAACTTCCAAGTTTTTTAGATATTTTGAGATGACAATGAATGATAAAAAGTAGAGCTAGTAAATTAACCAATTTATAAATAACTGTTGAATATATTTAAAAGAAAATATGTATTTTGGGTATATATACCTGGGTATACTTCTGAGCAGTATACAGCAGACTTATTTATTAAGTTGGTGGTAGAGAGGCAGATTGTTCATATGAACATTTTGATGAGAAACATTCATGTATGAATGCATCTGCTTGGGTTGTGGAACATAGTTTTGTGTTTTGTAATAGTATATACCTGATAATGGATTCCCTTTGAAGCATTATACTTACTATACTCTTGCTTTACATCTCTGAGAGCTGTCCACAGTAAGCCTCCAGAAATCCATCAATTAGGGTTCATGTTTTTCTATACCAGCACTGGTTCCCACAGTTTTCTGCTTCTGGGTCTCAGCCTCAGTAAGCCATGGCTCCTGTATTTGTCTATCCATGTCTTCAATCTTGGGGACAACAGTTGGCCCTGTGTCCTCACCTTCCTTATGGATCCAGGAAGAGTTGTGATTTTTCAGCCCACTTAGCTTTTTACTTGATAGGATGGAATAATAACTTCTGAGGTCCTTACATATAGAATCAAAAGTCTTTAGTTATTGATCTTTTATGAATACTTTTAAGAAATCTTATAAATTGAATACATCGAGCTTTAGAAATCAAAGTCATATAAAATAGTTACCTGAATAAACTATCTTGCAAAAGATAATCATAAACACTTTACTCGGATTAACTTAAAATCTTCTGGTCCCTATAAGTGTTCTTCAATCAGCAATGTTGCATTTAACAATTTACAGAACTGGTCTCTAAATATGAGCTCAATGTAGGAGAGTTCCACCCTTGTTCCACGTTGTGATAGATAGGAAGAAGAACTGCAATCTTGAAAATAAGTGACACAAAACATGATACCTCATCCAGATGTTTTGAAAAATAATTAACTGACTTCTTTGTGGAAATATCCACCCTTCAGCTAGATCTTTTTAAGACCTTGTCGATACAGGGACAAAATGATTTTCCCCCAACTTCCAATAAATTACAGACCTAATTTTTGAGGCAAGAAATAAATAAGAATTTCCTTAAAGATATGAAGTAAGAGAAATATACATATTCATTAAGACCTAACAGAATTAAATGTGCCTCTAAAATAAATAATTTTAGTCCAAACCATATGAAATTACCTTATTTGACAATTTTTGACCTACAAAAATGTATATTTCATGCTAAAACCTAAGAAATAGGTAGGAAAGTTAATATAAAGATTAAAAGTAGTTTTCTACTGTACCAACAATAAACTAGTTTCCAGCTACATGCCAGAATCTTCTTAGAAAATGTTTAAACTACTAGATTATCGGGAATAGCATGTATATAAAACAGAAAGATGACAAAGCTGGCTTCTGTGAAGGGCACAATGACTTTTCCATTTAACATTTTGATTTTCCAGAAGAAAGAGTAGAGAAGTGACAGCTATCTGATGATGTTAGTGAGATCAAAGTACTCAAAATAAAGTCAGACATAATTAGATAATCTCTGCATAAGACATTGAGGCAGATTGTATGAAAGCAATTAAAACCAGCATAAATATTTCTAACAAGAATGCATAATTCAATATCGCTGCCTCATCATGCCATAAGAATTATCATATTTTTTATGGTATTTCTAATTTTAATGTAATGTTAGGAAGAGACAAATATGCATATATTATTGATTCAGTTAAATGACATCTGAAAAGTGCTAAGGAAGATAAATGTAAAGATTTTTTTATTATTCATAAGCAACACATGCACAGAAATAAGATTTCTTAATAAAAATATAATGGTGGAAAGTATTAGAATGATAATCAAGTATTCTCAAACTTGAAATCAAGTTTAATATCTACAGGTAAATTTAATAAATGTCAGCTTACATTGTGGGCATTTAGGTGGCAAGGCAAAGAGCAAAATCCCCTTTTTAAACCCTGAGATTCCCTGATACTCCATCTGTCCTCATGGAAAATAAATAGGATTAATTGATCATGTCCATTGCTCTTCTAATTAAGAAAGGTGTGGCAACACCCTAGTGGCCCTTTCACAAAATAAGCTTTGTATTTGCAAGAAGGGAGAACAAAAAAGCCATGTCCGCAGACCCCTGATAATATCATTTTGTTTAGAATAATGTTTGATTTTTTTTTTTTTTTTTTTTCAGTAGAAGGGCATGTCGAAACCTGAGCCACCCGTCAATTAGAGATCCAAAGGAGGCAAGAAAAGCACATGGTCAATCATTTCTGCTTTGCATAGAGTAAGAAAAGGAGAAAAAACAGCTTTATCCTTTGCTGGAGGTTAAGAATGTGTCAGATCTGGTGGATGTCATCTTAAAGCACAATGTATTTCAGAAAAAATAAAATCCTCTTTTAATGTGGTAGTAACAGAACATGTATCTCCCTCAGATTATAGGGAAAGACTTTATCTCTGACCTAATTTCTAAGATTTCCTCATAAGCTTCCTGTTGCCCAGAATTCAATTACTTCAGTTTGGTGAATATAAAAATTCACTAGACTGTGAAAACCAAAGGAACCATGTAAAAACAAATATGCAAATAGAAGTCCAAAGTCAAATTCTTGTGAAACATTAAAGAAAAACTATGTTGATCAATGACCCACTTTTATTTTCCATGTTAGCTTAAACTTGAAGAGGAGATGCAATAATGACATAAAGAATGTCATAAGATAAAAACCATGTGGTAAATAATGGACCCCTTACAACTTTGATATCAGTTGGAAAAATCAATTATTTGCTATTCTCCATATGGTTATAATATTGTCTGGTTATTCCTACATGGTGGTGACAGTTGCTAATAGTAACCATGATATGCACAGAAGTGTAATATATTCCAGTCTATGCCAATTTGATACTAATATGTTTAAAATAAATCATAAAGGTATCAATCATATAATTAGTTTATACTTAGGTCCTCACTACCTGTTTATTGGGACACCTGAGAATTGGCTATCCAGAGAGCTTTTTTTTATCTTTATGAACGCCAAAAAAAAAAAAAAAAATTCCTGTAATGTTTGGCCTGGAGAAGAGTCTTGTGTAAAGCTTCTGAAGGGAAGTAAGCTATCAGTTTCTGAGTTGGCAACAAAGAGAAAGAAACATCTGTCTTGTGGATGTACAAATAGTCACACTATAGAGTATGATACGTTATGAGGAGGGTTGGGATAATAAATATTGGTTATGTCGGTCACCTGCCAAATTTCCTGCTTGCCTCTTTTATTCAGAAATTGTTTCATCTTCTGTTTCAGAGTCAATGATTAAGACAACTAGCAGTGGTGGGGGAATGATTAATTACTGAAATAATAGATGAATGAAGCATGGAAGAAAAGTGAGATCTTAATTTGGATATATTTATTGGGTCTCTTCCAATGCATTAGATCAGGACATTAATTCAATTATTCAACAAACACCTGTTGATATTTCACTATATGAAAGGTTTGCAAAATTTGGGTTATCAATATCTAGTGGGAAAGTTCAAGAAAATCTCATTTTATAGTGCCTGGTATGATATCTCATGCAATTTTTTGATTATGATAAAGATAGTGATGATAATTGTAAACTTTAAAAATATTAATTTTCTTTCCGACATCATGTAAAATAGAACAGAAAAGAAAGTAAAAAAATAAGTATTGATTTTACCATTTTCCAAGAAAGGAAATTTTAAGGAATAACCTGTAGATCATTTTTAAGTATAGAAGTTCTTAACATCATCATTCAGGAGCCCCGCAGAATCTCACATGGCTGCTTGGCATGTCCCCCACATCAACATGGTTTAATGATTTTCCAAGTATTTGTGCATAATTTATTTGCAGGTTTGGGGGATTACCCTCCCTGCATCTGCTTCTCTTCCAAGATTTTTCTTCTACTTTCAATTGGTGTGCCAGCCTGAAACACTATTTCTGAGTTTTCACTTTGGATAAACCAGTTATTAACAGAACTTAACTTTCGCACTCTATAATTAAAAAGAAATATCTTGCCATGTCCTATTACGATAGGCAAACCTTTGAAAGACAGAATGATTTTTATTAAAGATTCAGTTAAGAGCTCATGGCTCTGTATTAAATTATCGCTTAGTCAATTTCATTGTGATTTCAAAAATTAAACTTGCAAATCTCTTCAACAAAACTTCTAATATCAAACATTCTTCTTCAAAATCTGAATATGGCATGGCTTTAAGTGGATACATACTTGATCTTATTTTTGCACCTAAGCTGCTGTCTCTTCTGTCTGCTATTTCAATGAGAGGGAGTTTAGGAATTCAAACTTGAAATTGGCACAATTCTGGCAAGAAAAATATTTTAAAAAATCACCAGAATTCTTTTCACATTATAAAGCACATTGTTAAAGATATTTATTGCAGGCTGTCTTGGGAGGTAGCAGAGTTTGGGGGCAGCATTCTAATAAGAGAAAGGGAAGATATCAGTCACAATCTAAACTTTTGTTAACAAAAGCCTTTAAAATATGTTTTCTATATTTATAAAGTCACAATTGCAGACCTGCAGAAGCTATGGAGACGTAAGACAGAATCCAAATATATAACTTTAATCTAGTTTTGGAGAGCAAGAACTCCTAAATATTTTCAGTTGCATTTCACATAATGACATCCCATCACAGAAAAAGCAGGCAGCACTGACATATGATCTTCACATCACATCACACACAAGAGTAGAGGATTTGAAGGCTATTAAGCACCAAATTTTCCCATTGTACTGCAATTACAAGAACACCTGTGCTACCTAGCTGTGCACTGAGCCTCATAAAATGCAATGTTCCAGAGCTGTCGAAATGTCTCATTTCTTGTCTTTCATGCAGAGGCATAATTTTGCTGGATCTGGCTCTCGTGTTGGGCTATGTTTCAGTTATAAGCATAAGGCAGAAGGTCTAATAATGTTTAATTTAACCAAATAAATAGTTGTAAACATTCAGCTTTGTACCATTCTTTAAATAATACGTTTGGTATACTAACAGAGAAAATGTGGGGGTCACTGTAATATAAGCATAATCCTTAAATCATGAGGATATTTTTAACAGGGCTGTTGATCTGTACTCATCTAATGCATCTCAACTCTAACATTTGAATTAGCTATGTTGTTTGAGCTCTGTATTTACAAAAATCCTGGTGGTTTACATATTGGACTCCTTTTACTACCTGATGCTCATAATGATGCATCAGTGATTAGATTTTTTGAGTCCCAAATCAGGACAATTTATCTCTTATGTCGAAGAAATCACTTATGGAATGACTTAAAAAAGATTGTAAAATAATTATATTAAGTAGTTAATATTTTATTAATAAATGTCATATTTAATCAATTAGTTCAACCAAAAAGGAAAAAAAAAAAGTTTTCCTTAGGTTAGACACTTCCCTAGAAATTACCCTAGAAACAGAGTAAGTATTATTCATGTTTGAGATGTCTCTTAAAGAGGATTAAATAAAATGAAAGATATGAGTTGGTACATGTGGTAATAACTTTAAGTTTTGAAAAGAGTAAAATTTCATTCTAGAGAGGTAAGTTGAGTATAAGATTGAGATCGCAGTGTTAGAACTGTATAACACAAACTCTGCTCCTCTACATAGTCTTATGCTTAATATAAAATTCTACTTGGTTTTAATCTCCTTCGTCTAAGTATCTGCCACATAGTAGGTTCTCAAATGTATGCTAATTTTTGTGACTTGAAGTAAACTGATATTTGATTTCCAAATATGTCCGATGAACATTTATCTCCGGATTTTTTTTATACCCAAGTTTAGCTATATTAGAAATATATTTTTTAAGGGGCACCTGGGTGGCTCAGTTGGTTAAGTGTTAGACTCTTGATCTCAGTTCAGGTCTTGATCTCAGGGTCATGAGTTCAAACCCCACATTGGACTCCATGCCTGTGGAGCCTACTTAAAATTTTTTTTTTCAAAATTTGTTTTCAAAACACATGAAAAGTCATGGAGCTGACTAGATTTATATTCAATAAAGTTATAGAATGTAATCATCCATGAATTTCAGGAGAAAATGGGGGTTAATAATAGAAGGCAAATATAAAATAATTAATAAAATCAGCACAATTAAAACTATACATCTCATTTGTGAATATAGATAACAAAGTCCAAACTTAAAATTTAACAAGTTAAATTTGTTAACATTCTAAAAGAGCAATATAGACCAGACAAGTACAGTTTATTAAAATAACACAAAGGTGTTTCAATATGAAAAATATTTCAACACAATTAATTACATTGATAAAGGAGAAAGTAATTACATTATATTAATTGATAACAAAGAAAGCATTGAATAAAACTTGGCAATTGTCATTAATTTTACAATTAAATATGAATAAAAAGCCAACTGTAAAGATAATGTCCATCAGAGTTGTTCAAAGAGAAAACAGAATGGATCACCAATTTTATTCAATTAAGTTTGGAACACTCATTCGTTTATTTAACATGATTAACTAAGTGTCTACTATATTTTCTTCAGTATTCTAAGTCAGGGTTGGCAAATCATGTTATAGACTGGTTTGTGTCTGTCCAAATTTCTTATGTTGAATCCTCACCCCAATGTGACAATATTAGGAAGTAGGGCCTTTGGAAGGTGATTAGATCATGAGGGTGGAGCTCTCATGAAAGAAATTTGTGCCCTAAAAAAAGAGACCTCAGAGAGCTCTCTAGTTCTCTTGCCATGTGAAGATTCAAGTAGATGACTATCTACAACCCGAAATATGGTCATTACCAAAAGCTGACCACACAAGTACCCTGTTCTTGGACTTTCAAAATCCAGAACTATGAGAACATAAATTTCTGTTGTTTATAAGCCATCCTGTCTGGGTGGCTGAGTCGGTTAAGCGTGGACTCTGGATTTTGGCTCAGGTCACGATACCAGGGTCATGAGATCGAGCTTCATATGGGGTTCTGCACTGAACATGGAGACTGCTCAAGATTCTCTATCTCCCTCTCCCAAAGCCCCTTCCCCTGCTTGTGTGCTCTCTCTCCCTCTCAAAAAAAAAAAAAAAGAAGAAGCTTCAATAAATATGTCTAATGGATAAATTTATTATACTCTTTATGCTTATTCAATTTTCTGAATAAGCTCCATTCTGAGTTATATGTGCAATTGGTTTAGTTGGTGTTATAGACTGAAGTGTGTTCTATTAAAATTCACGTGTTGAAGCTTAAACACCAATGTGACTATATTTAAAGATAGGGCTTTTAAAAAGCTAATTAAGGTTAAGTGACATCATAAAGGAGGGATCCTAATCCAATATGACTGGCATCCTTATAAGAAAAAGAGACACCATGGGTACGTCTGCACAGAGAAAGAGCCATATGAGGACATAGCTAGAAACTGGCCATCTGTAAGCCAAGGGGAGAAACCTCAGGAAAACCAAATATGCTTTGATCTTGGACTTCTAGCCTCCAGAACTGTGGGAAAATACATTTCTGTTGTTTAAACTATCCAGTATACAGTAATTTGTTATGGTAGCCCTAGCTACCTAACATAGTTGAAAAAGTATTTAATAATGTCTGTTGTTATGTTTATTTAAGAAAGACTTACAAAAGCCTTGTTTATCTTGTTTTTATCCCTATTTTATTTTTAACAGTAAATTGGATACTGATATTTTATATAAGCAAAAAGAATTTACTGAATCTGCCATACTTGCTTATCTAAAGTGCACAATATTAAATGAACAATTTGTTGGAAGTTAAATTTTGATGTTAAAGAATCTGGTTACTGAAGTACCCAAAGAACTTCCTTATTGAATCATCCTTTCACATAAGATGACCTTACAACTGGGTTTACCCAAACATTGTCAAAGAACAAAGCCTTAAGAGTCAATTTTGGACCTTATAATACAGAAAATGAATTATTCTGAGTATATGTTTGAATTATATTGTTCCTTAAACTTACTTATCTCAATGGGATATGAATTCTCTAGGGTTCTAGAGGGAAAGATCATGTCTGGTCTGTGTATAGCCACAGTATTTGGTCCTACCTTGGAAGGCCAGCTTGAATCTTGTATAACAAAGGAAGACAAGTAGTCAAGTGAGCTTTTCATAATTGTTCTGTCTATGGGATATTGCAGAGCTATCTTATAAAATTGCTTTATTTGTGACATTTTAATTCCATACCCTTTAATTCTGTATGCCCTATTGAATCTTAGGTTTGTTGTTTTTATAGAAAAGGATATATCTATTCTTAATGATCAATAGAGCAATGGGAAATGCCAAAAAATCAAGAATTAAAACTAGATTTCAGAATTAATTCAATGATGTCTTATAAGAACTGAAACAGTTGCTACTTAAAATTATCATTGACAATCATTGGTTGAAGGATAAAATATTGTCCATATTGAAGACTACTTAGTAAGGTAAGCACGGTTATATGGCAATTGATATTTTTAGTGGAATTTGCACATTGCATGGGTGTGGCCTAAAATACCAGTAGACTATACATATATATTGAATAGATGAGCATTTCTTGAGTTGTGTTTTAGACAACACTGAGATCTCGAGAAACTTTAATAAGTGTTTTGGGGGAAAAAAAAAGATTCTTGGACAAATTAGATTGTTAAATGTTGCAAGCTAAATTGCTCTTTCGGTGATTCACACTAAGCACTGACAATGTTAAAACTCAGAATTCCTGGGGCGCCTGCGTGGCTCAGTTGGTTAAGCGACTGCCTTCGGCTCAGGTCGTGATCCTGGAGTCCCGGGATCGAGTCCCGCATCGGGCTCCCTGCTCAGCGGGGAGTCTGCTTCTCCCTCTGACCCTCCCCCCTCTCATGTGCTCTCTCTCTCTCAAATAAATAAATAAAATCTTTAAAAAAAAAAACAAAACTCAGAATTCCTAAGGTAAAAAAATCTATTTAACAACATGTAACCTAGTATTTCCCAGACTCCTTTCTAAATATTATTTCTGAACATTTTTATATTTAAATTAAAAATGTTTAAAAGATTAGAGCTTTATGAATTATTAAAAAACAAGCACACTTTTAAAACTACTAAATCAGAAAATAGGAGTTCAACATATATTCTCGGGGTACCTGGGTGGCTCAGTCGTTAAGCGTCTGCCTTCGGCTCGGGTCATGATCCCAGGGTCCTGGGATCGAGCCCCACATCGGGCTCTCTGCTCCACGGGAGGCCTGCTTCTCCCTCTCCCACTCCCCCTGCTTGTGTTCCCTCTCTCGCTGTGTCTTTCTCTGTCAAATAAATAAATAAAATCTTTAAAAAAACAAAAACAAAAACAAAAACATATATTCTCCAGTACACCCACCAAAGCGTAGCCTGGTTTTTGTGATAAGCTCTATTTTACTTTTTTAAAAATTATTTTATAGTTAATTTTTGCTGTTTTCAATTTTTTTAAATCCATGTGTTCCCCTTTGATCTCTCTCTTTCTCTCTCTTTCTTTTTTCTTTTTAAAATTGCAACCTATTTATCTAAGGAATTGGATAAACTATCTGTACTTCCCCACAGCCTGGATCCTGCTGACTGGATCACGATGTTGTAGTTTAATATGTTTCTCTGTCTTTCATAGTTTTTATTAATTGGTAATTGCACCTGTAAGTCTAATGAGGTTTAGGGTTAATGTTTTGGCACGACTGCTTCATAGATAATGTGTTTAATTCAATTAGGAAGAATATAATATTTGATTGCCCCTTATATGGTGATCTTAGCAGACATGGATTTTTCCATTCATTCATTAAGTTACAAAATGGATTTATTCAAATTCTAAAATTCCTTCTTCATTTAATTTCTTCACAGAAATAAAATATTTTTTTTTAAACATTTTATTTATTTATTTGACAGAGACACAGTGAGAGAGGGAACACAAGCAGGGGGGAGTGGGAGAGGGAGAAGCAGGCTTCCCGCTGAGCAGGGAGCCCGATGTGGGGCTCGATCCCAGGACCCTGGGACCATGACCTGAGCCGAAGGCAGACGCTTAACAACTGAGCCACCCAGGCACCCTCTTCACAGAAATAAAATATTTTAAAGATATATTTTATTTCACATTTCTTATTATCTAGTGACATAGTTAATATAGGAAAGGTAGAATAAATGCTAGATTTTTTCCCTTATTGACCAGCTGTCAAAACAATGAGCTGATTTCCTAGAATCCTCGAAAGGTCACCAAATATTTTTTTTTTTTTATGTATCATTTTAAACTCTTGAATTTAAATATGTTTGATGTGGTTTGATCTACTATACTTATTATCCTCATTGCTTTTAAATATTTTCTATTTTGGCTAGTCTGCATCTGAACTGGAAGCAGACAGTTCTCCAAATTATATCTTTTTGTGGGAAACAGTATGCTGGGTATTAGGAGTGATCATTGTTTTTAGGTATTTCCAGGGGACTAAGCCAGGAAATATGAATATAAATCCTCATGAATTCTCACTGACTGATCTTTTCTTTTTCTACCCAATATTTTCCTTTTTTTAAAGATCAGGAGGATTTTTTTTAAGATTTTTTGAAAAATTTAAGTAGTCTCTACACCCAACATGGGGCTCTAACCTACAACCTCGAGATCAAGAACTGTATGCTTCACCAACTGAACCAACCAGGTGCCCAAGATAATTTTCTTGAACTATACTTTTTAGTATTTATTTTATTCTCTTACTTAGGTGTCTTTAGCAATACCTATTTTGTATAGGCTGCATCTTCTTTGATTAGTTTCTATATTTATCACATTTCCTCAATTTATTTTAATTCTTTTTCTTCATTTCTTTTTGATTTTTTTAAATTATTTCTCATAAGGCATATTTGGTTTTGTTTACTTGCCTTTGACTTTATTCTTATCTTCTTGTTTTGTCTTCAGTTTTGAAATATGCAACACATTTCTTTCTAGCAATCTTTTGTTGTCTATAGGAATGTAATGTTATTTATTCTTTTCTTTGTTACAATTACTTCATATGAGATTTGTCTTCACTTCTTTTGTTACTCATTCCTATGTAAAATGATTTCCAACAATCTTCAAAAGTTAAATCAATTAGTTTTTTTAAATGTATTTTTTTATTTTTTTATTATTATGTTATGTTAATCACCATACATTACATCATTAGTTTTTGATGTAGTGTTCCATGATTCATTGTTTGTGCATAACACCCAGTGCTCCATGTAGAACGTGCCCTCTTTAATACCCATCACCAGGCTAACCCATCCCCCCCCTCTAGAACCCTCAGTTTGCTTTTCAGAGTCCATCATCTCTCATGGTTCGTCTCCCCCTCCAATTTCCCCACCTTCATTCTTCCTCTCCTGCTATCTTCTTTTTTCTTTTTTTTTTTTAATATATAATCTATTATTTGTTGCAGGGGTACAGATCTGTGATTCAAGTCTTGCACAATTCACAGTGCTCACCATAGCACATACCCTCCCCAATGTCTATCACCCAGCCACCCCATCCCTCCCACCCCCCACCACTCCAGCAACCCTCAGTTTGTAAAGGAAAAAAAATGGTCCAAAATTGCTTTAATAATTGTACAGTTCAGAATGTCTTCTTAGATTGTCTGAAGGAATCTTCAAATATATGACATCTTGAGTCCTGAATTTCTCTAGATCCCTTTCCTACTTTTATCTGGACCTTCTTCTTTTTCCATTTTCCTTTTCCCACTCAATTTAGATTCCATTCTTAGAAGTTTATCCTCTGTGTGAGACTTTGTCCTGGAAGGGAGTTTGGCTGGTTAGTTTTGAAAATTCAGAGAGTTCAGACTTCCCAAAAAATCTCAATATAGAACATTTTTTTCTTGCCTACTCTTATAGTATGTACAGCCCTGCCTTCCCATTGCAGTTGTTCTTCTTAAATTGTCCTGGTTAGCTTTCAGGAGAGTATCTATTGAGCCATATTGAGTTTCTCAGATACCTGAGACATGTCATTGCTTACTTCAGCCTCCTACATAATTGCTCACACTGTTCAGCTCATGTAGCTGTCAATGGTTTTTTTACAACAATGCATATTTAAAGGTTTGAGTTGAAAATGTGTCACCTACTTTTATTATACATGTTGTTCAGGGGTTTTTAACTTTGTTACCCTAGTTGCACTGTCAGATTTTATTCAGGGGGAGGAGGGCAGGTTTGGGGAATACTTAAATCTGTTTCTCCATCCACTTTCTCAGAACTACTTTCCAACCTTTGTTGGCTATAGAAATCTCAGCTTCCAGTCATGCAGATCATTTATTCATTTACACCAAGAAGTTGATGACCACAATATAAGCACCCTGAAATATACAACATATTCTAAAGAAGTAAATATGACTTTTCATATCAATTCATATTAATTAATGTATTTAATATAGAATAATCCATGTGAACTATTTTGTAAGTCAAAATAACTAGATAAGTGTTAAATGGATTATTTCCTTTGTACTATGTGGGCATGAATAATGGAGTAAAGAATATTTTTTCTTATAACCTATGTTACCTAGGATGACATCAAATTACAAAATTAGATCACATCATTAGAAGGATGTAAAAAGTATGTTCATTCATTAATACACTGATACGCATGTTGACACTTCCAAAGTGACTAGATTGGTGTACTTGCTTGTATCAGTATATATAATCCTCATTATCATGATAAAATATAATATATATTAGAGGTTGATTGTTTGCTTGGTTCTATGCTAGGAAATGTTGCATATCTTGCAAATTTAATATTTACAGCAACTCAATATAGATACAGTATTACTCAATATCTACCTTAAAGAAACAGAAGCTGAGAAAACCAATAAAACTTACTGGCTGGGAGAAGATAAACATTTGAACACAGGCTCTTTATCAACAATGTACACGTTCATAGCTAAACTAAGTCTCTTCTGCTGCAGTATAACTTTATTTTCCTGACCTGCCTTTATTTTATAGCAGTAATTATTCTTAATACTTTGGTTAAGGGGGGCGCCTGGGTGGCTCAGTCGTTAAGCGTCTGCCTTCGGCTCAGGTCAGGTCCCAGGGTCCTGGGATCGAGCCCCGCATCAGGCTCCCCGCTCAGCGGGGAGTCTGCTTCTCCCTCTCCCACTCCCCCTGCTTATGTTCCCTCTCTGGCTGTCTTTCTCTCTGTCAAATAAATAAAATCTTTAAAAAAAAATACTTTGGTTAAGGAACACTGATTATAAACAGTATTATTCAGCAATTCCTGCAATAATGCGATGTAACAAGCTCTTTATTTTTGTAGGACTGTATTAACAATACAATAGAATATAGAGAACTCTTTTGAAGGGTTTGACTGGAAAGTAGGGGAAAGAAATGGTCAGTAGTTGAAAGGTAAATAACTAGAAAATATTAATACATGTGTGCATACTAATGGAAAAGTTCCACTAAGAAGGGAAAATTTGACAACACAGGAAACAAGAGGAACAATTCAGGTATAATTGTTCACATAAGGATTCTTTATGTGAATGGAATGGAATTGATCCAAGGCATAAGTAAAGAGGCCGAACTTAAATGTAAACATGGACAATTTATAGAAAAGAGAAGTGAGGGGCGCCTGGGTGGCTCAGTTGGTTGAGTGCCCAATGCTTGACTTCAGCTCAGGTCATGATCTCAGGGTTGTGGGACTGAGCCCCGAGTTGGGCTCTGCACTCAGCATGGAGTCTGCTTGTCTCTCTCCCTCTGCTCCTCCCCCAACTCATGCTCTCTCTCTTTCCCTCTCTTTCTCTCTCAAAAAACTAAATAAAATCGAAAAAAAGAGAGAGAGAAGTGAACTAACAGCTTATTTATGTAGATGTGTGTAAGTCGGTAACATTTGTTGTAAAATTTCCCTGAATGCTTCTATTAAGCAAGATTATCAGCTGTGAGTGAAGAGTAGGAGGAAAAGTTGGAACTTTAAAGAGAGAATTTAAAATCTAAAATGGTCTAGGAAGGTAAAAGACTAAATGAACTACAAAAAAAGAAAAAAAATCAGGTTTGTAAGGCAAGACTAAATGGCCATCATTGTGTGTTTTCTCTTACCATACTCAAACTCAGGTGAAGGTAGAGAATAAGCTGAATGTTGGATTTCAACAACTTTGTTTTTGCTGTGAAACATAGGGAGAAAAATCACAAGGAAGGAAAAGATGTGTGTAAAGGAATGTTTTTAATGACTGCTTTTAGAGCCAAAACTAAGAAAAGAATAAAAAAAAATATTACTGAACATGGAGTTTAAGCTAGGTATTTAAGCCAGGAATTTAAGACATGAGTTTTGAGAAGCAGAGAAATATGGTGAGACCAGTGGATTACAGCTCCTGATGAGGTGGAGGAATTTTAAGAGTGAGAGGACCAGAGAAAGTATGCTAGAATATTAAGATGGAGTGGGAGACTAAAATGCTAGAAATTAAGATGGTGGAGAGGTGGACTTTGAGGCACTTCAGATTAAGCTGTACTTAGATTCCTCTCCACTTAGGTTCTCCCACAGTTCCTGGCATGCCCTATTTCATTCTCTTTCCAATCTGACCATTTACTTCCCTTAAGGCCATATTCAAGTTTTTCTCGATTAAACTATTAATTATAACATATTTTTTCAGCGATTTCCCTTTTTCACTAAAGTCGTATAGTACTGGAAGTTGGTGCTACACAATCCAGTCCTACAAAAAATAAACTGTTAATAAATAAACTGATTTTCTTTAGTAGTTTTAGGATTGAAATGTTCTTTCTTCATGCATTACCATCATTCTTATAATATATTTAATAAATACTTGTCAAGGAATAAAATTAACCAAAAATAAATTATTCTTATTTGATATATCTTATTTAATAAACTATCCATTTGGATGATATTTTGAAAGTTCTGAACTTCTGTAACCTTGTTTCTTCACTTTGAAACAATATTAATTTGTGAATTAAAATACTATACAGTTGGCCCTTGAACAACATGGGTATTAACTGAATGAGTCCACTTACATATGTTATCAAAAGCAAGGAAAGGCTGAGAAATTGTCACAAGCATGAAGATTAAGGAGGCATGACAAATAAATATAATATTGTATGCTGGATGGAATACTGAACATGGACATAAAAAGACATTAGTTAAAACCTAAGTAAATCTGAATAAACTATGGATTTTGTTAATAATGTCTTAATACTCGTTCATTAAAAGTAATAAATGTACCATACTAACATAAGATAATAGTTGGAGAAATTGTGTTCATGGGTATTTGGGAATTTTCGGTATTAGATTCTCAATTTTTTTCTATAAACCCGTGTGTTCTAAAAAATAAAGTCTAGGGGTGCCTGTGTGGCTCAGTCTGTTGAGCACCTGACTCTTGATTTCTGATCAGGTCATGATCTCAGGGTCTAAAGATGGAGCCCCTGTCCATCTGGCTCCCTACTCAGCGGGGAGTCTGCTTCTCTCCTTCTCCCTTTCCCTTTGCCCCTCCCCCCGCTTGCATTCTCTCTCTCTCTCTCTCTAAAATAAATAAATCTTTAAAAAAAAAAGTCTATTCAAAAGTAAAAAGGTAAACACTATAACATGTAAGCACTAACAACAGCAACATGCTTGAATGGATATATTAATATTAGGAAAATCATATATGATGCTTAATTGTGTCATCTTTTTAGGTATATGTGCTGCCTAAGTGAGCACCTTAATTGTGTCATCTTGACTGGGTCACTTATCTTCACTAGTATTTGGCTAAACATTATTTCTGAGTGAGTCTCTGAGAATGTTTTCAGATGAGATTAGCCTTTCAATGGGTTGACTGAATAAAAGAGATTATCCTTTTTGTGAGGATCCAATCCAGTGAAAATCTAAATTGAAGAAAAAGTCAGAAGAAGGAGAAATTCCTCTTGCCTGAAATGAGCTGGGACATCAGTCTTGTCCTGCTCTTGTGTTCAGACGGGGACCTAGAAACATTGGCTTTGCTGCTCCTTAGGCCTTCAGATACAGACTGGCACTCAGCACAGGCTTTCGTGGATGTCCAGCACTAGACAGCAGAATGTAGACTTGGTGCCTCCATAATCCATGTGATGCAATTCCTTACGATAAATCTCTATCTATAGCTATCAATATCTCTTCTATTGGTTCTGTTTCTATGGAGAACCCTAAGTAATACAGCAGACTTCAAAACACAGATTACTAGAAATAAAATAGGACATTTCATAATGACAAATGGATTAACTTATCAAGAAGAGAAAACAATCCTAAATTTATATGTACCAAATAATAGTTCAAAATACATGAAACACAATGGATATTATAAGCATAAAAACTATACTTATATTTAGATCCCTTAACATACTCTTCTATAATTGCTTACAAAATTTAAAAAAATCATCAAACATATAGAATATCTGAATATCAATTATCTTGACTTATTTGTCATATTTGTAATAATTTACTGAATAACAATAGGAACATGTCTTTATGTGTGCTGAGAGTATTACCAAGATAAATCCCATTCTTTGTCAAAAACACATCTTACTAATTTTAATAGAATTGAAATTATTCAAAGCATATTCTCTGGCTATAAAGAAATAAATTTAAAAATTAACAAAAGGCCATCTGGAAAATCCCAAATATTTATTTTATGGACTGAATGTTTCTGTCCTTCCCAAAATTCATACTAAAATTCTAATTCCCAATGTGATGGTATCAGGAGGGAGTGGGAGTTGGGCTTTGGGAGTTGATTAGGTCATGAGGGTGAAGCCCTCATAAATGGGATATTAGTGACCTTATAAAAGAGGCCCCAGAGAGTTCTGTTGCCCTAGTCAACATATGAAAGCATGGTAAGAAGAGGTTAATCTGTGAACCAGAAAGTAGTCTCCCACCAGACATGGAATCTGCCAACATCTTGATCTTCCCAGTGTCTATATTGTGAGAAACAACAGCTTGGTGTGTAAGCCACCCAGTCCATGGCATTTTTTTTTTTTTAATTAGAGTAGCCCAAACAGTTAAACTATTCAGATACTTCTTAAAAAGCATGCTACTCAATGATCCTATATATCAAAAAGGAAGTTTAAGAGAAGTTTAAAAGTATTTTGAACAGAAGGAAAATGAGAATATAATATATTCATATTTGTGGAAGTAGCTTAGGGGGAAACTTGTAGCATTAATGTTATATATTAGAAAAGAAAAAAGAATACAAGTCTATAATTTATGTCATCACCCTAAGATAAAACAATCAGAGCAAAATTAACTCAAAGCAATCAGAAGGAACAAAACAAGAAATGTAAATGCATAAATAATAAAAGGGAGAATAGAAAAGCAATCTGGAAAATAAGTGAAAGAAAAGCTGAGACTTCAAAAGAAATTAATAAAATTGATAAATCTTTAGTTATATTCTCTAAGAAAGAATGAAGACAAAAACTATTAACTCTGTTGAACGCCACAGATTTTAAAAAGATAATGAGATAAATCTACAAACGGCATTATGCACAAAAATTTAAAACTCAGATGAAAAGACTTAACCCTTGAAAAATGTAAACCACTAACATTCACCAAAGATGTGATAGATAAACTAAAAATGTCTGATATCAAATACAATCATTGTATTTGTATTTAGAAACTATCCTGCAAAGAAAATACCAGACCCAGATGGCTTCACTAGTTAAGTGTAGTATTTAAAAAAGAAATATCACTTCTATATAAATTTGTTCAGAAAACAGAAGAGAAGCAAATGCTTTCCAATTCATTTTATAAGGTCCTTATAACAAAACCAAAGACATTACCAAAAAACAACAACAATAAAACAAAACAACAGCAATAACAACAGAAAACACTACTGACTAAAATATTTTATATAGATGAAACAATCTTAAAAAATCATTAAATTGAAGCCAGCAATATATAAATAGAATAATATAACATTATCAAAAGTATTTTAACCTGAGAATATTAACCTCATTCCACATTTGGAAACCAATCAATATAACTCGCCATATTAATACTTTACAAAAGAAAACCACATGACCATCTCAATAGATGCAGAAAAACACCTGACAAAATTCAACTTCCATTTATGATGATAATTGATAATAACGATAATAATAATAATAATAAACCTCATCAAACTATAAATAGAAAAAAGAGTCCACATTCTGATGAAAATCTCTTTAAAAACCACAGTTAACATCATGCTAAATTGTGAGATACTGACTGATTTCCTTCACATTAGTTTCCTAGGGCTGCTGAGACAAAGTACCACAGATTGTGTGGCATATAATGAGAAATTTATTCTCTCACATTTCTGGTCAAGAAGTCCAAAGCAAGGTGTCAGCAGGACCATGTCTACTCTAACGGCTTGAGGGAATAATCTTTCCCTGCCTCTTGCGGTTTCTCGTGGCCTCCAGCATTGCTTGACTTAGGGCAGCACAAACAATCTCTGCCGCCATCTTCACGAGACTGTCTTCTCCCTGTGTGTCTATGTGTCTCCAAATTTCTCTCTTCTTATAAGGACATCAATCTTTGGATTTAGGATATATCCTAATTCAGTAGGACCTTATCTCAACTTGGTCACATCTGCACAGAGCCTATTTGCAAATAGGATCACATTCACAGTACCGAGCATTAGGATTTCAACATGTCTTTTTGCAGAACCCAAGTTAGTTCATACTTCCTTTGGCCAGGAACTAGGCAAGTTTATATGCTTTCACCACTTCTATTCAATATTGTACTGAAAGCCCTAGCAAGTGCAATAAGACAAGTAAATGAGATAAAGAACTTAAAAATTTTTATGAAAAATATAAAATGATCCTTATTTATTGTAATATTCACCAGAAGTATATATGTACATTCAAATCTAACAAATATGTGTAGAACAATATACTCTGAAAACCATAAATGTCTCATGAAAGAAAAAAAAGAGGACCTAAGTAAGTAGACATCCTGTGTTCATGGATTGGAAGAATCCATATAGTTAAGATGTCAATTCTTCCCAAGTCAAATTATACATTTAATTCAATCCCAATAAAAATACTAGTAACATTCTCTATAGACATATACAAGCTGGTTCTAAAATTCACATGATGTGGGAAGGAAATAGAATAGCCAAAATAATTTGTACAGAGAAGAAAAAAGTAGGAGCACTCACATTGCCCAGTACAGAGGCATATCTAGAAACCATGGTAGTGATGAAAGGATAGACACATAAGACTAACAGAATTGTATGGTGAGTCTAGAAATAGAGCTATAAAAATATGTTCGGTTATTATTTATTGACAAAAGCACAAAGGCAAGTCAATGGACAAAGGATATTCTTTTGCAAAATAATGTTGCTAAAACAATTGGATATTTATATAAACAAACAAAACAAACTTGACCTATGTTTCATACTGTATAACTGTATTAAAAAATTAATTCAAGGGGTGCCTGGGTGGCTCAGTCATTAAACATCTGCCTTTGGCTCAGGTCATGATCCTTGGGTCCTGGGATCGAGCCCTGCGTCGGGCTTTCTGCTCAGCGGAAAGCCTGCTTCTCCCTCTCCCAATCCCCCTGCCTGTGTTCCCTCTCTAGCTCTCTCTCTCTCTCTGTCAAATAAATAAATAAAATCTTAAAAAAATTAATTCAAAATAAATTATAACTTAAATGTAAAATGTAAAACTAGAAAAATCTAATAAAAAATCATAGGAGAAAATTTTTGTGACCTTGAGTTAGCTAATTCAATCTTAGATAAAATAACAAAGCACAATCCTTAAAAAAAAATTGATAAACTGACCTTCATCAAAATTAAGTACACTTACAACTTAAAGGGTACTATAAGCAGAATGAGAAGACAAGCTACAGCTCTGGAGACTATATTTGCATAGCACATATTGGACAAAGAACAGAATATATCAAGAATTCTCAAAATCCAACAGTAAGCAAACAATAAATCTAATGATATTTGGCAAAAAAAAATGAACAGATACTTCACCAAAGAAGATATTCAGATGGCAAATAAACTTAGAAAAATAATTTATCAGGACTCCTGGGTAGCTCAGTTGGTTAAGCCTCTTCCCTCAGCTCAGGTCATGATCCCAGGTCCTGGGATCGAGTCCCACATCGGGCTCCTTGCTCAGCGGGGAGCCTGCTTCTCCCTCTGCCTGTCCCTTCCCCTGCTTGTGCACTCTCTCTCCCTCTCTCTAATAAATAAATAAAATCTTAAAAATATATTACAAAAAAGAAAGAAAAATGATTTGTCATTAGAAAAATTTAAGTTAGTGAAATACCATTAAATATTCATTAAAATAATAAAGAGGTGCTTGGGTGGCTCAGTTGGTTAAGCCTTGGACGCTAGATTCTGGCTCAGGTCATGATCTCAAGGTCGTGAAACAGAGCCCTGCATCAGGCTCCATGCTGAGCGTGGACCCTATTTGGTATTCTCTCTCTCTCCCTCTGCCCCTCCCTCCTTCTCAATAAATAAATAAAAATAAATAAATAAAGCTAATATAAAAATATATAGCAAGTGTTGGCAACGATGCAAAGTATCTGACACTTTCAAACATTGCTGGTGAGAATGCAAAACAGTTCAACAATTCTAGAAAACAGTTTGGCAGTTTTCTATAAAGTTAAATATATACCTTTATCACCCAGAAATCCAAATTTTAGAAATTTATCCTAGAGAATTAAAATCATGTGTTCATATAAAAATCAGTACATAAATATTTATGACAACAGTATTCATAACTGCCAAAAATGTAAAATAGCCCAAATGTCCTTTAATGAGTGAATAGGTAAACAAAATTTCTCACACTCAAGAAATGGAATACTGCTAAGTAATAAAAAGAAATTAGCTATTGATACTGAAACTACTTACAAACATTAAGTTAGACAAAAATCAAAATGGCTGTGCTAATGCTTTAATGAAGCTCAATTTTAAAGGAACTTTTTGCTCTTTTCTGCAAACCTCCCCTTCTCCCTTCATAGTCTTTTGTGTCAGGAACCTGGTACCACCCTAAAGACAAGACAAAGGAGGCTGGTAGCATGTACAAAGTTTCTGCCGAAACCTGCTAGATCCTGTATTTCCTTATAAAACCCCCCAGCCCCTCCCTCCAGGGGGGTGTGTAGTTTTTGAAAGACATAGTCTGCTGCTGCCTCCTTTGCCCAGCAGAACAATCAACCTATCGTTCCTCTTTCTCCCAAACTCTGTCTTTTTTGGCTCCAAAGCACAGAGTCAGTTTTCAACAACAATACAAGCAATAATCTGGATGAATCCTTGAAAGAAGCCAGCCCCAAAAGATTACATACTATGTGATTCCCTTGATAAGACATTTGGGAGGGCGCCTGGGTGGCTCAGTTGGTTAAGCGACTGCCTTCGGCTCAGGTCATGATCCTGGAGTCCCTGGATCGAGTCCCGCATCGGGCTCCCTGCTCGGCAGGGAGTCTGCTTCTCCCTCTGGCCCTCCCCCCTCTCATGTGCTTGCTCTCTCATTCTCTCTCTCTCAAATAAATAAATAAATAAATCTTAAAAAAAAAAAAAAAGACATTTGGGAAAAGGCACAATTAAAGGGGCAATGAATAGATCATTAGCACATTTGCTCTTGGATCAAAGTATGACCTATATTTGATGTTGGGGTTAAACTTAAATGAAGAACTCTTGACTAAAACTCATAAGCAGAGAATATAGACAAGTAATATATTTGATTGAAAAAATACTGTTACTACCTTTATAAGAAGTTATTTGACAAAGTATCTTTCTGACAGTTAAGGTATTTATCTGACATATATTCTTCATCAGAAAATGCCAAAATTCCCTACAAATGACAATGCTTGTTACTGTTCACTGATCAGTAAGGGAACTGAACTCTTAAATAAAAGTTTTCAAGGATGCATAATCAATTCATGATATTTGTGTGCTATTTTTCATAAACTCTAAAACAGATTCCATTCCAAAGTTCATTTTGAAAACTAATATAACACTGTCTGTTAACTATACTGGAATTAAAATAAAACAAAATAATAATAATAAAAAAGAAACAATATTTCAATTAGATGGATTGCAGAAAGATCATTTGAAAAAATAAGGAAATACATTTTTTTTTTTAAAGATTTTTATTTATTTATTTGAGAGAGAGAGAATGAGAGACAGAGAGCATGAGAGGGAGGAGGGTCAGAGGGAGAAGCAGACTCCCTGCCGAGCAGGGAGCCCGATGCGGGACTCGATCCTGGGACTCCAGGATCATGACCTGAGCCGAAGGCAGTCGCTTAACCAACTGAGCCACCCAGGCGCCCAAGGAAATACATTTTTAATGAAATGTATGAGACATACCATTATGTCTATTCTCTATTTACATCCTACACGTTAATGTCTATAAATTGAGATCCAATTATAAAGGTCATGAAAAACATGAAAGCACAAACCCTGGGTGTTCTAGAGTATTAGAGGCCATTTTTTTAGCTTTTTAGTCTATCTCATTTCTAAATTGCTTTTCCTGTTTGTGGTTTCCGTTTTTATATTTTTGAAGCAATGCCCCATGATATGCTGATTGGTCTATGGGTGTTTACCATTGTGCACAATAACTTGAGAATTATTGTATTGTTAAATGGCTCTCTGTAGTTTTGCTTTTAATTGAGTTGCAGATGTTAAGCCTATGAGAGTAGTAATAGTCCCATTACATTCCATGAATATGTTCTCAATAAGAAAACTTAGGGGGTTCCTGGGTGGCTCAGTCGTTAAGCGTCTGCCTTCGGCTCAGGTCATGATCTCAGGGTCCTGGGATCGAGCCCCGCATCAGGCTCTCTACTCAGGGGGAACCCTGCTTCTCCCTCTCCCACTCCCCCTGCTTGTGTTCCTGCTCTTGCTAACTCTCTCTCTGTCAAATAAATAAATAAAATCTTTAAAAAAAAAAAAAAAAGAAAACTTAGAACTTAGTACATAAAGTTGCATATAGAAAATAAGATCATTTATTAGAAACAAACGTGTGTATATACACACACATATATTTAAATGGCTAATATTTTGACATTTTACCTTATGATGGTTCTTAAAAGTTATGTGACAAGTGTACTCAAAGGCTAGATTAGAAGTTTTTTATATATTTTTATTCTTACTATAAAGATTTCTCAACAGTGAGATCTATTATATACATTTTTTGTAAAACTTATACAATGTTTCATGAATTTATCCCTCAATCTTTTATGGTTAGTATTGTTTAAATGTACAAAAAAATTAAGAATTTTAGTAAAGATGAATGTATTCACTGTACTATCCTTAATGATAACATTTTAAAAAGTGATCATTATTATTAAGAACATTAATATTTTTGTTTTGCCATTGTTTCTACATACATGATATTTGAGTTATTTATAAGATTTGTTTAAACTGACTTGACCAATATAAGAAATTAAAGTTGGTTCTGAAAGCACATTCTGCAGAAAATGTATATTGTACTACAAAGGGAAGTTTAGATTTTCCCAAAGTTTTGCTCTCTTCCTACAGGGTTCTGGGAGTGGATTGAGGACCTGTTATTCAGTTTCTCGAATGCATCAAGTGTAACAGCTGGGTTTCACTCTAGTTTTGGATGCAGTAACCAATTCAGAGCAGACTTTGTTCAAGTTTGCATAGGTGCATCTTATCAGCTTTCACTTAGACCTAGGCTCTCTGCTTTTATTTCCTACCCAGGGACCTAGTTGACCTAAAACAAACAAAAAAAAATTGACATTCCTGTTAGGAATCTAACATTCAAACATATGAACCCGGACATGACAGCAGTTAACCCTCACAGAGCTATCATTGATGTGTTAGGAATATATGCTGGTAGATAAATCTTTGTCATTCCAAGCCCCAGGCAGTCAGTTGTAAGATTCATTTCATAAAACTCCTCAAAAGGTCACATGTGAGATCTAACACTGGTCAACCAATTTGATAACTTATCCTTGCATTGTTTTTCTCTCATTCCCTGTCCCTCATTCCTGTTCTTTGGGATGACCTTCCAAATATACAATCTGTATTGCAAATCTTTGTTTTTGGCTCTGTTTTTTCTCGACCAAGACTAAACCTGCCTTAAAATACTTTAACAGATGCTATATACTATTTTTTTTCCAGAAAGTTCACAGAATATACTTAGCCTAATGGGAGTTCTAAGAAGTCTAACAGTAGATAAATATATTGATTTTTAAATTTGTTTTATGTAAACTAAAATTTCCCAAACTATTTTGATTGCAAATCCTTCTTTTTCCTTACATAATACCCTTCAATATCCTAATATTAAAAACATGTTAATGGTCAGGAAACTGAGGAATATAAGTTCTCCTATCATTTCAGCATATTATCAGTCCACTAAGACATGACAAGATTCATCCATTATCTTAATAATTATACATACTGAGAACCATGATTTTTTGTTGTGAATTAGGCAAATCCACTGATATATCCTAGATATGTCTTTCAAGGCATTATTTAAAGCTGTTCATAATTCTAGTTTTAGTTAGAAACACCAGCTTCAAAAACTAGGAAAAGATGAAGAATTAAAATTAAATTTTAATAAAGAAAAACGTAAATAATTGAATGATTCTGTTATATAAGGTCGATTGGAGAAATCTAAATAAAACAAAATGAACAAAATTAAGACCATTTCTCTCCCAAAGAAGTTACAAATATTAAATAGGCAAACAATAAGATTTTTGTTCATTACTACTAGATGTTAATAATCATGTTTCCTTCTCTTCAGGCCTATAGAAATCATAGCTTTCCATGTTCCTTTGGAGTCATGTGACTTGGTTGGTCAGTGAAATATGAGAAGAGTTGATATACCTTACTTCTTTCTACGCTCCATAATTGTGAGGCATAAGTTGATATGTGATATGAGAGTCATATGATTGAAACAGACTTGATCGAACTAAAAAAAATAAGTTTTCGTTAAGCCAAGAAAATCTTGGTATGAGTTAGTGCAGTTTGACCCAGCCTATCTTGACCTGTGGAATCAACTGAAAGAATGATAGAAGAAATAAAACCAGACCAAAACTGAGGTAACTTCCAAATAAGTTATAAATTCCTTTGCAAAGAAATATTTAGTAGATGTTAACTTTGAGACAGGGAGTCTTGTAAGCACTGGAATCTGAGTGGAGACCAAAACAGACAATGTTTCTGTTCTTATGGAGTTTATTTCTAATAAGAATACATAATGAATAAATAAATTATACCAACCCCAAAAGACGATTTTAAATTACTTTTGATTCCTAAGAAAAATGACACCAGGGACTATTTATATACTTCCACACGGGAGTACACAAAGTAAAATGTAGTTCAAGGAGGCAGCCAGATGATTGAGGCTTATATATATATCATTATAGACTAAACAAAAGGAAATGGAGTTTTGGGCTTCTGGACAAGGGAGGTGAGTTATGGGAGAGGGAGGGAAGGAAATCTAGGGTAAATAAACATTGTCTTGTTATTTAGATTAAGAATCTCTCAGGTGGGGAAAGTTGTCCCTGGATTAGCTCTCCTCCTGGTATAGAGATAGCTGTACAAATGGAAATTTCCTTTATAAATGTAAAATTATTTCATGAAAGGAGAAATTTAGTATTTATTTTTAAGTAGTCAGGAGGAGGTAAAGACCTTTTGCTGCATCTGCCAGTTCTCAGTGCCTTTAGCCTCAAATAATTCATAAACCAAAGAAGAATATTTTGTGGTAGAATACTCTGGTACCCTTCACTGAATTAAAATGAGGTCTTTAGGGGCGCCTGGGTGGCTCAGTCGTTAAGCGTCTGCCTTTGGCTCAGGTCATGATCCCAGGGTCCTGGGATTGAGCCCTGCTTCGGGCTCCCTGATCAGTGGGGGAGCCTGCTTCTCCCTCTTCCGCTCCCCCTGCTTGTGCTCGCTCTCTCTCTGTCAAATAAATAAATAAAATATTTTTAAAAAATGAGGCGTTTAGGGTAGACCTCAGTCCAATCTGACCAGTGTCTTTATTAAAAGAAAAAAAAAAGCAGATTAGGACACAGAGAGACACCAGGGGCACACAGGCTCAGAGAGATGACTCTGTGAAGAAACAGCAAGAAGGTGGTCATCGGCTGGCCAAAGAGAGAGGCCTCAGAAGAAACCAACTGCATCTTGTTGGAACTACATCTTGGACTCTAAGCCTCCAGAACTGTGAGAAAGACTCACAGTTGTTCAAAGCCACTCAGTCTGTGTAGTATGTATGAAAGTCTTAGAAAACTAACATAGATGATAGATAGATAAGTGATAGATAGATGATAGATAGATAGATAGATGATAGATAGATAGATAGATAGATAGATAGATAGATAGATAGATAGGAATAAAAATATATTTGTTGGGATGCCTGGGTGGCTCAGTCGGTTGAGTATCTGCCTTCAGCTCAGGTCATGATCCCAGGGTCCTGGGATCGAGCCCCATGTCAGGCTCCCTGTTCAGTGGAAGTCTGCTTCTCCCCCTCCACTCTTCTTGTGCTCTCTCCCTATCTCTCTTTCTCTGAAATAAATAAAATCTTAAAAAAAAAGAAAACTGTATTTGTCTATGTCTATATAGACATCTATCAAAAAAGAGAGAGAGAAAGAGAGAGGAGTTATACTTCTCCTAGGAGGTGCAGTTTAATCTTCGACCTTAAGTGTGGGCAGAACTTAATGACTTCCTACCAAAAAATAGAATGTGGAAAAGAAAAAAAAAAATAGTAAACTTACCATGGAAAAACTTGGCAAACACTACCTTATGTTTGACCTCACTGATAATGTTATATTGATGACACATGCCTACTGATAGATGGGATGAGAAGGGCACTTCATCTCTATCATGTTCTTTCCCCCAGCCCCATAACACCCATCTAATAAGAAAAACAGCCTGACAAATACAAAGTGAGGGACAACATCCCTGAGACCATCAAGGTCATCAAACACAAGAAAACCTGAGAAGCCATCACAGACTGAAGGAGGCTAAGGAGACATGATACATAAATGCAATGTGGTATCCTCAATTGAATTCTGGAACAGAAAAGGGAATGGAGTATCCTTCGTTGTGATAATACAGCAGGGCTGTATACCAAGCCATAAGCAAGCACTCAAACTAGGCAAATTCTGAAGTCCTGCAAGTGGAAGTGTGACAAATTACAGCTAAATTTGAGTTAGTGATGATTTACAGAGAAATGTATTATTTACAGATGGACAAGTGATTAATATTTCTCTAGCTTAAGCTCTCTTTTCTGGAGCATCTCACATGAGAAAAGTACATATTATACTTCTGTATTCATTTAAATATTCTACTGCAAAGAAGTCTGCATTCAGGGACAATCTGATGCAAGAGAACACGTTCGTTCGAGGTTTCTCAGCCTTTATACATTTCCTTAGTCTTGAAAAATGAAAAGAAATTATGTCTCTTTATGCTCCTTTAGATATTGTGCCTAATCCAAATTTGGCCTCCAAGTGCCACATTAGCTGAACAGAAATATTGTCATTTTACTAAGGCCGAATGTAAGCCAATGGTTGTTATCTGTTGCTGCTTATGGTCTCTGAAACAGCTAGTGAGGAGAGCTTGAAGAGGCAACATGTCTTTATCATAACTACTCCACAGATATTTTTCCATTAACTTGGTCTAGTAACTCTAACAGATATATCACTAGTTCCTACTCACTCAAATCCAAACATGAGCCTCATCTGGACTCCTCATCTAATGACACAAACACCTGATTCTTCACGTCTAAATATTTCTCTCATGTATAGAGCCCGTGTGGCTCAGTTTGTTAAGCGACTGCCTTCGGCTCAGGTCATGATCCTGGAGTCCCTGGATCGAGTCCCGCATCGGGCTCCCTGCTCAGCAAGGAGTCTGCTTCTCCCTCTGACCCTACCCCTCTCATGCTGTCTCTCTCTCTCATTCTCTCTCTCTCAAATAAATAAATGAAATCTTTAAAAAAATAAATATTTCTCACAGTTATTGAAAATAAGTAATTTATCAATTTGTCTTATCTAATTCCTCATTTCTCATTTTCTAGTATGTGTTTATCAAAGTAATGTGTGTGTGAATGTGTGTAAGTTTGTCAAAAAGGTTAAATTCAAATGGATGAATGTTGGGGACTATATAGACTCTATGTTCTATCATATTAATATAAAATCTGAAGCTTTCTCTACCCTTGTGCTCAGAATTGTATAAAGGTTTAACTACTGGGGCACCTGGGTGGCTCAGTTGGTTAAGCGTCTGCCTTCAGCTCAGGTCATGATCCCAGGGTCCTGGGTTCGAGCCCTGTGTCTGGCTCTCTGCTCAGTGGGAGCCTGCTTTTCCCTCTCCCTCTGCCTTCCACTCCTCCTGCTTGTACTCTCTCTCTCACTATCAAATAAATAAATAAAATATTTAAAAAAAAACCTTTTTAAAAAAAGAAAGTTTAACTACTGTGACAAGGTTCTACCTGTTGACTTTCCCAACTTTTGAACATTGGGTTACTTTTATAATACATATCAACAAATGGTAGTTCCTATATGTATGGTTTAGAAATCCTACTTTTATAACTGGAGGAAGAGAATTACTTTTCTTTCCTGCTTAGAAAGTGACTCTGCATCCAATCTATGTAACTTTCTTTTGTAATTGTGTCCTCATTTAAGTCACTGTGATAAATGTATCTAGAAGTGGGTTAAGAAGTGGGTTAATATTATGCTACCATTGTTGACTATTTAAAATGAATGTGGTCTTTTGTTCACTTTAGACACCATATTCAAGCAGGAGTACAATTCAAAATAACAAAAATCTAAGGTAAATTGTCTATAAACAACAAAGCAATGCTGAGCAAAATAATAAATTGAGGCTACTGGGGAGAAAAGGAAAAATTTAAATTATCAAAAGCAGGATCTAATTTAATGTAAGACAATATTCAAAATTAGGTTTCTAGGCCCTTAGGACTGTAACTCAAATTTGTTGGCATCTCCAACATTTTGTAACCATATTCTTCATATGTTTAGGCAGTGAAACTTGACAAATAATTGAAAGCAGGTATGATTAATTCTAAGGAACCATATGGCAATATACCAATAATTTTAGTTCCCATAAACAGAATTTAATATAAAATAATCAACATTTTCCTCTGTGGATATTAATCCCTCTTCAAATCAATTAATTTCAGGAAAGTTTTTTTTTTTTTTTTTTTAAGATTTTTATTTATTTATTTGACAGAGAGAGAGACACAGCGAGAGAGGGAACACAAGCAGGGGGAGTGGGAGAGGGAGAAGCAGGCTTCCCACCGAGCAGGGAGCCCGATGTGGAGCTCGATCCCAGGACCCTGAGATCATGACCTGAGCCGAAGGCAGACGCTTAACAGCTGAGCCACCCAGGCGCCCCCAGGAAAGTTTTTAATATCTTTGCTGTGCTTCCTCTGGATGTTATCTACAGCATTCTCTATATGGTGAGACTTTTCGCTACAAAACCAAACTCAGCAGTATTAAAAATCTTTTAAATATAAATTAAATGGCTAATACTGGCTTCCAAAACAATGATTTTTTCTAAGTATTCCATTGCTTATAGAAATTTTAATCATATAGAAATCATCTAGCAAAATGAAATTTTAGCATACCTTTAAAACCTTTATTCTTCTCCCACCTCCAATGCTGCTATCATGTATGATCTGTTTTTGCAGAAAAATTAGGATGTACTATTCCCAATTTCTGTAGAGTAAATTTGTGAAGATTAACTAAGGCATTAAGTCAAGGCATATGCCTGAGTTAACTATGCATCCATGTGCAAGATGATGCTTTTAATTACTAAGCTGAGCCAGGGAAAAAGAAAAAAAAATCAAAATAGTTTTCTAGTGTTTTGACCTGAGTCTTCAGCAAATGATTATTTCATTTAAGCTATTATAAATTCTAAAAATATTCAAACACCGAAGTTCAATATAAAAAGATGGGAATACAAATAAACAAACAGACAAACATGAGCATACAACACAAAAATATAACTAAATTTTGGATTACCTTTTCCTTTGAGTACTGGCATTCTTTACTGTAATAGATTCTGGATTATTGATCATGATAAACATGCTATCATTTGGCTTAAGATCTAAAAAGTCTTAATACTCATAGTTTTAAATTAACTTAAAAATTCTGATTGTATATAGGTTTTACAGTCACTTTATAATATTCCTAGTGGATTATGAGTCAACTAAAATGTTGAGGTTTCCTTTTGTTTGTTTTTATTTTGTTTTTAATTAATGTTTTTTATTTAAGTATTGTTGACAAACAATGTTACAATAGTTTTAGGTATACAACATAGAGATTGGACAAGTTTATACATTATACTATTCTCACCACAAGTGTAGCTACCATCTGTCAACATACAACAGTATTACTGTATCACTGATTATATTCCCTATACTGTGTCTTTTATTCCTATAACTTATTCACTCCGTAACTGGAAGCCTGTGTCTCTCACAATCCTTCACCCATTTTGCCCATCCCCTCCAACCATCAGTTTGTTCTCTGTATTTACAAGTCTAATTCTAATTCTTATTTGTTGTTTATTCATTTATTGTTTGTTGGTTTTACACACTACATATGAGTGAAATTATATGGTATTTGTCTCCCAAGGCAAGAGAAACAAAAGCAAAAGTATACCGTTAGGACTACATCAAAATAAAAGCTTTTGCACAGTGAAGGAAACCATCAACAAAACAAAAAGGCAACACTGAATGGGAGAACATATTTGCAAATTAAATTATATATCCAATAAGGAGCTGATATCCAAAATTTATAAAGAACTTCTACAACTCAACATACACTCACACAAAACAATTTGATTAACAAATGGGCCGAGGACCCGAGCAGACATTTCTCCACAGAAGATACACAGAGGGCCAACAGACACATTGAAAAGATGCTCCACATTGCTAATCATCAGGGAAATGCAAATTAAAACCACATTGGGATATCACCTTTTACCTATCAGAATGGCTAAAATAAAAAAGATAAGAAATAACAAATGTTGAGGTTTCTAAAGATCTCCATGAAACCATGTTTCATGCAGGTTTTAACAAACAATAAATTCTCATATACATGAATAAACCATTGCTAAGAAGAATTTGTTTTTATTGCCTTTTGGGGAAAATAATTAAATCTATTTAATATTGATATAGATCCCCCCTTAAAGCATCAAATATACATTTAACTGAGATGTATTTTTTTAATAACTGATATTTCTTTTTTTTTTTAAAGATTTTATTTATTTATTTGAGAGAGAGAGAGCATGAGAGGGGGGAGGGTCAGAGGGAGAAGCAGACTCCCCGCCGAGCAGGGAGCCCGATGCGGGACTCGATCCAGGGACTCCAGGATCATGACCTGAGCCGAAGGCAGTCGCCCGACCAACTGAGCCACCCAGGCACCCCAATAACTGATATTTCTGACCAAACAAGACTGGACTCACATTCCTAGACTGTAATTGAAAAGTCTTTTGGGGCAGTGGGTGGCTCAGTTGGTTAAGCGACTGCCTTTGGCTCAGGTCCTGATCCCGGGGTCCTGGGATCGAGCCCCGCATCGGGCTCCCTGCTTGGCGGGAGGCCTGCTTCTCCCTCTATCTCTCCCCCTGCTTGTGTTACCTCTCTCGCTGTCTCTCTCTCTCTCTGTCAATTAAATAAATAAATAAAATCTTTAAAAAAAGTCTTTTGAGAACTCAAGTTGAATATTTTTATCCTTACCTGATGAAACAATTTCATAATATCTATATTTTAATTCAGTATTTACCATGAAGATACCTTTCCTATGAGCAAGATGAAACACTTGTTTTAAAGATGGTACAGTCCAACTTTTTAAAGGGACAAAATAATTTATAATATAGTGAGTATTCTTGAGATTGAAATGTTTTGATTGAATTTATTTTACCCAAGAGGTCAGGTCCAGTACATTGTAATTTGTGAGTGCCCTAAATGTAAGGGCACACATACTCAGGTGGGTGACATTAAAATTATTCCTTTATATAAAAGATACTCTAGAGATGAAAAGGGAGCTACATTCAAAAAACTTATAATTATTCTACTACTTTTATCTGTCCACTCATTTTGATACATTTACCATATGGGAGAGTCTGGATTATAAAATATTGAATAGACATTGTACCTTTTACAGGGTAACATTTTCCTTGAGCAAAATATTGTAAAGGATTTCTTCACTCAGAAGCATATTCATATTTCAGAGATAAACATACATAACAGCCACTTTTGAAAAATAATTAAGTTTGCAAATATAACTACTTTTTTTCAAGTTTTCTTTTTCTTTTAAATTGTTGAAATTGGAGAAGAAAGGTTCTGTGTATGTGTTTCCAATTTCAAATGGAACATTTGCAAAACTAAATATATATTCTGTATTTATATATAATTCATAACAATTAATTTTATGGTAGTCATAATAAGAGCAACAATGGAGACAACAGCTATTTTATAAACTTTTTACCACATGGCAGGTAGTGGGTTGTATGCTTTGCATCTTTTCTCTCTAAATCTCCACAAACTCCTGTGAGTAACTCTCTATTACCCTCATTTTATAGATGAGGGAATTGAAGTTCAGAGTTCACTTGACAACATTGCAAACCAATACATGATGGAACTAAATTTCAAACCACATTTAAATTGCCAAAGATCATGTCCTTAAGTTCTACAGCCTCCCTGATAGGAATTATTATGAAAACCATAGCTAATAAGTATAATGAAATAAAATACATTATAGAACCTAATGACAAAAATAGAAAACAGAAGGAAGACATCAGGCAGGCTGGTAAAACGAGGTTGGGTCCATCTCAGGGGAAGAAAGCCCATACTTATCGGCACCCTCTGCCATGGTGATGAAGCTACCTCTAGTATTTCTGATTTGTTGATTTGGTACTTTCGTAGTGAATTAACTTGAAATAACTTCCTATAGAGTCTGATAGAACTGGTACACAAATTATTTATTGCAAAAAACATAAAGGTAAAAATGTGTAATAAATATTAAAGAAAATGAAGTACATAACAATAGTGTATTCAAAAAATTTATTTAGAAAAATGATAATACAGTGAATGCCCTTTATTTTCTACCTAAATACCATACATTAAATCATTATTAGGCTTATTTTATTTTTCTGTGATATTTTAGAAACACTTCTAAGCTGGAAAACATGTTTTCTTACATAATTCATAGAGTCAAAAATTAAAGGTTATATTTTTCATGCACAAATAATACAATTGCAGTACCTTTTAAGAAATAAGAAAAATAAAACTCGAAGTGGCATGGCTTGGAGAAAAAATGGGAAGATATCGTGGTACTGACAACAATATGGTGACAGAATGAATGACGTGTACGGTTGTGTCAGCAGATGCAGTTATCTCAAACTGGCAAGCTAACAAACTGAATTGCCACCCAGGCTGAAAACATCTTACTTAACTCCTAGAAGCCCCGTAGTAATTCTGGACTCTGTTAAGCATTAGAAGAGGGGTGCCATATAATTTTTGCTAATATGGGGGAACTGGTCACAGATACACACACACATACAATTTTATATAGACATGGGTTGAGTTCAGAGCAGTTGAGAAAAATCAAAGGAAGAAACCTTAAATTCAACATAAAATTCCTAAAATTTGAAGAAAGGCAAGATGAGCTTTCCTGATCTCTCCATGTTTGAAATCAAACTCATAAAAACATTGGCAAAAAAGCTGATAGAATTAATCAGGCAGGTATGATCAGATTTTCTCCATGTAAGTATTGGCACATATACTCCTGGTTCCTACTCTGGGCTGAATGTCTGGTCTCTCCCACCCCCAAATTCCTATGTTGAAGCCCTAATCCCCAGTATGATAGTATTTGGAGGTGAAACCTTTGAGAGGTAATTAGGATTAGATATGATCATGAGGATGAAGTCCCCATGACGGGACTGTGCTTCTATAAGAAAAGGAAGAAATCAGAACCCTCTCTGTCTCTATCATATGACAATACGGCAAGATGGCCACCATCTACAAGCCGTGAGAAATCAATGTTTTTTGTTTCAGCCCCACAATACATGGTATTTTGTTGTAGCAGCCTGAGCAAAGACAGTTCCCTCCTCTATTCTCCAATGATATTATGGTTAGTTCTCTATGTAAATCTCTTTACAGCTAGATTTATAGGTACCTTGAAGTTGTAAACCACTAGTGTGTGGCTGAATGAAATCCACTGAAAATATGCTCACATGTAGTCTTTTGGATGACAGATCTCTCATGCTTATGTAATATTTAAAATTTCCCAAATTTGTATCTATAATCTCATTTAACAACTTCAGAATATCCCTGTGAAAATGTTCATTATACATAATTTCCGGGTAAAAGTAACTGAATTTAGAGACGACAAGAAATGTCCTGAAGTCATAAGTCTATGTACATTTGTATTTTTGCACACAGTAATTTTCATATACACTTTTTCTACTTTGAACCTGACATTGATCTCTTTCGCCATTGGAGTTCTTAATTAATAAAATTATATTTTTGCAACTGTGACCTCAAATGACTATTCAGGTTATATTCTGTATACTTAGCATGTATCATAATTGAGTGATGATGATCAATTCATTTAAAAACGCCCAATGCTGCTTACTTCTCTTACTGGTTCATTTTATCTTTTGAAGGTTGTTAAAATGGAATTTTTGCTACCTCTGTTTTGAATGAGGTGCTAATAAGGCAGGTATCAGTTTCTAGAGTGAGGGAGAGGCAGACTTGCCCATATGCAGAAATTTAAAAAGCAATTTAGAGAAACCTGGATCACTATTTTTGAACCCTTTAGTCAAATCAAGTATGGTCCATTGGAAACTGACCGTCCCCCGCCTTAAAAAAAAAAAATCCATACCCTACTCCTTACAATCTGTGAATGTTAGTTAACATGACAAAGTCTTTGCAGATGACATTAAGTTACAGATTTTGAGAAGGGCAAATTATCTTGGATTATCCAGGTGGGTCCTTAAGGCAATTACATGTATCCTTATAAGAAAAGGCAGAGGGAGATTTGACATACACACAGAAGAGAAGGCCAGGTGAAGATGAAGCAGAGAGATTTGAAGATGCTGACCTTGAAAATTGGAGTGATGTGGTTACAAGCAAAGGAATGCTGGCGGTCACCAGAAGCTGGAAGACTCAAAGAACATATTCACCTACTGATTACAGACTTCTGGACTCCAGAACTTTGAGAGAATAAATTTCTGTTGTTTTAAACCCCCGGGTTTGATAATTTGTTACAGCAGAAAATTAATATATCAAAGATGTATAGGGGCACCTGGGTGGCTCAGTCGTTAAGCGTCTGCCTTCAGCTCAGGTCATGATCCCAGGGTCCTGGGATCGAGCCCCGCATCGGGCTCCCTGCTCCGCGGGAAGCCTGCTTCTCCCTCTCCCACTCCCCCTGCTTGTGTTCCCTCTCTCGCTGTGTCTCTCTCTGTCAAATAAATAAACAAAATCTTTAAAAAAAAAAAAAAGATATATAAAAGAGTTCGAAGTGGGTACCAGTGAGCCATGAGGGATTTTTCCCTATAGAGAGCTGTTTCTGTGCTGTGAGGCTCAAGTGGCAACAGTAAGAGGGGGCTACCTCAGCTCCAGTGAGGGGACTTCCACGGGAGAGTTGAGAGAGATGAAGCCCACTGTGACTCATGGCTGAGAAAGACAAGGCATCATGGAGCAAGAGAGAAGGTGATGACCAGGATTTCTGGGGGTAAGGGATGCATGAGTGCTTCTGTGAACAAGAAGAGAATTAGTATAGAGTCCACTTAGATCTTCTCCAGGGTTGGCTACATAATTTATGCTGTCCAGTGCAAAATAAAAATGTGGGCTCCTTGTTTAAAAAGCAGGATTTTTTTCCCTTTCTTCTACAGTTTCTCTCTCCACCCTCAGTGGTAGGCAGAATTATGGTCCCTCCAATATGTTCATCTCCTAATCCCTGGAACCTATAAATAGATTACATGGTAAAGGGAAATTAAAGTTGCAAATCAGCTGACCTCAAAATGGGAGGTTATTCTTGGATTATATGGTTGGGTCAAATGCAATCTCAATGGTCCTTAAATATGGAAGAGGGAAGTATAAGTGTCAGTCTTAGAGTGAGGAAAAAAACCTGACAGGTCACTGATAGTTGTGGTTTTTGTTTGTTTGTTTGTTTGTTTTGTTTTGTTTTTAGATTTTATTTATTTTAAAGAAACAGAGACACAGCACAAGAGGGAGGGGCGGAGGAAGAGGGAGAGAGACAATCTCAAGCAGACTCCACGCTGAGCCCAGAGCCCAACTCCGGGTTCCATCCCTACGACCCCTTAGACCATGACCTGAGCCAAAACCAAGAGTCTGAGACTTTAACCACTGTACTACCCAGGCACCCCCAGGTCATCGCTAGCTTTGAAGATGGAACGACCAGCCAAGGAATGCAGGCAACCTCTAGAACCTGAAAAATACAAGAAAACAGATTCTATCTATGTGTTCAGAAGGATTCCTTTTCAAGCTTGAGGCTATTTATCTTAAGGACATCTCCTGGAACCAACACCAGGCATAGTAGGCAGGGCAGATGCCTGGAGTGAGAGGGTTGCGGATCTTTTGAAATATTTTCTAGGATACAGAGAAGAAAATGGAATTGGTGCAGGTTCCATAAGTGGGTCTAGGCAGTATGATCTTGGCTGGATAAGGGACGGTTTAGAAAGTAAAGGGTAAGGGCAGTTCTATACAGCTCGGAACTGCAAACATACTGCAACTCAGTCCAATTCATGAATCACTGAGTTTTAGAAACTCAGTGATTTTTCTTCTATTTAGCATTTCTGGACTATGATTATATACACACACTGTTGAGATTTTTTGTTTTGTTTTGTTTTGTTTGCTTTTCTTTCCAGAAGGTTTTCTCTTTAAGAAACCTATTTTCTCATTGGAATATTCTAGGACAGGGGTCATATAGTGTTGTTGTGGTGGTTGTTCCTTCCCCTCCTCCCCTTCCTCCTTCTCATCCCCCCTCCTCTCCTCCCTCCTCCCCCTCTTCCTCCTCCTCCTCCTTCTTCTTTTTTTTGTAATCCCTAAAGTATTTTTTTTCTAAATCCAAACTGAAATTGAGGTGGTTTTTCTCTTATTGCCTATGACAGTGAGAGGCAAAATAACCCAATTAGATAATAATAATAGTGACCATTTATGGGGTGCCTCTCTTGTATCTAACTTTGTTCTAGTTACCTTGCCTCCATTCTGTCACCTCTGAGGTAGGTGTTGTTACCCACTTCATTAGCTCACACCCAAGACCACCCAGCTGCTGAGGGACAGAACTAGGAGATCTGGGACAGTCTGATTTAATTTCCATGCTCATCTTCCTAAAAATTTCAGGCCCTGCAGCCAGCAGAACAATGTTTCATAAAGAGTGAAAATCAACAAAAAAAGTGAAAATCACCAGCAAAGGACATGAGTTTGGGGTTAGGGGTTGGGGTTTCTTTGTTGGTTTGTTTGTTTTTGTTTATGGCATATCTTGTATTCCAGGCAAGTGCAAATTAACGTTGAAGCACATTGAAGAACATCAGCACAGAAGGGTGGTCACACCAAGGTGGAAGAGACACGGTCTAGGGGGTCACACAGAGTGGGAGATCAGTATGAGCATGTGCACTCTCCCTTTGTCCCTTGAGGACCTGCTGACTTCAGTTTGGATACATCTTCATGAAAAGAGGTATGGTAGTCCAAGAATCTAAGACAGCCAGCTCCAGGGTCTGGGACTTAAGACACCCAGATTCTAGCTAAGTGGCTGTGGACAACTGGCATACACTTTGCACACTTTAGCTGCCTCAATGTACAAGAAAGGGTGACAATCTGGCATTGTGCATAAGATTCCACACTGCTCAAAGGAGTAGACAGTATCCTCCACCTCCAGGACTAGCCAATTAGATGATCCTGTCAATTGTAGTACTGATTTATATTACACTTTCGGCCAAAGCCTCTTTTCCAGTCTTCAAATGCACCCTCTCCTCTGACAAATAAGCAGCAATTTCTCCCATCTCCCCTTGGAGCTGTTCTCTCACTTCTGTATCACTCAAGTTCACAAAATGTGGGTGTCTTTTCTCCCCACAAATGAATCACCAGTGAAGTGTGAATTGTGCTTCAGTTTCTTCCTGTCCCAACATGCTGGCCATGATCAGTGAGATGATGTAGAGATCACGTAAGAAGCGTTTTGAATTGTGCGATATAAACATCCCCAATCCAATTACAGGGGTCAAAAACAGTCCAAAACTGTGGACTATTTCCACAACTTTAAGTGACTGTTTCATGTTGGAATTCTGCAGCTAGGAATGTGACCCAGCTTTTGGTTTCTGCAGGCAACACTTTTCCAAATGTCTACTCCAATGTCACCATGGATTATCTGCACAAGCACATCTGGCACCTTCCGAAGACTGTCAGAGAAACAGTCTGCAACTCACAGCTTGACAAACAGAACAAACAAGACCAGTTCACAAGCTTGGATGCCCTGCTCTGGACACTCACCCACCAGTCCTTCCTAAGAGCAGTGGATGTTCAAAAAGAAACATTGATTATGAGTGTGGGTTCAGTTGAGGGCTTTCCATTGGGAGTGCTCCCGTCTGCAGGTCAGTCTTCCCTTGGACTCATGTTGCTGCTACACTTTCCCTAACTTTGCACTAGAAAGCCAGCTGCCCAAGTCCCAGATCTTTGTCGCTTGTGTGGCCTGATGTATGTCCTAGGCTGGAATAGTGCTTGGCACCTAGTAGGTGCTTCATAAACATTTGGCTTAATTGAATTGGATTGACTAAGACCTGTACCTCCATAGAGCTGCTCTGTCTGGCTTTCTCACCCCTTGAAAGACAAACATTTCCTCCTACAATGTTGGAAGAACTCTGAAGGTCCAGCCCTTCCACTGTCCTATGACCTTCCCAGGATGGGTTCCAGGATAGGAAGAGCCTGTGCCTTCCTTGTAGTTGGTCAGTAGGCCAGCATTCTGAACTTCATTTCCAATTTAGCCTAGTCTCTGGCTGCCTCAAAGCTTTATAGGACAAAATACAGCATGCATAAATAATGAAATATCTGAATGCCTACTAGCTACAGGTTGTGCTAGTATATTCTATGCATTAGCTCATTTAATCTCACTTCTGAAAATATTACTCTTTCAATTTTATAGATTTAAGAAAACAAAGCAAAACATCTCTGGTTTCAAGGATAGTAAAGAAGCTGCTCCAAATCTGTTAGTGTGGCTGACTTACATAACTGTAAGACAATAAATTTGTGTTGTTCTAAGCCATTAAGTTTACTGTGACTTTTATGGCATCAAATTAGACACTATTTGACCTCTAATGGTTATTTTATTTGCTCTTTAATGCCATGTTCCCTTGGGCATGCGGATATCCACAGGGTGAGTGCAAACCCTCATAGGTTCCTGGGCCCTGCCCCACATCTCAGTGTCCTCTGCACACACATTCTTGACCTTTCCTGCTTCCACATCCATACCAACCATGGACCGAGGGTGGCAGGAGTTTTTGGGTGAAGGTGGGATCATGGTCAGGCAAAAAGTCATCCCAGGGGAGGTGGCAAATCAGTTGCATTTGAGCTAAGGCCCTACACTGCCCATAAATGTTCCATTGTCCCATCAGATTTCACTTACAAAACACAAGTACAAAGATAACGTTATTAAGAGTATCAAGACAGCAAATGGAGAGTATTAAGCCTCAACTATAAAATCCCTTTGTGAATGTGGGACCCTGTGTGCACAAGTTCATGAAGCTGGTCCTAATCTTTCCACAGAGAACAAACCACGAGGGCAATGAGATCCTGAATCTAGAATGAATCCTGGATTCCCTGGAACAGTGAAAAAAGTCACAATTTTCTACTAAGAAGATAGACTCATTTGCCTCAGCCGATGAAATTGTGGGTGGTCTAAGCTGGCTTCTAGCAACAGCAGACTCAGTAGTAAAGATTCAAACACACGTATTTCATAGAGAAGGTGATCTCAGCACTGGCAAGGCAGTAAGGAAGTCAGAGAAGGGAAGAAATCCAATGAGAATGCATTAAGAGCAAGTTACTACTATTGGAATTAGGTGCCAGTCCTGCTGGAGATAGTCAGGACACTGAAACAAATATCAGATATGTCCCTCATGTGGATAAGAAAAAATGGGATATTTATCCACCCACTCCTGTCACTGATTAAAGGTTTCTCCTAGAAGTGTCAATTTTCAGTTTCTGTGGCATGCTTCTCATAAGGTTTATGCACATTCAATTCTTTATTTTCTTTTGGATATCTTTGTGAGCCAGTCCAGGCACTTTTCACTGCAGCAAGTGGTTAAATAATGGGTATAAGTGAAAGTACTTTGCATTAGAATATAGAACATGTGTTAAGCATGAGGACTTTTGGATCTAATATTTAACTTTAATACTGTGGAATGTAAAGGGCTCTGGAAGAATCCATTGTTTTCTTGAGCTTATACCTGTCAAAGGTGTTGTCAAAGAGTAAGTGGCTACTTACTAGATCTTTCCTCTTGACCACTGGTGATAGCTGACAAACAACAGAACTTTTTTCACAATTATTTGAAATATGTGATTAAAGAAGGGTTGGAACAAATTTACTTACCTTTTCTAAGTTCCTTCTGTGTAAAGGACACAGTACTTCTTACCTCATCATTGGTTGGGTTTTTATGCAGTTATGGGGTAATAATAAAGCAAATAGATATGTAATATAGCAAACTGTTTTAAATAATGTTATTTTTCTTTTCCTTTCTAGATTCTGGAAAGGAAGGAGACAGTATCCTTAATACATTTCAGTTATGGATGAGATATACTCTGGTCTCATTTGTACTTTGGTCTAACCATTTCAGACTGCTTCCCAGGACCTTTCTGGGGGTAAGTAGGAAGGAATGAAGAGGTTGTTGAAACTGCAGTGTCTACAAATCTCAGTCACAAATTTATTATAAAAATAATGTAAACAATGCTTTTCTATAACCAGACACCATATTTCTAGTTCCAGTTTTGCCTAATGGTAAACAATTATTTCCAGTGAGTTCACATCTACTTTTTTACCCAGAATTGTGTCTAATACCCAATAGTGATGGGCAAGGGATATTGACACAGGGTCTCCACATAGTTCTCCATAACTTGGCCTTGCTGGAATTCTCTGGCATATCCATGACCTAATTGGTCCATGTGAGTCACTGCTGCATTGTTCGTCTTTTCTGCTTTTAAAGACATCTAATAACTTGTGGGTACATTGTCTTCCTGTACACTAATAATGAACTATCAGAAAGAGAAATAAAGAAAACAATGCAATTTACTATTGCCTCAAAAGGTATAAAATGCCTAGAAATAAATTTGACCAAGAAGATGAAATATCCTTCTGTTGAAAACTATAAAACACTATTGAAAGAAATGGAAGAAGACACAAATGAGTGGAAAGATAGTTTGCACTCATAAATTGGAAGAATCAATATTGTTAAAATGTCCATACAACCCAAGCAATGTACAGATTCATTGCAATCCTTATCAAAATTCCAATGGCATTTTCAAATCAATAGAACAAATAATTCTAAAATTTATACAGAACTGAAAAAAACAGCTAAAGCAAACCTGAAAAAGAAGAACAAAGACTAGAGGAATAACACTCCCTGATTTTAAACTATACTACAATACTTTAGTAATTAAAATACTAGGGTATTGGCATAAAAACAGACATATAGGTCGATGGAACCAAATAGGCCAGAAATAAGCCCATACATATATGGCCAATTAATTTACAACAAAGGAGCCAAGAATATACCATGAGGAAAGGAAAATCTTTTCAATAAATTGTTCGGAAAACTGGATAGCCACATGTGAAAAACGAAACTGAACCACTATTTTACAACAAAAATTAACTTAAAAATGATTAAAGACTTGAATGTAAGTCCTAATACCATAAACCTCCTTGAAGAAAACATAGGCAATAAGCTTCTTGATATAGGTCTTTGCAATATTTTTTTTTTAAAAGCTGGCACAAAAACAGAAGTAACAAAGCGAAAATAAATAAGTGGGACTATATTATACTAAAAAGCTATTGAACCACAAAGGAAACATCAACCAAGTGAAAACACAACCTACTGAATGGGAGGAACTTTTTGCAAACCATGTATCTTAATAAGGGGCTAAGATCTAAAATATACAAAGAACTCCTATAGCTCAATAGAAACAAAATCCGTTTAAAAATGGGCAGAAAATCTGAACAGACATTTTTCCAAAGAAGATATGCAGATGACCAACAGGTACTTGAAAAGAATGCATTTGTGCCTCTTCTGTATCACAATGCCTCTTGGAAACTAGCTTAATAAAATTGCATTTCAGTGAAACATAATATCCAGAATAATTACCTCTGTTTTCTATTACTGTTTTTGTGAAATCTTTGAGTTTAATTCTTCTTGGCGATAATCTCTGTGATCCTAGCTTTGTGAAATGAGAGGAGTCTCCCGGGAGAAAAACCGGAGCCGTTGGTTACTGTGCTGATTTGTTTTGTTTTGTTTTTGTGTCTGTAATATAAATTTTATAAGCTAAATAGCAATTTTGGTAGCCGAAGCATGTTGAGCATGAATTGGTGATTGCTGCTGTCACAGCATCTCAGGCTGCCTTTCAGTCCTCAAATGTTCTTTCATATTATCATTATTGTCTCCGGTTGTCCTTTGCTTAGCCTAGCCCTCCTAGAAAAGCAGGGACACACAGGATCCAACCTACTCTGGAGGAGTAGATAGCTTGCAACTCAAGAGGCATCTTTGTTCCCAGATAATATTGTACTTCCCCTCCATACTCAAGGGCCACAATAAAAACATGTCAACTGGAAAAAGAAATCCATTTTATTTTTATTAGACTACTTGACTTTTCCAGGGATTTTTAATTCAAATCTTGGTTAAATGGTAATTAAACACTTAAAGAGTGGCCTGACTCCCTCAAGTGAACTACAGGTTTGTTAAATACCAGGAAAAAAAAATCCTGGAAGGGAAGGTCACCAAAATATTAACAATGCTTACAGAAGGTGACAAGATGACTAGTGTTGTTTTTTTTCTTTGCTTAGACTTTTATCATTTTTTTCAGATTTTCTACAATGAATATATATTCACTTTTTAGTCAAAATAAAATGTTTTATTTTTTAATTCTGAAAAGCAGGTTGTAAGGTTTATTTGCAGTGTTATCCTACATATGAAATAATGACTTAAAGTAAAATTTACTGGAGAGAAATAAGCCAAAATTTTTATAATGGCTGTTCCTAGCTGAAGGTATTCATACTTTTATGTATTTTTCACATTCTCTCTAAGGAGCCTGTATAGGATTTTTCATCTTAAATAATAAACATTTTTAAAGGCTTGAAAAAATAACCAATAAAAATCATTAATACAGCCTGACAGCAGAAAATACATGATTTGATTGTTAATGGTTATAAATGCTGTAGAGAGGTTAACTTTGCAAGAAGAAATCAAATCATTACAATTGTATACTACCAACAAATAAGTAAGTTTCTACACTCCTTGGCCTAATATTACTGTGTTTAAAATTCTAAATGACCATATAAAAGTGAAGTAAAGATGATCATAAGAAACACACTATTAACTTCAGGAAAATCAAGTGTTATATTGATTTTTTCATTATGTAAAGTCAATTAGCCATATCAGCAGTATTGACTTAGATAGAGGATGTGCTTGTGGATTTGTGAAGGTGGGAATGTGCTACTGGAAGGTATACATGCCTTAGCAAATTTTTAGTGTTGCTTTGATTGGTTAAACAAAATAACAGCAAAGGAAAAACCCAACAAAACAAAAACACCATAAATTCAGAAAAAAATGTATCTTGATTTTCAAAAATTTAAAAAACAAGTTATAGCTGCAGTAATTTTTTTTACTATCTTAGTGAAATGGCTATAGATCATTAGGAAGCAGAAATTTATTGTAAAAATCTATGTTCACTTTAATTTATTTACCTACTCTAGCTATGTGATATTATATAATTAGCTTACACAATATTCTAATTATTTAAGAAAATGTATTAAGTACCTGTTCTGTGCCAGGAATTTTGATAGATGTTGAGAGTGTAAAGGAGAATAATATCTAGTCCCTAAAGTTTAGATGTTCAACAGCCAGTAAAGAAGAGGGTGTAAAATAAATTCAGTGGTGACATAAATGCTCTAATAGAAATAAGTACAGGTAGAGTGATGGGTGAAAATATATTTGTGGAAATTAGAGAAGGGATCACAAGAGAAGACTCAGTTAAGTTGGGTTTTGAAATTAGTCAAAGTCTGTCAGAGAATGTTAGGGAAAAGATTTTCAGGCATTGGTAATACAATATGCAAAGACCGATTTTTTTCATCTATTTAATAAGCTTAAAATAATATCTTCATTAAAAGGTTGTTTTAGTATCATATGATGCTTATAAACTGTAAAGCACTACTTAAGGTGTTATTATTTTTTTCTGTTTTTAAATTAAATATCTAGTGTTTTATAATACCCTTACAGATTTTGATGATCTGTATCATTTTGAAGTGATTCATTTAGAACTTATATTACTTCATGTGTAGAGTCATTAAAGATGAACTCAAAGCAGTAAAATTCTAAATCTATGAATCAAAATACACAGTCAATTAAATGTTCTGCTTTAGGAATGTTCTGATAAACTAAAAATTCACTATAAAACTTCTTTAAAATATAATTTTTAATAAAATGTGAATTCTTATATTCTACATTTGAAGATAATGATATATTTATTTTTTATATTACACATTCATTCATTCCTCAATGAAGAAGAGCTAGCTACTAGAAACGCCTATTTCTCTAGGCAGATATAAATTTATTAGAAACTAATCCAGAGGTCATTTAGTCCAGTTTCCATATCAGTTAGGGAGTCTCTTATCTGTATATACAGTTAGCATATGATTATTCATCTTCTTCTTGAATAACTCCAAAACATCTGTGATGATGAAGGAATCATTCTATTGCTGATTATCAGGAAGTAGATGGAAACTATTTCTCTAAAGTCTACCAAGTTACATTTACATCTACTAAGTTACTAAAGAAATTTTGAAGGCCGTTGATCATGTACAAGCAGATATTTGGATCCATCTGATAGAGCACATAATTCTTCCCCTTTCAGATTTTTAGAACTGGTCAGTCACAATTACATATTATAAAGTATGATATATTTATTTATCCTGCAGTTTTTTTTTTTTTATTTAAGGGAGAAAAATAATTTGAAAGGAAGCCACTTATAGTGGTAAGGGTCATAGGTGCTTCAGAAAAGTTGCCTGTAAATTTGAGAATATGTCTTAACATTTATCCACAACTTCCTTATCAATGAAGCAGGGACAATAATATCTAGTGTTGTTCTACAGATCAGTTGAGATAATATATTCAAAATTATGAAAATAATGTCTGCTTCAGAATAGCTACTTACTAAGTGCTAGTTGTTATCATTGAGAAATAACTATAAATGTAACTTTCTCAGTATGGAAAAGTGAATTGGCACATGAATCAATTTACTCAGAATCTTCTAACATAGAATAGAATCTTTAGGAATGAAAAAAATACTCATAAAATGCTTCATACTTGCTTTTGTCAACATGAGTAGGACTACAGAGAGGTCTGATTGAACAAAAGACTTGTTTCCACATAAACTCGTTGACTAGGTTAGATGAACAATAGCAAATTGTAATCTTTATTTGTATCATGGTTATTTAGTCCGGAGAAATCTACATAAAAACCTTACACCGATGAACAAGTAGAGTATGAAATTTAAAACATAATACCATTTATGTTAACATTCCAAAAAATGAAAACTTAGGTACAAATTTATCAAAATATGTACAAGATCTATATAAGGAAAAGAAAAATCTGATAAACAAAATCAAAGAACCAAATACATGGAGAGCTTTTCAATTTTTATGGATAGGAACACTCAATATTGCCAAGATGTCAATTTTTCCCAACTTGCATTGCTCTTCAGTGCAATCCCAATCGAAATACCAGCAAGTTATTTTGTGGGCATTGACAAACTGATTCCAGAGTTTTTATGGAGAGACTGAAGGCCTAGACTAGGCAACACTGTATTGAAGGAGAAAAACAAGGTTGGAGGACTGACCTACCCAACTTTAAGACTTACTAATAAGCTATATTAATCAAGAAAGTGTGGTATTGGCAAGAGGATAGACAAATAGATCAACAGAACAGAATAGAGAGCCCAGAAAAAGACCCTAAAAATAGAGTCAACTCATCTTTGATAAAGAATCAAAGGCATTATAATTAATAGAATGGAGCAAAGATAGTATTTTCAACAGATCGTGTTGAAACAACTAGACATCCACATGCCAAAAAAAAAAAAAAAAAAAAAAAGTAAGCCCAGACCTTACACCTTTCACAAAGATTGACTCAGAATGGATTAGAAACCCAAATGTAAAACTCAAAACTATAACACCTCCAGGAGATAACATAGGAAAAAACATAGATGATCTTGGTAATACCAATTACTTTATAGATACAACACCAAAGACATGATTCATGAAAGAAATAATTGATAACCTGGACATCACTAAAATTAAAAACTTTTCCTCTGCAAAAAACAATGTCAAGAGAATGAGAAGACAAGCAACACACTGGGAGAAAACATTTGGAAAAGATACATCTGATAAGACATTTCCCCAAAGTATACAAAGAACTCATAAAACTCAACAATAAGAAAACAAAACCCTGATTGAAAATGGGCCAAGGGCCTTAACAGACATCTCATTAAAGAAGATAACAAATGGCAAATAGGAACATGAAAAGATGTTCCACATCATGTATCATCAGGGACATTCCAATTAAAACAATTCAAGACCAACCAGAGAAAGCCAAATATACTTTTTAAATCAATCGCATAAGATGATCTGCTTCCTGTTAGGCTGTCTCAAGCTGTCCCTTGAAAGCCAAATTCAGTCAGAGCATATCTAAAGATATTTGTGTCCAGTATTGTGACAAGCTAACAAGGATGAAAGGGAATGGAACACTTATCTATTCCTTATCATGCCCATCATAGTGATTAAATCTTTTTTTCTGGAATCAGACTTGGATTTGAGCCCCAGGTCCTTCAAGCATCTTCTCTTCTGGGCAAGGCACTGCATCTCTTTGAGATCCAGTTTCTATATAAGAAATAGGAGTAAATAATAGAGTTACATTAAAGGGGTATTATTGGAACTAAATAATAGAATGACCATAAAATCCCAAACACATAGTAAACACACAAAGTTTGATATTGCTTCTACATTTAGCATTAGAAATAATAGTAAATTCAACCAAAATTATGTAAAAAACAGATAATAAAAGGTTTAGCCTGGAATCCATCTCAAATATTAGTAAATCTGTATTATTGAATGCAATAGTTTCTATATTACATGGAAATTATTTATTTCTTCTAAAAAATATACCATTAACTCAGAGAAATTGTAGAAAGAACAATTCCTTGTTATATGTTTTAGAAATCAAAATGCATGTGACATAATGAAAGACATGTGACATCTATAAGACAAATGAGCAAATCTCATTTGGTCAAATAGCTCTTATAACACTAAAGTTAAAATGCAACAGGATTGCAATTACGATGACTCAGTAACAAGAACAGGTGCATCTGTGTAACTGAATTTTTTCCATAACATAAAATCTTAAGGTCTGAGAATTATTTCTTTATCAATGATGATTTCTTATTTAACTGATGACTTTCAACAAAATTAAAGTGAATTAAATCATCCTTGCTTTCATAGCTTTATATTATTTATAATAATTTTTCATTCTGTTCCATATTTTACAAACTTTAAATTATATAAAACATACATATTTTAGTCAAGATAATATCACAAACATTTTCTATATTTCAACATATATTTAATTGTGATTTTTAATTATGAACAAAAAATCATATTAAAACTAAGGTAGAAAACAAAAGTCTTCAATTCTACAACTACAATAACCATTCAATATTTTTACTTCTTTTTTAAACAAGATTTATTTATTTATTAGAGAGAGAGACAGTGAGAGAGTGGGGAGAGGAGCAGAGAGAGAAAATCTCAAGCAGACTCCCCACTGAGAGCAGAGCGTGATTTGGGGCTGGATCTCACAACCCATGAGGTGATAACTTGAGCCAAAACCAAGAGCGGCCGCTTAACCAAATGAGCCACCCCGGTGCCCCAGTGTTTTTACTTTTAATAGAATTTCTAGTTTTCTCTCATGTATGTGTTTGTGTGTTTGAGTGCATGTTTTGTTTTGGTAAATTTATATTGTTAGAGAAGCATCAGTACATCTTGCTTTATCCACTTGAATTTATGCCAAATATATTTCCAGAAAATGAATTGACCTGTTTGTTTTCTAGCAGTGTGTGTTTATCATATCCTTACTAATCATGAAGTGTTTTTCTAACTTTTTTAAAAAAATTGAACAAATAAATGGACACATAAATGATCATCCATTGTTACTTTAATTTTTATATTTTCAATTACTGGTGATATTAGTATTATCTGATCAGTTTTCTTCTTTTAACCTGCATTTTTACTTTGTATACAAATTATTTACTCATTTGTTAATTTGGATTTTAGAAATCACTAAAGATCTCAATTTTTTGAGATTTTTTTGTAAATCAATAATAACTTAAGCTGGCATTTAAATATTAAGTATTTCTTCTGAGAATATCTTAGCTATTATTGTAAGAATAACAACATCCTAAAACTTTTACAATAAAATATTTTTTTTCTAGAATTAGTATACACAAACTGGACATATTATTATTACCCTCAAATGAAAACTCAGCTTGTTTATATTACTATCTGTAATGAGTATCAAGGGTAATGAAGCTTTATTTAGATTCTTAGCTTATTGTCCTGAACAGTGGGATTTTAAAATATCAGAGTAATAAAAGTTATTTGTAAGATTTTTCCGTATGAATCCTTCACAGTGCATAAGGATATGGCAGGTGCTGGACTAGACATTTCTTCCAGGTTTGAAATTCTTATGACACCTCAAGCCATTCCTGAATTGGAAAGGAGAATGAGTTTGCAAAGATTTTAAATTCACAGTGTGCCTGGGGCAAAGACAGAAACTTAACTCAGCCAGTTCTATTACTCATGGTAGACAAAGCTAAAAATTGAAGTTGCATTTTTTTTTTATACTGCATTAACTTTTCTTGATAAAAAAAAGTTCTAACTGGAGAAACAAACTTCATTAATTTTAGACCGTCTACTATAGACATTATAGAATATTAATGATGAGTCAAATCTTAATGGAAAATACATTGTCTTGCATTTTACATGAAACATTCAAACGTATGTTTCATTTTTAATAACTACTTCTGAGTGTAGAGAGTAATACCTCAATTGTAAACTCCCATTGTTTTGGTAAAAAATAGAATATTCATATTTAAAAACGAAAAAAGAGAAAAATAATTTTAAAGACATTTTATAATCATAGAATTCAATTAAATAATAGGAAATCAGGTGAAAATATTATAAATACCTCTTAATGAAGTCTTAGAAACTTAGAGTTCTACTAGAATGGTATTTAGAAGGCAAGGACTTTTAAAATGTCATAAAGAACTGCTTTCAGGATATTGACATGTCAAGAAATTTACTTACATTCCCACTTTCCTCATTATGCAACATAAAAGCAGAAACACAGTGCACCTTAGAAGTGATTAGTTTATTCCTTTTTTTATGGTAATGAGTTCTAGGGTCTTGAATGCTTTACTTCATCCTGTTCCACACCATCTGTGCCCCTCCTCACCTCATTCACAATCTTTTCCAATACATAGTCCCTGTACAAGCTGAAGTCTGCAATGCACAGCCTACAAATATAACAATTCAGTTTTTAGGTTCATTCTTAATCCTTATCTTACATTTTATAGCCCAGCACATTGTTTATCAGTGAATTCCAGGGACACTGACCACTAACCCTCTCCATATGCTTCTTAGTGTTACCCCTTTCTTTTCCCAAGAAGCCCAGTTTAATTGACTGGACTGAAAGTACAACACCCCCCACCCCAAAACCCATCAGCAATCATTTTTTACCATGTAATCTGCATGCAGTATGATTTCAGTTGCTTCCTAAATTATGTCTATTTAAGTACATTGTTCCCTCCAAGAGGGAAGTTGTGCTTTCCTTCCCCAAGTACATATATAGATAAGATGCAATTTATTTTCCCAGGGTAGTATTACTTCTACTGTTGATCCACTGTCCACCTGGAGCTATGAAATACAGTGGACTTCCACAGGAAAATAAATGTGTTATAGGACTAAATACCTCTACAGTTACATGTACTTGCATCTTTATTTCTGTTGCAATATTAAAATTGCATTTATTTGTTTCATTATTTGGCAAATATTTATTGAGCTTTATCAAGCACTGTGAAAGGCAAGTAAAATGCGAAAACTTTTATTGGACACTTACCCTAAGAGAACACAATGTATTGATCTCATTACCGGTCTTTCCTTCACTATTGACTTTCTGTAGGATATAACCAGAGGTTAAGTGAATTACGATATTTGAAATCATTGTGTGGCTTGGCATATGTTCCTTAGGGAACTTACAAAAGGACTATCCATCGGACTCCTTTGAGTCACACACTTATTTATGCATGTATTCATGTATTCATTCATTCATATATTCAACAAATATTTTTTGAGTACTTACTAAGAGATAGGCCCTGTTCTAAGCATTGTGAAAACATCACTGAACGAAACGAACAACAATCTTTTCCCTCTTGAATGAGGCATTTGCTAGAATTGATAGGAAAACCATTTGAGCATAGGCAGCTTGGGTTGCACATTATGATTTGGTAAGTTTTTATTTATTGTAATTATAATGAAGTATGGTTGCAAATCTGCTTTTATTTTTCAAGAAGTCATTGGTGGCATTTTGGGAGCAATTTTGGTGATAATGGTGGAAGAAAAAGCCTGGTCGGGGATCTTTAAAAGAGAATGGAGTTAGAATGAGTCGGCCATGATAGACAACTCTATGTAGTCAAGTCACTGCAAAGGAGACAGTTGAAGAAATATCTGGATATGGGGGGAGGGGGGAGGAAGCTTTTTTTTTTAACACGGAGTGAAAAAATAATAGTATATTTCATGATGATGGGAATGCTCTATAGAGGAGACAAATGCTAATGCAAAAGAGAGAATAGAAAATTTCTGGAGTAATTTTCTTGAGAAATAGAAAAGATAGGATCTAGTATATAATGGAGGATGGTTTTATCAAAAGAATATATGGGTAAAGATGCTGGTATGCAGGAAGATGTATAGTGGGAGTCCACAGAATTTTTCTTTAATTTTCTTAGTGAAATATGACGTTTCTTTTTTCTTGGCAATTTAAATAAATGTCGTTGTATATGCTCCCTATGATCCCAAAATATATTTTTTTTTAATTTAAAAATCATTGGGTTAACACTGATTTTAATCTTACTCCTTCTAGCAATTCACATACCAAATAAAATGCAGAATAGCATAATGGTTAAGTGCATGAACTCAAGATTCAGGCTGATGCAGTTTTGTTTTGTTTTATTTTGTTTTGTTTGTTTTTTCCAGTTTTATAGGCTACTTGGTCTTGAAAATTTGTTCCCCATTACTGTGTAATTTTGAGCAAGTTATTTAAACTATTTAAGCTTCTATTTCTTCATCTGTAAGATAGCAAAATAAAAACAAAAGTAAATGCTCCATAGGGTTGCTGTAAGGATTTATTTAGGTATTGACTACAAAAAGTCCTTTATACAGTATCTGACAATTACATAACAGTTCATTATTATCAATTAAAATGCAGAGGTATTGATATTGACTTACATGTTCAGTTGGCTAAATAAAAAAAAAAATAAGCTACACTCCTTACAGCTTTTTATTTCATTTTTCCATGTCTCTGTTTTAGTGAAAAAATTGTTATTGCAGGATTTATATTCTGTAATATATAAGCTCCTGGCATTCCACCTTTTTTCCTTCCTCTGCATTGTTTGACATGGGCATACAGTATGAAAAGCCAAATATAGGGGCGCCTGGGTGGCTCAGTCGTTAAGTGTCTGCCTTCGGCTCAGGTCATGATCCCAGGGTCCTGGGATCGAGCCCCGTGTCGGGCTCCCTGCTCCGCGGGGAGCCTGCTTCTCCCTCTGCCACTCCCCCTGCTTGTGTTCCCTCTCTCGCTGTGTCTCTCTCTGTCAAATAAATAAATAAAATCTTTAAAAAAAAAGAAAAAAAGAAAAGCCAAATATATATATACACTATATGTATATACACACACAATACTATATATATATATATACACACACACACACAATATGTATATAGTATATATACTATATATTAAATATTATATTATTATAAATATTGTATATAATAATATAAATCTTATATATAATACATATATATGTATCTTATACATAAGATATATATCCTAGTCACTTAGTTTTAGACTCTTAATATTTAGGTTCAAAATATTATTTTCAATTTTCTTCTTAACATTTAGATTTTGCCTGATGCACTTAGCATCAAAGCCCTCTCCCTAGCCATTCTCCTTTACAAAAGGCTTTGCTTTACCAAACTTTTCCTTCTCCAGGTAGCTGGAAGAGCTATTTAAGAGGGTGGGAAAGAGAGGTGGCATTTCTCTCTCAATTCCCTTGCTCTAAAATTTATTTTTTCCCCTTCTTCACAAAAGAAGATTAAAAAAAAAAAACAACACTACTTAGGAATAAAAGGTCTTACTATCTGTTTCTTTCAGTTATAAAAGATTTTCCTGCTTCATGTTATCATTGTTATATCTTTGCTCAAGTTTTCTTTCTCAAGAAGCTATGTTTTTATACTTAGGGTATTTGATTTTACCTTTCTTTCCAGTTTGAAGTTATCCTTTAGCCAACTTTCAAACATTATTTTAAAGTATAATTAACATAGAGTGCTATATTAGCTTCCGGTGTCCCAACATAATGATTCAACAATTCTATACATTACTCAGTGCTCACCACGGTAAATGCAGCCCCATCTGTCATCAGACAATGGTATTACAATCTTATTGACTATATTCTCTATGCTGCACTTTTCATCTCTGTGACTTACTTATTTTGGAACTGGAAGTTGGTACCTCTTAATCCCTTTATCTTTTAGTGAACATTTTATTCCCTTAGCAATACCCCTGGCAACTTTAGATAAAAACTGCACTGACATTTTTTTTTTTAAGTCTTCCAAACCTCATTTAAAAGCCCAACTGCACACGTGAAATGATTTGAACAGCATGTTAATATCTAATTAATCAGTTATCATTGTAATAGAAATAATGATGTGTTCACAATGAAGTATAGGTCCACTCTAAGAGCTGATTAGAGTTATAATGCATGGTTAAGTCGGTGTTTGCAGGTAGAGTTTAGAAAAATATTTTATGTCAGCTTTATATTCAAACTCAGAATTATGGGAGGCAGAAAGTGCTTCACAAATCAGTTCAAAAAAGCTTAATCATGGAAAGATATTTTCATGAGCATTTGTAACAATAGGGCAGATAGGCCTAGCAGGATAGTAGAGTTGAGGACAGACGTTCCGTTCAACATGCAGTGTTTTATCAAAGTTATGAAAGTTGGAATGTAATGAATGATGACCAAAGCTTTGCACAGCATTGTTAATAATGAATAATTTCCAAAGAAGGGGTGAAGTTGATATAGAAATCTAGAAAGTGTGTATCTATCTATCTATCTATCTATCTATCTATCTATCCACACATGTGCATGCATAGATAATGAGAAATAAGCATTACATTGTTTTGTAGATCAGGATTAATTTTGTGAGTCATTCTCAAATTTCTATCAAATCAGCTAAAATGCATCTTTGGAGAGATGAAAAATAAAAAGATTGTGTTTTCTTCTAGTGAGAAGTAGAAGACCAAATAATGTGAACAGAAAGGTACATGGGAAAAGAAAATGTACAATAAAATAAATGATACTAAAGAAATCACAAAGCTTATGTTCACCATCTCTATATAAAAATGCTGGGCTAGACACAAGACATGATAATCCCTACATAGATGAAAATGGTAATCAAGGCTGAGACTGAAGGAGAAAGCCTAAAATTAGGACATTTAAATGCACTTAAGCTGGAGTGCATATAAAATCAGCAAACTTTGTAATTCTAGAACTTTCATCTAGAACAGGAGCATGTCAAAGCAGGCTTCAGAGGTCAAGAAATGCACCTCTTTCCCCTACATGGAGTAGTGTTCTCTGGTTTGATGAGAAAATATGAATCTTACCTTCTGGACATGCAGTTCTGGTGCACCACTCTCTGCCATATTGTTTTGCAGGGACCCTTGCTGCAGAACATGGAAAGAGCAATGGATTTGCTGCAGATGGAGGCATTGCCAAACTCCCAAAGTTTTGCTTGCCTCTGTGTTAACAGGTGAAGGCAGAGGAACAGATGCCAGAAACAATCAAACAGCTCTCAGGGCAGGAAAAATAAACACTGAAGGAAAACTGTAACTTGCCAGAACAGATGATCAAGAAATTAAAACATCTGATGATAAAATGATTTGTCCAAATGGCATTTATCTCTGACTTCTCAAGGAAAAAGAATAATGTTGGGTAGAAAAAATTACCATGCCCAGAGATAATTTAATTTTCTATGAAATCATGGGAAGGTAGACATTGCAGAAAAATCAAAACAAAAAACTTGTCATGGAGATTTTGGTGATATTAACTCAGTATAAGTATCATATCTGATTCAGCTATTGAGCAATAAAGTCAGGATGTTCATAGTAGACCTACTACTTTATTCAAGTTAATTGGTTTTAGGACATAAGTAATTGTAGAATATTGTACAAAGGTTTTGCGTAGTTGCAGAGCAAGTCGAGGTATCATGTTTTGTTTGAAAAGACTACACACACTAACAAAACCTGAAGAATATAGTTTTCTATTCCAGCATCATTAGATGTTATCTTTACTACAAAGTGCAACAATTTTCAGATCAGTATATCATATACCATAACTTGATGCTTAACATGAATTTTAAAGTTATATGGGAAAGCAAGTGGATCCACAGAAGTGAATAAAGCTTGAGTCTGGATGAGTAAGTTGGGTCTGGTGTCTATATGTAAGGATATGAGCCCAGAGATTTCATCCTAAGCCAGGAAATCAGACAATGGGGACTGTGGAAGTAAGAAGAGAGGTCTTCCAGAATGTAGCTTTTATAATATTCTCAACTAAATTTAAAAAGTTTATCCAGTGGGAATCAAAGTGACAGAAAAAAAAAAATACCAACATTGCTAGAGACTTGCAGTTAGCATTCTGGAAGCCTGGGGCAGCTCTCAGAGGCACAAGGAAAAATGGACAGAAAAATAATATTATAAGACTAGAGCAGGATATTTCAACCTGAGCTATTGACATTTAGGTCAGATAATTTTTTTGTTGTTGTGTGCAGCTGCATTATAGGATATTGAGCAGCATCTCTGACAACTATGACCTGCCTCAGTGCAGAAGAGAAGATGCAGAGAGAGCTGGGAGCAGGGTTCCAGGTGTCTTTACACAGATCTGGGACATGTGTTTGTCTTCACCTGTACATGAAAGTAGCAGAGAGCAGGCAGAGAAGAAAAGAAGTAGTGTCGATGCAGCTACCAATCTAGAGGGAGCAGCTCAAGGTCACTAAGACCCCAAACCTTGTCACTAGCATCCCTGTGTTGTGACAACCGATACTATGTCCAGGCTTGGCCAAATGTCTCCCAGAGTACAAAATCTGCACATACCCCTTGAGTTAAAAAGTACTGGATTAGGGCGCCTGGGTGGCTCAGTTGGTTAGGCGACTGCCTTCAGCTCAGGTCATGATCCCAGGGTCCTGGGATCGAGCCCCGCATCGGGCTCCCTACTCCGCGGGGGGCCTGCTTCTCCCTCTCCCGCGCCCCCTGCTTGTGTTCCCTCTCTCTCTCTCTCTCTCTCTGTCAATTAAATAAATAAATAAAATCTTAAAAAAAAAAAAGTACTGGACTAGAACATAAGGTAGCAAACTGATATTTGAAGAAAGAATAAAGATGAAAAAGATCTGCTTAGGAGTTAGCGTACCTGGGCATCAGGACAGTAAACTAGTAAAAGGGAGGTGGGTAGTGGGAAAATCTCAGCCATTGGAGTAAAATCTGAAGATTGGGATATTAAATTTGCTTTAACCAGTAGAGAAATGGATCCAGGAACTACTGACCTACCAAACTTCCCTGAGACCAGGAATTAAGTCAGAATTCCAGATGAGTACAAATGTCCATGTCAGGTAAATTAGATTGGCTGGATCATTAAAGAAACATGAGGGAGGCATTTAGACATACTATTACCAAGTAACAGGTCATTGGCATGTTTGATGACTTAAGTCCTCTAAAGTTTTCAGGGGAAAAAAGTCAGAAAGTGATTTTTTCCCCCTAAATATAGAGCAGTTAGGTGGCCTGCTGTGCCGCCTCTCCTTACAGTGTGTGTGAAGGAGGGAAAGACAGGCCTGCAACCAGTGCTTCCCAAGGTTTTTAGATGTGGCGGTCTTAGTGACCTTGTGCTATTTCTTTGTTGGGATCTAGGTGAGTAGTTGCATCAATACCACTTTTCTTCTCTGCCTTCTCTCTGCTACTGTCAGATATGAGTGAAGAGAAACACACATCCCAGATCTGTGTGAAGTCACCTGGAACCCTGCTCCCAGCTCTCTGTGCATCTCCTTCTCTTTTGCACTGAGACAGGACTCACAGACATGATTTTTCCCTGGACTAAAGTTGAGTTTACACACCCTCAATGGCAGAGCCCATTACTTTGTCCTAAGAGAATGAAATTCAGGTAGCAGAAATGAAAATTCTGGCTTCATAATACCATCACCAACCACCTATATAGAGGATAGCTGGTGTTTAGTAAGTGCTTATTAGATGAATGACTACAATGTCTTGAAATGTCATTTCACGCACATTACACTGAATCCTCACAATTCTGGATACATTATTCTATCCATTTTGCAGATAAAGGAGGTAAACCTTGAAGAGGTTAAGTCATCTCCCCGAAATCACAGAGCAACTACATCACCTAGAGATCTGAAATTCAAACTCATGTCTGTCTGATTCCAAAGCTTGTGCTTTTCTAATGCTACCATGTTTCCACCATTCAGAACCATTGCAGTGGTTTTCAAACTAAGAGTGCAGCAGAATTACTTTGGGGCTTGATCAAACAGATTATTGTGACCTAGCCTCAACCCTAGAGTTTCTTACTCAGTAGGACTGGGGTAGAGCTTGAGAATTTGCATTTCTTTTTTTTTTTAATGTTTATTTTAAAGATTTTATTTATTTATTTGAGAGAGAGGCAGAGAGTGAGAGAGCACAAGCCGGGGTGGGGGATGGGGAGGGGCAGAGGGAGAGGGAGAAGCCGACTCCCTCCAATCCCAGGACCCTGAGACCATGATTTGAGCCTAAGGCAGAGGCTTAACCAACTGAGCCACCGCCACCACCACTACCCATCACCACCCCCACCCCCCAACCAGCACCTAAGAATTTGCATGTCTAACAAGTTCCCAGGCATGCTGATTATGTTTCGAGAGAGCCATACTTTGAGAACTCTGCTTCTAATGAATGAATAAACAAAACAATAACAACAAGCCCACCTCATTATGAGGGAGGTCAGAGCAAGGAGAAAATCAGAACAGGAACAAAATCTTGTCTGCAGTGTTTATAGACATCAGGAAAAAAAAAAAAAAAAAGGAGAGAACACCAAAAATGAGGAGCTAGAAATAAAATTAAAAAATTAGTAATATATATATTTTTTTCTTCCTGGCATCAAAATTCAGTGGCACATTTGAAAAATGTTAAAATTCAAATTACTGAATAAATGTAAACACAAATAGTGTTTTTGCAAGCCTAGTTCCTTAAAACCATTCTGGCTTAATTCCCTTATCTAATTATTCCTTCAGTAAATATTCCTTCAGTAAATATCTACTTAGTGCCAGATACTGTTGTCCATGACCGAAGAGAAAACAAAGTACATAAAGTTCCTTCCCCCGTGAAGAAATTTACAAGGTTTTGCCTTTTAATTTCATTATATTATTTTTTAATCCTTTTGTGATTTTAGACTCCTTTTTCTTCATGTATTCATCATAGTTTATCTACTTTACTCATTTTGCCAAAGATCCAACTTTTGAGTTATCACTCATCTCTGTTGTTTTCTTCTACAATCCTTAGTTTCTGAATTAGTCTAGGTTCTTCAGAGAAACAGAACCAATACAGATGATGATAGATGATAGATAGATGATAGATGATAGATAGATGGATGATAGATAGATAGATGATAGATAGATAGAGATAGAGATAGATAGAAATCAAGAGGAGATTTATTATAGTATAGTATAGTAATTTATTATAGTAATTATAGTATAGTATTATAGTATACTATAGTATAGTATAGTAATTTAGTATAGTAATTTAATTATAGTCACATGGTTATGGAGGCCAAGAAGTCTAATGGTCTGCTGTCTTCAAGCAGAGAACCAGGAAACGCGATGGTATAATTCAGTATTAATCTAAAGAACTGAGAACAAAGGGAGCCTATGAGATAAGTCAAAAGTGCCAAGGTCCAAGAACCAGGAGCTCTGACATCCAGAGGCAGGACAGATGGATATCTCAGCTAAAGGAGAGATCAAGAATTCACCCTTCCTGTATATTTTTTTTCTATTCAGGCCCTCAGTGGATTGGATGAGGCTCACCCACACTGGTGAGCGTGATCCTCCACTGATTCAAATCTCTTCCAGAGGTACCCTCACAGACACACCCCAAAATAATGTTTTCCTAGTTATCTGGGCATCCTTTAGCCCAGTCAAGTTGACATGTGAAAGTAACCATCTCGGTTTCTATACCTAACTATTATTTCTGTCTTTGATCTTATTTGGGTTTACTCTGTGATTCTTTCTCTAATTTTTCATTTGAATACTTAGCTCATCAATTTCCACTCATGTCTTCTGATACTTACACTGACAATATGTAATGATTTTATTTTCATTCAAATATATTTATATATGCTATGTGTATGTATTTACATATAAACATATGTGTGTGATGTGTGTGTGTGTGTATGTGTATGCATATTTCTTCCAAGGCTGTTCTCTGTACAAACATCTTTAACTTAAAAGGATCATAAGTGCTTCCTCTGCCTGTAATGTATACACAAATGAGAGCTACCCACAGAGAACTTTCTCTCAACTTTATATCTATATAGAATAATGGCTTTTTGGCAATTTACCTGCAGCACATTAGATATATTATCCTAACTTTTGTTGCTACTAGTGGGAAGACTGTTGGCAGTCTACAAAAGTCATGTAGGATCTAGACTTTGTCCTACTATGGACCTCACATGCCCTCACTACCTCACAGTCATCCTCTGCTCACTGAGTTCTGGCCAACTTAGCTTCTTCAACTGTTCCTTGAACATCCATGTTTCTTTCTCTGCGTCTTTCCACTGGCAGTTCTCATTTCCTGGAATGTTCCTAAACCTCAATTCCTTGTCCAAATGTCACTTCTCAATAAGGCCTACCATGCCTTAAGGTTCAACCCCTCCTGTGACAATCTTCATCTACCTTTTCCTATTTCATATCATTCCCATCATACCTCTAACATGCCATATTATTTATTTTTTAGAATATATTTTTATCTATCATAAAATCCAAGTTCCTCAACTTCAGGCATTGTTGTTCCTTTTGTAGAATGAAGGTCTTTTACCTGAAGACTTTTTTTTTTGTTGAGTTGGTAAAAATCCAGCCTCTGTTTTGAAGAGTAACTGGGTTTACTAGGTTGTGGAGAGTAAGAAGGAGAAAACACAGATGGGCTGGTTTGGAAATCAGGGTACAGTGACACAATAGAGACTCTGCTCCAACTGCTACTTCCCTTTCTTTGCCCATGGAATTTGTCAAAGAATAGAAAACTTTGAAAAGGAAAATTCTTCTTCTGAAAATAATTTCCACCCTCCTTTCTTGGAAATCCTTGTGGGTATTAGAATCAGAATTGGGCACCAAAGGAAGTTATATTTTGCACTGTAGTAATTAACTTAGACTACTATTAAAGAATAACATTTTGCTCATGCTTTTCTCCCCTTGGAAATGACATATAAACCTTCTGAAATAACCTGAAGCATTGTGCACGTTTTATCTCCAGGGCTTCTCCTCACTATGCAAAGCTTCTTGGCATAAAGTGTGTGTCAGTCGTGAGCATCCTGAGCATCCTACGGCTGAGAGATTTGGTTTTCATAGAGGTCAAATATTGAAGAGCAGCTGGTGTAATAATTCAAACTTAACTAGGGTAAATTCTTTCCTATTTTTCCAGAAATTATATGAATGTTTGGTTTTATTCTTGAAGACAGTTCATAAAATTATAGAGGTAGCAAATTAATTTCCCAGGCAGTTGGGTTAGGTGTTTTTTGAAGGGATGGGGGTATAATGAGCAAAATATCATTTTAAAATAATTCTGAAAGGAAACCCTTAGAGTATAAGGTAATTTTACAGTTTATAAACTTGGCATTATAATAACATTTTTCCATTTAGTTTTTTTCAAAGGAATGATGTAGACTACTCATATTTTTCTTTCTAATAACACAGAAAAAGTGTGTGAGTGTATATGTCCATGTGTGTTGCTTCAAAAGACTTATTTCATTACATGATGTTTATTTAGAAGAATTTATAGCTTTTATATTCGTAGACACATTGCCATGGGACAAATTTTTCAAATTACAATCTCAGGTCATACAAATATGACCTTAGATGTATATTTTTAATACCAACAATATTTATTTTATGCAAAGACAGCTAAAAGGGCAATACTTGTGAATTCAATATAGTCAAACTGGTTTTGTTCATATCAGACTGAGGTGTACTCTTTTCCCAAGAAATAATTTTAAGTTGAAACTTCACCCACTGAAATGCATTTGCTTTTGCATTTTTAACAATGTAAAACTTCAAAAACACTAGAATTGGAAATCCAGAGATGTTTTGTTTGTTTTTACTAGAAAGCTGGTGATGACTTGTGAGGTAGTGAAAACTTAAACTGAGGCACAGTTGAAAATGAGGAGAACTGAGTGGCCTATTTTATCACTGATCGATTGAGTGAGTGAGTGAGTGATTCACTCAATATTTATTGGGAACTTTCTATGTGCTGAGGACTATGCTGTGTTTGGGGGCTTTTAAAATAAGAAAAACAAAAATCCTAGAACTCAAGGACCACCTACTTGAATAGTAAGATATGGTAAATGCAGTCAAATTGTCCCTATTTTGCCCAAGTAATTATGCTTTTATAAACAATGAATATTGGTATCACATTTACTTTTCTGGTGACGTAGAACAACCAGGATAAACTACCCTCAGCAAGTCTCCTGTTTTTGTATAGACTGTGATTTAAGAACATTCTTTACATTTTTAAAATGGTCACATTTTAAATGGTTATGTAAGTACCTACATAATACCTTGGATCTTCCCTCTTGTCTCACAAAACCTAAAATATTTACTACCATGCCCGTTGAGAAAAAGTTTGCCAACCCTGATGTTAAATACAAATGTATATCTAATTCTTCCTCTATAAGTAGCCACAGATGATATGAGGATATTTTATTTTATTTTTCTTGGTATACACATGAATATAATTTCTTGATATGCATATATCAAGAATATAGTTTATACATATATATTATATGTTTATCTTTCTCTTGTTCTCTTTCTCTCTTTCTTTCTCTCTCTCTGTCCCTGAAAGAAAAATGTAGCAAATGTCCCCTGGGCCTACTCAGTGGATGTACTTGGTTGAAGTGGGAGTAGGAAGGGTTGGTGGTATATAGACCACATGTAATAAATTCGTGTATCTATTTTACAAAATCTTCATATTCCTATATCTATGTTTTGCCAAGAAAGTTCTAGCATCTGAAACCTACTGAATGTAGGTGTCACTGGTCCAAATTCCAGACAAACAACCAAGTAAACTGATAGATACACTTCATGCTGCATGAGTTAATATATCGCATTTAAAATTTTTGGTATCTACCGTATCAATACATTCATATCAATCCAGTGAGTGATAAATTCCAACCTTCTTAGTCCAACACCTTGGAAATTTATTCCCAAACATATTCCCAGGCTTATGGCAACATAAGTTAGTAAAAACCTTCTGATTAAATAGGAGTATATACTGTTTTCTATAGGGTCAGCCTCCCTTTAGAACAAGTTGACATCTGACCCTAGTTAGTGATCTGGAGCTAATAAAGAGTGGTTCAGATGTGTCTTGAGAATAAAAGGCACGTCTGTACAGGGAAATTCCTCAGGTCAGTTTATTATGGCTTCTTTAAGCAAGAAGGGACCAATGTCTTCAGAGATGGGAGGCTATGTACTTTACTGGCAAGGAGGTTTAGGGTAACTCCAGGGTTCAAATCTTCATTTTCTTCTGGATACACCCAAGCGTCCACATTTCCAACTTCAGAATTTGTGATAGTTTCATCTGTCAATTTGGCTAGGCTATAGTCCCAGTTATTCAATCAAATACTAATCTAGATATCACATAAAGGTATTTTGTAGGTAGAAGTTAAATTTATAATAAGTTAATATTAAGTAAGGAAGATTATCCTACATCAACAGGGTGGGCCTGAGTCAATCAGTTGAGTGGTGTTAAGAGCAGAAGTGATGCTTCCAGGAAGAACTTCTGCTGTGGATTGCATGTCCCAGAGGATGGGGCACTGCCTGAAGGGTACAGATGCCTCAGGGATTCTAGATGGCCCCCTGGGGGGACCGTGACCCAGTCCTCTCAGAAGAAAGACCAGGCCAGCTAGTGTGTTGTTTACCAGGAGGTGAAATGAGACTGAGTCAGGAGTATGGAAAATACCAGCAAAACTGTTGCTGTGGGGACCACCTACTCTTGCCCCAGTGAGGAGCTGGTCTTAAGGTAGTGTCATCAGGAAGAAAGAAGCAGCAGGAAACTTCTTCTCTCCGTCTGTGTTAACAAAGCTCAACAGGGACCCGACTGGTGAAAGTCATGAGTTTTGCAGAATCCCAGCCCCAGCATCTCGGAGTTGACCAAAGAAAGGTCAGGTTGAAGCTGAGAGTCAGTAGCTAAATAAGAAACGCATTGCTCATTGTCTCACAGTAAGTGTCACAAGGAGGATTTAAGTTGGGCTCCGGGGGGGGGGGGGTAAATTGCTCCCAGAAGGTAGTAAGATTCATCCCCATGTTTGGATGTTCCAAATACTATTTTTTATTAGTGAGCATCACTGCCATGGCTACCTTGTAGCTTCAGTTCAATTTATAAACTCTGTATTTATCATTTATTATAAATATATGTCCTATTAGGTGCTACTATCATAGCCTTCTGAAAAGAAGCACAGCCAATTTGGGGACTTTTGTTCAGTCATAGTTTTTACCTGCGAAAAGGAAATCCCAAGATGTGAGAGTACATCACATGTGATCTTCAACTACGAGTTCTCCAATGGACGAAATCATACTTAGGTTTCTCTCATAAAAGCTGCCATGTAGTAAATACTATTGACATTGAGGAAAAGAGAAAAGCTTCATAATTTTTAAGTGAGAATTCACTAGAAATCCCACTAATTTCCTGACTCTCTCTCTAATATTGGCTAAAAATAGTCAACCAATGTGAAGCTTTTGCTGCAAAACCTTTGAATCACCACAAAAGATTATGGATGTAGTTCCATGAGAACATAATGAATGCCCAATGCAGGGTAAACTTAGGAAAGGAAATACTTGATATAAGAGACAGGAATGAAATGTAATTTCAGAAATATAAATCAAAGGGCATGCTTCTTGAGCCTTATGTTTTAGGTGAATCAGGACATTCTGTGGCTTATTCAATAGAATTGAAAATATAAAGAGATGAATTCTGAGATCTATTTGTAGTCTTAGCAGATACTGGGGTGTCCGGGTCTCATGTATCGCAGTGATAGCTGGTTATAATGAAATATAATATATCATTTAAAAATAATAGTGTGCGAGCCTCATCACATCGGCGTTCTGTGCAGAAAACTCCTGCCAAACATGAAGTGTGCTATAGTGAACATTCTCCGTTCTCATCACCGTGCCACATAATGAACTGGCACGTAATATGAAGCACCAGCTGACTGCCTTTCCTTTCTCTTGCAGCAATTTTGGCTTCAGGGGCATGTTATTTACCTTCAGACTGGGCTGAATTCCAAATAGTCTCCTTTCCCGAAATACTCTCTGAAATGATTCCATTTGCCTTATCACATGGCAAGCCCTAATCCAGCATTTTTAGATCGAATTTAAATATTTGATAGCATATTTTAGATAAATGGCATCTATCTCTGTATTATAACATGGAAGTTAATATTTTGAGTGTATATTATTCCTTTTAATCAAGAGAAACTTGTTCTATTTCCCCAACTGATTTTCATCACTGTTTTGCTTGGAGAAGCATTATATCTAAATGCAATAAGAAATTGGTTAATAACCCAGATTTTATCATAAATCAATGTAATATATACATTTCAGCTTTTTAATAATGCTAAGAAACATGGAAGGAAGGGAAAAATCATCATCCTTCTCCTAATTTATTTTGTCCCTTATGTATTTGCTATATTACTGCAATCAAGGGTAATTGTATCTTCTAACCAGGAAAAAATGAAACTGTTAAAAAGCATGCCAAGAAAGCCATTCTCTCTTCTTTCTGTTTATAGAAAATACTATTTCCCTTTAATTCCATGTTTGAAGAAAATTGCAAATAGGTAGTTGGAAAAGCTGAAACACCAATTTAAAAATATTGTGCAGCTGGGGGCGCCTGGGTGGCTCAGTCGTTAAGCGTCTGCCTTCGGCTCAGGTCATGATCCCAGGGTCCTGGGATCGAGCCCCGCATCGAGCTCCCTGCTCCGCGGGAGGCCTGCTTCTCCCTCTCCCACTCCCCCTGCTTGTGTTCCCTCTCTCGCTATCTCTCTCTCTGTCAAATAAATAAAATAAAATCTTAAAAAAAAAAATATTGTGCAGCTGTACTGAAAACAGAAATTTATTTAAGAATAAGTGAAATTTATAATGTAAGTAAGTTGAGTTTCAGTAGAAAGCTTATAGTGGCTCCTGGAGGATGATAGGGAAACAAAGGTAGTGAAAACAAATTATCCTGGTAAATAAAAACTGTCATTTATTTTTGTCACCAAAACATTTTTAGCACCACATAACACTGGCCTATGGTTTACATGGAGTTAGGATAGTCTTTGTTCAAATCCTGGCTTTGCCACAAAAACCGTGTGACTTTGGCAAGTTACACAAAATCGCTGAGTTTGATTTTCCTCATTTGCAGGGAAGAGGGATAATGACAAATAAAATATAGTTGTTTGAGAATTAGGTGAGCTAGCATGAGGAGATTTGCTTGTTGTAATAGTTTCAATAATTATAGATTCTCTTATTTAGACATTTCAGCTGGACATATATATTCTGGACATTCTGCCCTCAGCTGACATTTTACTTTGATTCATTCAAGAAAGAGAGAGACAAAAAGAAAGACAGAGAGAGACAGAGAGAGGAAGAGGGAGAGAGAAGGGAGAGAAGGAGGGAGGGAGTTTGGCAGACCACACAAACGTGTCAGCCATTTATGTACTCTCAACACTGGTAGGTAACTATACACATATCAGGAAGTCATGTCATTTTGGGTTTATTTTTAATTACTGACTTCCTCCACTTGGGCTTATTGCTATCTATTTTAGGCAATCATGAAAAAAAATCAAGTTTATTTTATAAAGTGAATAAGTTAATGATACTTGGTTTCTTGTATTATTCAACCAGCTCTTTTTTTTTTTTTTTTTCCTACTTCAAAGCTCATAACAGCATCAAAATAAAGCAGTGGAGTGAACTCAGGGACTTTCAGGTATATCCAGTCATGAGTGCTCCTATAATGATCTAGTTTCAGCTTATATTTCAGTGTTTCATATCCTTGGGGCAAGTTAGGTTTGTGCTTTCAGAGGAAGGTTATTATCTGCATTCTATAAAGAACGTAACACTTGAGATGAAACAGAGCCATTTGTTTTCAGAGGTATGTGGAAGCAGCAGTTTCCTTCTGTTCTTTAATTCAGGTGTGTAAATGGGGGGACAAGTAGGTCAATGAGGAAAGGACATGGATTAGTTTCCCGTTTGAAAAATGTCATGTGAGCACATATGAATATCTGAATTAAAAATTGGCTTAAAATGAACTCATTGCTCTCAGCATCCAAGAAGCCAGGTAGTTAACGGGCTTGCTGCACTTAATTGTAGATATGCCCAAGCATTCAGCTCTGCCAATTTCCAAGCCACACAAGCAGCTCTTGTCCTGGAATGGAAAAATGCAGGTGTATCGTTGTACGTGCCTAAACTCAATCCCAGGTTGAGCTTTAGATGCCCAAATAAGCATCTATGAAAGACACTTTTTATTCTATTTTTACTCACCGTATTTAAAAACAGAGCACTGGCATCAACATATATTATTGTAGATATCTGGAAGAAGGGAGCATCAATACTAGCTGCAGTTATAAACATGTAATAAGATGATCATCCAGTGTATGAATAATAAAAAGGATTAAATATTATGTATTTAAATGAAACTGCAATCTCCTTTTAAAGTTTATTTTGAAACCTATTTCAAAATAAAATGAAACATTTTATCCTTTGGGTCATTCAAATGAAAAGAGTAGAATAACCGTATTTAAAATGGTTGGTTCTGGTTATAACTGAGTGCTTTATTTTTCACCTCATGCCTTGTCCTCCAAGGACCATTTAAAAGTTACAATAAGGTGAGGTGTCTATATTGCATTTTGATTACCCAAAAGTTCTTCACCATACTTAGAGTAACAGCTCGGAAATATGATTCAGGGATCAGATCCCCACCCCTCCACCCTCGGTCTGCACAGCCCAGTGGGGTCCATTCCTATCTCCAGGACATCGCCAAAGTGGTGACAAGGCCAAAGCCACTTTGTTTCAGGGCTGGGCACATGATCTAAACATGAATCACATGGCATATGCAGAAGTTAACCAGAACACAGGATTCCTACTGATTTTCTTGGATGGAAATTGGTGGGCATCCATCTTGTAACCACAAAGGAAAAATGTGTCTGGCAAGGAAGAGTAAAGATGAGTTGAGCCAGGAAATGCCTAAGAAATGGATATGATTATGTTGTTTCTGCTTTTATACCCAGGCATACCTAAAAGCGGATCTTAGACCCCTAACTCCATCAGTTACGTGAGTCAATAAAGTTCATTTTTGTTCTAGCCAGTTTCAGTGAGGTCTTCTGTCATTTGCAACCAAATGATCCCAACTCCATGTATCATGAGATAAGTTTCTCTTCACATTTTGCTATTTTATAATATTACCATATTTATATTAGCATTGTTTAAAATGTTATAGAAAGACTTCAAATAATAGTATAACTTAATTATAATTTAAATAATTTAAAAGAATCACTACTGGCATTGTGGCTTAATAAATCCCACATTTATGATTTGTCACACACATTTTAGGATATAATGTTCTTTTTTCTAATATACAACAGTTTCCATATTTTTTTAGTAGGACCCAGAAATCATGGGGGAGGAGATAAAAATAAACATTTATAAAACAAAATGACTCTTTTACAATACCTCTTGATCTAGTCTGTTGCTCATAAGTAGGGGATTCAATAGTCCTGATCTTCAGACCTTCAAAATGTTCTTAGAGAATGAAAAATAAAAATGGAATTACAACTTTATATCTTGACTTAATGGATGATGCAATATTTCATCAGCTCCTTACTTCATGAAATCTGTGACTTAATTTGTCTCTTCTTTTTAATTTTTTTTAATGCCTTTAACTAAAGAATAAAAGAGTTCATTAACATAGGTATATTTAGAATTAGCCCAGTAGTTAGGCTATTCTGGGCTTGGGGTAAGAAGCCTTATGCAACTTATGTTTCACTTTCTCAGTGATGCGGAGAGCTTAGACTCATTCTCCACCCTGGTTAGATGCAAGCTGTCACCACGGGGCTCCAGGGTTGTGCTCTGACTCACCGTTGCTTGAAACTGGTTCAGGACTTTGGTATTGCTATGTTGGGTCTGTAATGGAAATTTGGTCTCTCACCACTCGTTTTTCCCACCCTACTAATACATTTAATTTCCTGCTATTCTTAAGTGTAGAGGGCCCAAGGGCCACAGTTCCTAATTTCCACTGTAGTCATTTATCTATTTTACCAGGTCCTGTCAAAGAATTAGGTACATGCCTTACTTCTAGTATCTATTTTGGGGAATGAAAGCCATCTCCTGATCTCTCAATTTTACTTCTTGATGCCAACAGATCTAAAAATTCTATTACTGAGATTCCATAACTTGTTGGAGACATCCTGTTAGTAGCTGGATGACCTACAACTGAATGATGCTTTGGAATCCTTCTGAATAGTGTGTTAAAAAGTTGTTGCTGAAACTCTTGGATGGCATGCCTTCTTCCCAATGGACCCTCACAATCCATAGAGGTTTCCACTAATAGGTGCCTTATTCTAGCTTGTATGATCCTTCTCAGTCTACCTTTTTCTCTTACTTTTTCCTTAGTCTTCAATTATTTCTTTGTCTAAATGGCAGATGAAACAGCAAAAGGACTTTCATGTTAGGAGAATGATATATATTTTGCATTTTGTAGTAGAGCCTAGGATATAAGTTTTCATTTTAATTTGGGGAATCATATGTTAAGGTTGTCAAGAAGGCTCTGACCACTCTTTACCAGGGTTTTTCACAGGTTATATTTGCTGTGAGCAATTATGAGGGATGAGGTAGCATCTCCTAACTGACAAAAAGTAGGCTTGCTTACTTACCGATAAAAGTGGTAAGCTCTCCAAGTGAAATATCCCTCCCCTGTAATGTTTCTTATTGTATACGTAGGTGCATAGGCTGATCTGCATTCTCCCTGTGGGAACTGAGTCTCAGGGATTCGACATGATATGCTAACACATCAACTATTGCTTTTTCTGTGCCTAATGAAGCTTTCTATTTCTGACCCAGGGGTCCTGTGTCTTCTGTTAGCTTCCATGAAGTTGTAACAGGCTTACTTGTTAGTTTGCAAGTAGGGTAAAATCTTAGACTCTTGAGAGTTCTTAACGATAGAATCATGGGACAATTTAGATTAGGAAAAAAAAAAAAAAAAACCTGTAAGTTCTGTTTGTTTTTCTTATGCTTTTTAAAATTAAAAAAAAAAAAACCCTCAATATACAGTGGCTAATAATTCCATAGAATTGTTGTGTATACAATCTAGCTTATAAACATAAGATAATATGCACTTTTCAACATTATTATTAATAAAAACTCTATGAAGAATAATTATTATCAGGGAATTACATAGAGAACCCATATTATCCAACTAATAGGAATTGTGGCAATCATTTAATAATAAATTAGGGACAATAGATTTTATTTATTTTTTAAAGATTTATTTATTTATTTGAGAGAGAGAGAATGAGAGCGCATGGTGGGGAGGAGCGGAGGGAGAGGGAGAGTTTTAAGCAGACTCCGCACTGGGCATTGAGGCCCACGCAGGGCTCCATGTGGGACTTGATCTTATGACCCTGAGATCAGGACCCGAGCCAAAACTAAGAGTTAGCTGCTTAACCACTGACTGTGCCACCCAGGCAACCCTGGACAGTAGGTTTTAAACACTCTTTTTAGCTTGATCTCTCAAGAACTAAACTTTCTCTGGTGTGTTCAGACACAGAAATTTTACTTTTCAAACATATTTTATCTGAATATGGATATACTTATGCCTATGCTTTATCCCTCCCATCTTATCAAATAGAATGTGATATTGTTTTGTTGGGTAATCAGAATACAAAATGATATATAAAGGTACAATATTTATTCATCTAGTGTAGCTCTAAAGATCTACAAAGAGCAGGAATGGTGATATATGGAGATATACATTTCTTTAAGTGGAGCTGTATTGACTGATGATACAGGACAATCTGACTAAGACACATGAAAGCAAATCCATGTAGGTAAGAGAGTGGGAGTTCACTGTGCAATAGGCCAAAAGTTTCTGCTGTCCTGAACCTAGAATGACTGAGTCGCTGGAAGGAAATTTCATCTATATCTGTGTCAGTCACTGTGTGTATCTACATTTTCATTTATCTATCCGTATGCATCTATATCAAAAAATTAAAAATAACATTGAGAAAGCTTCCCTTCCTCCCTTCCATCCTTTCTTTTCTTGTTTTCTTTCTTCTTTCCCTCCTTGCTTTCTCTTTCTTTTCCTCACCCCATCCTTCCTTCCCTCTTTCCCTCTCCCCCCTTCCTCCCTCCCTTCCTCCCTTCCCTTCATTCCTCTCTTCCTTTCTCTTTTCTTTTTTTTAATTCTTTCTTTTCACATATTAATAAAACAATGTGCTTCCTGTTTTACTTTTCACTTTGAACATACTAAGTTTTATTATTCTACTTACAAATCATTTATATTTCCTTGGAAGAAGTTAGAGTTTAAAGTTTAAGAAATTATTGAAAGCATACAGGAAACTTTAAGATTAACTTTTTAAAGACAATTTAGAAACAAATGTTTCAAATTGATAGCAGAGGTATGAGATGATTCTGCATCAAAACTTATAACAAATTTCGGGAAAAATAGATTTAGAATAAGATTTAGATTAAAAGTAATGTCTTTTGCAAAAAAAATAACTGGTGTTTGGATAATTTCAACTGTATTTTATTTTTTAATTGAGCTGTAATTAACATATAACATTGTATTAGTTTAAGCTGTACAACTTGTTGATTTGATACATTTATATACTGCAATATGATTGCCACCATAGTGTATTTATGTGACCCATTTCTTTTCTTGTGCTGTGAATATTTAACATCTAGTCTCTTAGCAACTTTGAAGTATATAGCATAGTATTGTTGACTATAATCACAATGCTGTGTATTAGATCTCCAGAACTTATTCATCTTCTAACTGCAAATTTGTACTCTTTGACCCACATCTCCCAATTCAACTTTAATAAATGAAAATGGATTCATTATATTTGACATTGTAAGGATTTGAAAAAATAGGTGGGGACTATTACAAGATAAGAAAACTATATCCATTAATTATGACAAGAAAACTATACTCATTTGTTTGCTCAATGATCTTACAGTCACTTTAACAGGACAATTAAGTGCATTTAAACATTAAAATTTTAAATCAAAATTAACACTTCTTTGCTCACCACTGAGCACAACAATCTTTTTCAGAAGGAACACCTTGAGTGACATGAGTAGAAATGGATGCTCTGTATGAAATAGTGAATTCTCCTTTATCTTACCTGTAGGTGGGTAAAGCAACTGGAAAAACTTCAGCATTTATTCCTTGTATTAATGCATGAGTAAGGCAAAAGTTCACCAGAGCTGTTGACTTATCTGCATATAAAATGTTGAGTGCTATCCAGGAGAGAGTGCTAAATGTTCCACAGCGTTGCAAATTTACATAATGAAGAAGAGAGTGCATTTAATTTACCATTAACATGTTAAACCTCTCTGTAATATTTTCTCTCTGTAATTTATTTTTATATGCATTACAAGGTAATTGAAATCAAAACTGCACTAGGTTAATGTAGTAAAAGGAAAAAAAAAGGTAACTATGAACTGGATTTGCCCTTAGAATATTATCATAAAGAGCCAGGATATTAGGGTCTATAAGTGTTGAAGGCTATTCATTGAAGCTTGATATTGGACTTCCAGATGGTAGGTAAAATACTTCTAATCAATTTTTATTTATACCTTCTGTAGAGATTGTGCATTAGCAACAAAGAGTACAATACACTATGGGGCACTATCTTACATTTTGTGTGATGCCTATAATAGCTGAAAATTCTAAGAAGTAAAATAGGATGAACCAGACAAATGAGAAATAAGCATGTGGGCAAATGCTTACCATACTCAGCACTCTAACTAGGTTGATTTAAAAATATTAAGAAAGCACATTTGTATTAAGTATGGAAATGACTTAGAAATATTGGAATGGTAATAGTAAACATAACTGGTGTATTTTATTTTTCTTTTTTTAAGATTTTATTTATTCATTTGAGACACAGAGAGAGAGGGAGAGAGAGAGAGAGAGAGCGAGCATGAGCAGGGGGAGAGACAGAGGGAAAGGGAGAAGCAGGCTCCCTGCTGAGCCAGGAGCCTGATGTGGGGCTCGATCCCAGGACCCTGGGGTCATGACCTGAGCTGAAGGCAGACGCTTAACCATCTGAGCCACCCAGGCACCCCATAACTGATGTATTTTAACATAATCCTCATTATAAACATAATTCTCATCAAATCTATTCCTATAAATGGGGATAGATGTAATATGTTTCTTAATGCTCTACACATGACATTAAAAAATCATCCTTAAAAATGTAACTACCAGAAAATGCTTTTAAACAACAGTTCACCAGGTATCAGAAATATATACATTCATTCTACAGGGAAGATAAAGCTTCTCAAAGTCTACCTGAAGAGGGAGGAGCAGATTCAACTGTAATTATTATTAAAACTTCTCTTCCACATCTTAAATTCCTATTTTAAGAATTACATTTTTAGTATGTGCAGATATTATCTGGAAAACATACACATTTTGACAAGTGTCATCATATAAATGTAGTTTTTACTGATAATTAAACTAACCCAAACTAACAATCACTGTGGTTTAAACACTATAGCACATACAGGTTCTTCCAATACAGAAACATCCCTTCTATTTATTCCCAAGCAAAAATTTTTTTGTGTCTAAACACAGCACTTGTTAAAAAGAAATATTTTCTAAAGCTTTATAAATATCTGTAACTTTAGGAGACACATTTCTTTCCCATTTCTGCCAATTGTCCTTCAACCTCCTCCCCATTGTGTTACTTCCCATTTATCTCCCATTGACTTTCCACCCAGTGGATTTCAGCCCCCCAAAGCAAATTAGATATTCATGAATAGAAATAGATTTCTAAATTGTGGAAACAGTAAGCTTAAAAAAAAATATTACTATAGAGAACTTATTTGTTCACAAGGCCTCCTGTGGTCCATAGCATGCCTTTGTACAAATTATCAAAAGCGGCCCCTCCCATTCACCTCCCTGGGTAGATGAAGACCTGTCCTTGCACAGGTGGAGTCTGGACTGGGTGCTCTTACAAAGAGAACAATGTATTAAACTGAGCACAGCCACTCTGCTAGCTAGTTCTATTCCATATAAATTACAATCTCTGTTTTTAAAAACATGTAAGGACAATTCCTAAAAGGGTATATATGAATATATGCAAGAGAGAGCTAGGATAAGCATGCATTTATAAATACATGATACATTTTCTAAATCACATTTATGGTTGTGCTTTTATTTTTTAATTTTATTTTTTAAGGTTTTATTTATTTATTTGAGATAGAGATACAACGAGAGAGAGAGAGAGAGAGAACAAGTGGGGCAGGAGCAGAGGGAGAGGGAGAAGAAGGCTCCCCACTGAGCAGGGAGCCCAATGCGGGGCTCCCTAGGACTCTGGGATCATGATCCAAGCTGAAGGCCTACACTTACCTGACTGAGCCACCCAGGCGCCCTTATGGTTGTGTTTTTAATATAGCAAACACAAAGTCATCATTTTAAATATAGTACACTATATACTCATTGTAGAAGAATTAGAAAAAATAGAAAGAAAAAAGAGCAATTTTGTCTATTCCTAGAGTTAGCTATTTTTTTTTTTTAAAGATTTTATTTATTTATTTGACAGAGAGATAGAGAGAGAACACAAGTAGGCAGAGGGAGAGGGAGAAGCAGGCTCCCCGCAGAGCAGGGAGCCCAATGTGGGACTCGATCCCAGGACCCTGGGATCATGACCTGAGCCGAAGGCAGCCGCTTAACCGACTGAGCCACCCAGGCGCCCCTAGAGTTAGCTATTGTTAAAATGTTATTTTGTGCTTTATTTTTTTCAATTAACATTAAGTAATGACATTTCTTATGTTATTGAAACTTTAATAAATTTGAATTTTTATTTCAATGATCATCTTAATTTAATAATTATTAATTGTTATACATGTTTAATTTAAATAAAATAAAATATCTTTGAATAATCTGAATAATTAATTATATGCTTTGTATTGGCATAATTTCTTTTCAAAACCAGTTAACACTAGAGAACAACCTCTTTAGGTTAACAATGCTTTATTATCACTATTTTTATTATTCCACATTACAACTGGCATTGGATATTTTATCATAAAGCTCAGTGTCTGATCTTGAAGATTTTATTTTTTATCTTTCCATATTACAAATTTAATGATATAATACATCAAGGGAATACGTGCTATTCTAAGTAAAAGCTACAAGTAAAAAATTAACACAATATCAAGCAAAGATTATAGAACTGAGGATAACTAAAAAATGTGCTGCATTGTCTAATCCAATCAGGATATACTTTGAACTGATGAATACTGAAAAAGTGGTCATAAAAATATTACTTGATTAAAAATATTCTACCCAGAAGTCTGTAAAAGTGGAACATTATTACCAATACTATTTTCACTGTAGTGTTTCATTGTTGAAAAGGACTCCTTTCTGGAAGAATTATTTACAACACTGTCTGAGTTTTGTATTCACAGCATATATAAAAACACTGAGCCACTTCATCACAGAAAAAGAAATTGAATCCATTTCCTGCTGACTAGCAAGCACTGTAGCTGGAAGAACAATTTACAATCTTTTTAGACGTAAATGGATTTTCTTAAACAATGGGTTCCTTCTTTTAACTTTCCAAGATCCTTCTACCAGAATTCAGGTTCAGCTGCTATTTTCGGTGAAAATTCTCTGTTGCTATAGCCAATTGGAATCATTATCCAACAGAAACTCTCTAAGAGATAACCAAATTTTCTCAAAGTGGGTTGACACATTTCCACAAAATTAAGGAAGTACAGAGTGACTGAAGAAGTCCAATTTACTCACAGTACTCAGGAACTAGTAAAAACTCATGTCAGTCAGTTTCTAGCAGAGTCACTGTTAATGACACAAATACTCAAGAAGTCCAAACTGTTAGTCCAGACTATTAGATTTGACCATGAAGCGTCCAGCCTTTTATAAAAAGCAAGCAAACAAACAAATCTGCTTCAGTGTTATGGTCTTTCACGCCAGTGGCTAATTGAGATGCGTTCATTACTCTTCAAAATGACAAAGAAATTCTTCCATGTTCTAAAATGCAACCTTTTCTTTGGGCTAAGAGCTTAGGTGAATGTGTGGGTTCATCAACGACCATTTTCTGAGAAAAGTCCTTCCCTTCAGGCACCCCCACGGACCTCCTTCATGGGTAGTTCCTATCCTCGTACCTGGCATCCACAGTCCTCATAACTGAATCATTCCCTTCTCTCAGAACACCAACCGAAGCAGCATTCAATTTCAAAGGAATGGTCTGAGCATGATTCTCCATCTTTGTCATTTGACAACGGGCATTCCCTTCATGATTCCACCTCTTGATTCCAACACTTGGTCTCAATAGTTCATTGAATTTATGAAAAAGTCATATGCCTGATTTTTTTTATATAAAATTCAGAATAATTCACAGGGTTTTGCAGACCAAGTCTTGCTATTGATGATATTATTGGTTACTCTGAGCAGTGTTTCTGGTGACTAATCCCATTCAGGGTACAGTGCCATTAAACAAAATGTTTCTCCCCCTTAGCTGTTCTACCTCTTATTGATAGATAATGCATACCATCCAACTGACTTGTTTTTTTCTATACTGTGATGGCAGGGACAGTCAGATAAATGTTTAAATTCCTCTTAGCTTTCCTTAGCTAAGTGAGCCTAGTATGATTGCCCACTTCTCTTCAACCACCTTTTATTTTGTATTTTTTCTTAACCTCTACTGTAAGTATGGGTCTTATTTATCTGTGTTTTCATTGAGGATTAACTCAAATTCCATTTGCAATGTATGTGTTTTCTTCCACAAGTCTTCCCTTCTGTTTTCTGTATATTTGTAAATTAAGTTAAAAGTGATGTGAACAGCAGACACTCATATATTAACTGCAGTTCCTTTGGCATAACAAAATATGTCTTTATATGGAAGAACTTCATTAGACTAGAAACATAATAAAATAATACTTAATAAGTCTCATAATACTCAATTTCAGGAAATACACTCTTGTTTAATCATGAGTCAGCTGACTATCAGCTGAGTCAGCTAGACTATCAACTAACAGCAGGACCATAGGAAATTTCTATTTCCTCTGTGGTGAAATGATGGAATTGGTCGTCATGGTCAGTCATTATGAATGTGAAAATGTTTTTTGTTTCTACGAGGATTCTGTCTTTTACATTTCAGAGCAAAATGCATATAATTTTTCTACAAATTAACAAAAATGATAAATGGGAGACTCACTTGCACTCTTATAATCTTTAAAAACTTACATACATTAAAATGCAGCATTCCCTGATTCTATTGGATTTTGTTTTAGCAGTCACACCAGGCCTTCTAGTTATCTTGACAAAAAAAAAAGAAGAAGAACAAGAAGCAGTAACAAAATAAGGAAGACTTATATAGGAGACAGGACATGTATTTTAATTTTGCTTCTCCTACTAACTAGGTGGGGGACCCTGGACATTTTGCTCAACCTCCCTGAACCTCTGTTTTCTATCTTACCAAATAAAAGATAGAGAATCATATGGTTTATTAAGTTTCTTCCAAATCTAAATCTTATGATTTTTTTTTTTTAAAGATTTTATTCATTTATCTAACAGAGAGAGACAGCGAGAGAGGGAACACAAGCAGGGGGAGTGGGAGAGGGAGAAGCAGGCTTCCCGCTGAGCAGGGAGCCCGATGCGGGGCTCGATCCCAGGACCCTGGGATCATGACCTGAGCCGAAGGCAGACGCTTAACGACTGAGCCACCCAGGCGCCCACTAAATCTTATGATTTTAAGAGGAATTTTACAATGTTGTAGTCAAATAAATCCCTGAATTTGGACATTGGTTTTCATTGCCAAGGGATTTATATTTCCACATGTGTGAAAGATGCCTTTGACAAATAAGAAACCTCATCAGATTTCATATGCCTCCATTCCCCAGATCTGATTTTGTGCAATTAATGTAACGTTCCTAAACTGTACTTCCTTTCTTGATAAGAATAATAGTGTTCACTTCAAAAGGTTGTTTTGAGCATCAACTGTGAGACTAAATGTAAAGGACACAGTGTTTGGAACTCAGTAAATGATAGCTATCCCTATTACTATCACTACAATTACTAGTACTAGTTCTGCTAGTACTACTTACTACTAATTCACAGTAAGGAATTAGCAAACCTCCACCTTCCTTCTGGCTGATAACCTGAGACCCAGCAATCAAAACTGTGAAACTGTGAAGAACTCACAGATTGGCCTTCCTATTCAACTATGGAAAACTTTCATAAACTGGGTTAGCGTGATACTTTAGAAAGAGGATTGGACAAAATGTGAAGATGCTTAGATTCCTGCCTATTTCTACCACTTGGTAGTTGTGTTCACTACCAGGTCATTTGCAGATCACGGTGACAAATTCACTGAGCATGAATGTCTTAATTTGGTCAATGGGTTAAATATTTGAGACATTGTTTTGTGATAATCAAGTCACTGATGTGACAAGATGCTTTAAAGAGGAAAACACTGGGGCGCCTGGGTGTCTCAGTTGGTTAAGCGACTGCCTTCGGCTCAGGTCATGATCCTGGAGTCCTGGGATCAAGTCCCACATCAGGCTCCCTGCTCGGTGGGGAGTCTGCTTCTCCCTCTGACCCTTCCCCCTTTCATGCTTTCTCTCTCTCAAATAAATAAAATCTTAAAAAAAAAAAAAAAAAAAAAAAGAGGAAAACACTAAACCAAGAATACCTAATATTTATTGAAATCATTCTTATGATGGTCTTTTTTGAAATGCTTTACATAAATTAAATCATTTATGAAGTCGTTGCTATTATTATTCTTATTTTGCCATTAGGCAAAATTTCTGAAGCACAGAGAGGATCGGAAACTTGTCTAAAGCCACGCAGCTCATAAGTGACAGAGTGAGGAGTCAGTGAGAGAGGGGCTTACTCCTGACAGGGAGGGATCTAGAGAACCCTGTGTAACACCACTAGGTTCCACTGTGAAGGCACAGAATGATTTGATGAGTCCGAGGAGGCTGGAGATGGGGTGTCTGCCCCAGGCTGACAAGGAGTAGCTGAGTGCAGCCTTGCTTGATTATAGGCTCCTCTTCTCTTTGAGGCATTGGATGTGACAGAGGAAGTTACTTTCCCTCAGGCTTCCTCTCGAGAGGCTTCTAACCAGTCTTTCAGCAAAACTCCATCCCAAAGCTGAAACCCAACTTCTTCCCTCAGTAGCCTGGGGCTCCAGGCAAAGGCTTTTTAATTTCTTTTGGTTATGGACAAACAAATTGGTTTGGTTCTTGATGATCTTATTTATTTTACTACAACTTATACTTAGCAGTTCTTGTATTTTTCATTCTGTAAATAGGAAAGAGAGCTAAAATATGAGTATGTGCTTCAGGTAGAGCCGAGGACCCCAATGCATATTCTTCCTTACTTAGGTCTGAGGGGGCCTTTATTGAACATTTAATTAGCTGCCTGCACTCACTGTGGAGTCAGGTGATTCTTAGTCTCTGGGGAATGCAAACAACTTCATCCATAAAACTGTTTCTCCAAGAAAATCCGATGGTGAAAATACAGATGAAAAATTCACCTCAAGGGTATGTGCTTGGAAAAACTTGGAGAAAGTTATGTTTTCTTAAACTTACACATTTGTTATCTCTATAAAAGAAATCTATAAATTAAAAACTATGATCTTAACCTTCCCTAGGAGCTCATGTCTTGGGATTAAAATAGAATCATCAGGGAATATTGAGGAATTAAGCTTGCTCATTCATTTTCCATACCTTTCCCTCTATTTTAGAAGTTCGAAGGCAGCAAAGAGGTGATCTCAACTCCCGGAATTTCAAGGAAGAGACTCTGCTAAATAAGTAATTGTAACATCTAAGCATTTGCTAGCTCAGAGAAGCCTGCCTCTTTATTTAATATCAGAAATATTCAAGAATTGCTTGCTGGGGAGCTAGGTGCCAAAGGAATAACCAAGAGGCATGCCTCACATCAGGTCATAGAGAACCAGATGGGCCCTTTTCTTGTATGTCAAGATGCAAAATACAGATTTGGGCACCTGATGAGATTTTCAGAATAAATGCAGAGAATGTGCCATCTCAAAAATCTAAGATCAATGGGTACAAGGCCAAAATGTGGATACTGGACATTTGTATAAGATCCAAGACAAAAGCTGTAGTATGACTTTTGTGGATAGGGATGACTGGCTTCTTCTATAGCACTGGTCTTTGGTGGTTCCTTAACTAAATCCAAGTGTTCTCTCTTGTGCTATCTCTTCACTAGTATGTTTTCAGGGCACTAATGGTCATTTGGCAGATTTAGTAGGAGTAGCATATCAACTTTTAAAACTATTCCTGTGGTTTGAGGTAGATAAGAAGAATGTTATCAACTTAAAAATATGTGGAGGAAGGACAAGGTTTAGAATGAGGTCTTTAACATTTCAGGATGAACTGGATCATTCTAACAGAGCGATTGTTTTTGACTGACCATCTAACAGTGAAAGAAGCTAGTCATCAACGTTATGCTAACATTCTTGTGTTCAAAAATATCCTGGAAACTATACGGGGAATGAGATATGAAGGATGAGCATCCTGACGAAGTCCCCAATTTCCTGAATATCAGAAGCAGTCCAAAACCCAAAAGAAATGACATTAGGCTAAAGAAAGTATTTCTATCTGAAGGCATAAGATATTCACATAAGCATAGAGGCTTGTCAACATTCTTTGTTCATCTGTATCCAGTTTAGATGATACTGATGTTCTCCGATGCTTTCCATAAAACTCTACTACAAGAAAAGAGTGATAGTAACTTTTTGATGATGTACTGTGGTTGAAACCCTACAAAATGTAGTGGTGGTGGACAGGCCTTAAACTAGTAATCCAGATTCAGAAATACAGTTGACCCTTACATTCCTTCAAAAAGGAATGAACTGAAGTGCATTTACATTTCATTCTTTAATTCTGTGGCTTGATTTGCAAAACAATTATTTGCAAGATACTATTGTGCCCTATTACAATATAATAAAATTAAGCTAGAAAACAATGTTATTCATAAGATGTTTTTCAAAAGATGTGACAGAATTGTTTAGCAATGGAAGGGGCACCTGGGTGGCTCAGTCGTTAAGCGTCTGCCTTCAGCTCAGGTCATGATCCCAGGGTCCTGGGATCGAGCCCCGCATCGGGCTCCCTGCTCGGCGGGAAGCCTGCTTCTCCCTCTCCCACTCCCCCTGCTTGTGTTCCCTCTCTCGCTGTGTCTCTCTCTGTCAAATAAATAAATAAAAATCTTTAAAAAAAAAAAAAAAAGAATTGTTTAGCAATGGAAGCCATTTTATGCACCACATTACGTTTTAAAATTTAAATCTGAACACACCTAAATTTTTAGCCACTCCCCAGTGGAGAATAATTATTCAATTGATTTTAGATCATACAAATTGTTCTTGATTAAGTGATTCTCAGGAAGTTTAGATAGCAAGTGATATTTAGTCAGATGTTTCAATATGAGTGTGGGCATTCTTGCCAACTGATAACAGAGCAGTTCTTAACTGAAAAACAAACACACAAAGAAGAACAATAAAAAACACCTTTATTACTGTTTGGGAAGCCTGAAAAAAAAAAAAAAAGGCAACATTGTTGGTGTTTCTGCAGCTTTTCCACTTTATAGCAAAATTTATGATACTTTTAGAAAAGAAAGTACATACTTTGTTACCTGAATTTGGGTTAAATGAGCATGTCAGAAATCAATTTTGCCCATACAATTTTATTTCTTCATGCTTCTGATTGGCTGTGTAATTAACATTTGTTAATTTGGAATAATTTCTTCAGAGTATAACGATTTTCCACAGATTTCTTTTTAAAAAGCACTATATTGTTTTCTCCCTTCCTTACCTATTTGTAAACTTTTGGGAAGAAATAGTTGCTTTTTAGAAAATTGATTGGTTGATATAAACACCGTCCTGAGTAACGGGGCAATCGAGTTCGTGGGGAAAAGAAGGTAGCTGCATCTTTTATTTGACAGAGGCGACCTGGTGTTCAAATCTCACGCACATTTGGTGTTCAGGTAATCAAAGTTCAATTGCTTTCAGATCCTTGTTTTGATAGATTTTTCATTGTGTGTTTTGATTAAATGTCTGGCTGATTGATTGATGGGCTTTTTCTCATTGCACTGAATTGATTGTGAGGGTGTCTGCAATGTACTATGTTAGGTATTTTGTAAATGGATTTGGCTGTTAGTTCTTTTTAATATAGTTTACAGGAGATTACAGATCACTTTGGCATTGGGATTTCAAGGCTATATTCCAGTTCCATCATTTTTAATAATAGTTTATACTTAATATTTAAAATATGTGTTATACGTCAAATTGGAAGATAAGCTTTATGATTATGAAAACTTGCATTACTTTTTAAAGATGTGTGGTAATTATTTAACTGTAAAATAAATATTTTATTAATGAAATATTTAATAATAACCATTCACATACTTCCACAAACACTAAAAAATATGAAAATTCTAAAGAAAGAAAGAAAGAAGTAAATAAAAGCACCCAACAAGTTTGCAGTTTTGAATACATTTACAACAAAATGATTCTGGATTGTCAAAACACTAAGGTTGGCCATGTGAACTAGATCTTCATGGATTCTGGAGCCAGTGTGCTGGATTTAAATCTTAGCTCCACTGTTTTGTATCCAAATGACCTTGAGCAGCTTACCAAACTATTCTGTGTCTCAGTGTCCTCGTTTGTAGAATGGAAATAGTGGCTACATCATATTGATGTCAGGAAAAAATGAGTGATTAAATGATGTGAACATGATAAATACTAGTGTTTCATATCCATTAAGCCTTAGAGAGAAAAGGACTATTGGTAGTGTAATAGGAAAATTCTTAAGGTTCAATTTTTATAATCATCATATAATAGGAGTTAAAATATTTTATGTAATATGCACTCAACAAAAAGCTATTCCACCTGACATGGGTCAGGCTAAGGATAAAATTATAAAAACAAAATCTTTTTCCTAATAACTCATTTAAAGGGAGACAAGGTGAAAAACTAGAAGTTATGAAAAAGGATATTAGTATAGGAAGTATGAAGTCCAGACCAACTGGATCAATTTAGAATTCACCAAAAAAAAAAAAAAAAAAAAAAAAGAAAAAAGCTGTCCTGCATTCGAGTTTCATGGGCCCTTTGGGATATCATTAAAGAAAAAAAATCTAATTGAATTGTAGTGACATTAAGAGAAGAACAGTAAGGCTCAGATTCCCTTACCCTCCCAAGCACTAGGACCAGGATACTCAAGAAATTGTCCTACTCAAGCGACATGTCTGCCTGTTTATGAACAATCTTAATTGAACAAATATTTATATGGGTTGAACACTGTTTACGTGAGGAGGGTAAGTCCGGGAATTCTTCAATTTCTTAAAAAGAACTTATGACATTTCTGAAAGGTCTAGGGAGATAGTGATAGGCAGTTACTATACAGTGGAATTTGGACATTAGATATCTTATGATGGTCAGAAGAAAATGAAAAGCTTTGAAAAAGAGAAACAGTCTAAACATGACATCTAATTTAACTTAAACACTAAGAATCATATGCAAACATTTATTCTGAACAGCCCTTGTAAGTTGTCTTTGTAGGTAGTAATAAGCTTGTCCTGAATAGGAGGCACTGAAATTTGGCAGAAAGAATGTAGTTTGGAGAGAGAGGGAGGGGGTAGAGGTAAATGGGTTTTGAACACTGACCTGGATGCCTAGATATATTACCTTGGCAATTAATACATTTCTTAATTCCTTTGAGCCCTCATATCTGTACATTGAAAATTACTTTGGTAATTAGTGATAGCAGCCCCTGAGCGCTGGTCATTTTTATTTTATTCACTGGAATTAATAAGTCAACAAATTCTACCTACAAAGGAAGACGATTTCTTTCTTCTACACTACCTTCTTTCAGAAATAATGCTTAGACTTCCATTCTTGGTTAGGTTTCCATTTACTTGTATCTTCCCCTCTGGAATGCAAGTTCCTTTAAGAAGTAGATAATCCCCTAGTCCGATGGTTCTTAAAGTTTAGAGTTTCTCAGATTCCCTTGTAGGGACAGTTAAAATACATACTGCTGGTCCCACCTTCAGAATCTGATTCAGTAGGTCTTGGGTGGCGTCAGGGTTCAAGATTCAGCATTTCTCTTAATCTCCCAGAGGATGCTGAAGATGCAAAGTGGTAGGTAATAATAAAGGCAGTTTTGTGAAGAACAGACAACTTCCAACCAATGTCATTTCTCACTGTTACAGAGACAAATGATACAGGTCATTTTTTGACTTTGCTAAATAGCATATCATTGTTTTTTTTTTTTTTTTTTGTTTTGCTTTGTTTTTTGTTTTTTTTCCTGGAAAAGTACTTATTTGACAGTCATAATATGAAAGCTAATTTGTAACAAATATGATTTGGGGTATAATTTTATAGCTTTTAGGTCAGAGGAAATCTCATTGAGGGGAATGGGTTTTTAAAAGGCCAAATAGGGGCGCCTGGGTGGTGCAATCAGTTGAACATCCGACTCTTGGTTTCGGCTCAAGTCATGATCTCAGGATTGTGCGAAGGAGCTTCACGTGGGGCTCAGCTATGGAGTCTGAAACTCTCTCTACTTCTCCTTCTGCTCTTGCCCTCCTCCGTGCTCTTTCTCTCAAATAAATCCTTAAAAAATTTTAAAACATTAAAAGGCCAGAGAGGTTTATTATTTTTTTTTGCAGATCAAGTCCTGTGATATTATGTATCACTTCCTCCTGGCTACAAGAGGACAGCTTAGAAAGATGGCTAAATCTACCCCTTATAAATATTTGCAACTTATAGATAACTAATAATTAAATGAGTGTCTAATAACAACAAACACAGCAAACCTCTAAAAGATTGAAATTAGTCCTGGGACGCCTGGGTGGCTCAGTCGGTTGAGCGTCTGCCTTCGGCTCAGGTCGTGATCCCAGGGTGCTGGGATCGAGTCCCACATCGGGCTCCCTGCTCCGCGGGGAGCCTGCTTCTCCCTCTGTCTCTCTCTCTCTCTCTCTCTCTGTCTCTCATGAATAAATAAATAAAATCTTTAAAAAAAAAAAAAAAAAAAAGATTGAAATTAGTCCTTTAAATAGTCTAGGGAACTGAAATAGTAATCAGTAAGAAATGGGAGAAAATCCAATAAGTCAACATACTTTCTCCACAAAATTCAATCCAAATCACTCTTAGAAAAAACAAAAACAGGGCGCCTGGGTGGCTCAGTTGGTTAAGCGACTGCCTTCGGCTCAGGTCATGATCCCAGGGTCCTGGGATCGAGTCCCACATCGGGCTCCCGGCTCAGCGGGGAGCCTGCTTCTCCCTCTGACCCTCTCCTCTCTCATGCTGTTTCTCGCTCGCTCGATCTCTAATAAAGAATAAATATAAAAAAAAAATCTTTAAAAAAAACAAAAAAACAAAAACAAACAACAACAACAAAAACATCTAATTGAGCTATAAAATATGGAGTTACTACATTTTACATTTCAGGGGCACCACAAATGCTTCATTCATTTACCTTACTATTGTCTGATTAACACATTTATCTTCTCTTAGGAGTGATGATTTTCACTGAGGTCGTCTGCTAATAGATATGATACAGCAGAAAAGGCTTTGCAGGTGAGTTTGTGTCTCTGCTTTTTCTCAAATTGCTATTTTATTCTTTGTTGTTTAATCAAAGTAGGAATAAAAAATTTCAAGTTATAGTGCACTAGCTTGTGGACACGTGCACTCACATAGCAAACATATAAATACCTTGCAATATTTTGCATATAATAGCAATTAATTGATACAAAAGTAGTATCTGGCATAACTAAATGATGTGGAGAAGAATGAATGAGCTGTGTGTACATGTATGACTCTGTGACCTTAAGTGACATGTAAACAAATGTTTTCCCCCTATATCATTTCTTTGTAAATTGTCAATTGGGACAAAATTGGTAATTAGAGATTTATAAAAATTCAGCTAGTTAATAAAAGTTCCCAAAAGAATGAATTGGTAATTGCAGTTCTATTTTGCTTCCCATTGAAATTCCTATTTGCTTATTCAGGCTATTTTGTTAAATACTTGCCATTTTCATGGAATATCTACAAAAACAATAAAGTGACACAATTATTAGAACTTATAAATTAGTTTAGTCAAGAAGTCAGATGCAAAGGCATTATAGTATTCCAGTACAAAGTCATAGCTAACTCTACATTTTCATAGAAAGAAGATCTTATTCACAGAAAAATCTATGGAGTTTCTAGGAATACGTTTAACATGAAATGTTTACGTTGTATATAAAGAGATTGGAAAAATTTAGTGAAAGACAAAAATAACTTTTGGGAGGGAGAGATGTGATGGTTAATTTTGTGTGTCAACTTGACTGGGCTAAGGAATGCCCAGACAGCTGGTAAGGCATTATTTTTGGGTATGTTTGCGAGAGTGTCTTCTGGAAGGGGTCAGCATTGCATTTAGTAGACTGAGCAAAAGAATATTGGCACTCTCCAATGTCATGGGCATCAGCTGATCCACTGAGGACCCAGATGGAGCAAAAAGGCAAAGGAAGGACAAATTCTCTTGTTCTTCCTTCTGAACTGGGGCGTTCATCTTTTCTTGGCCTCAGACATTGGAGCTCCTGGTTCTTGGGCCCTTATACTCTGGGACTTACACCAGCGGCCCCTCAGTTCTCAGGCCTTTGGCTTTGAATTGACTCATGCCATAAGCTTTGCTGGTTCGCCAGCTTGCAGATGACATATTGCGGGACTTCTCAGGCTCCATACCATATGAGCCAATTCCTAAAATAAATCTCATCTTATCTGTATGTATCCTATTGGTTCTGTTTCTCTGGAGAATCCTGACTAATGCAAGAGATATGACATGTCCATAACCAGAAATACTTTAAATTGTAAGCACATCAGTCTTCTCCCTATTAATCTCTGTGTTCAATGAAATCATACCCAAAACCTCACTCGAATTTTGATAGAATTTGTTAAGATGCTAATATTGATAGGAAGACAAAATAGGCTAGAAAAGTAAAAACTACTTTGAAAAAGAAAATAATTAATGTGAATGTGCTTAATCAGCTATGAAAACATGCTATAAAACTATGGTAACTAAACAAGTGTTGTACTAGTACAAAACAATAACTAAAGTATGGTATTGTGCAAATTAATCACTGGAACAAAATAGTAGTTTAGAATCTGTTGTTTGTATAACAATATAAAATGTCTGTATACAATTTAAAAATAATAAAGTTTTCATTTCTAATCAAGGTAACATGTGGGCCATTCAATATTTTTTTGACAATTGGCTATTCATTAAAAAAAAACAATGCATTTATATTTCATATCGTATACAAACATAAATTCCAGAATGATTAAAGTAAGAAAAGGAACATAAGAAAAGCCCCCTGAACATTGAATGCAAAAAGGGCTCTATCACTGTTTTCTATTGTGTCATGGAATATTAAGGTTTCTGTTCTTGGTAAGATTGATCTTGGCTTTCCTGGCCAAGAACTTTACCTAAGTATTTTTTTTTTTTTTAAGATTTTATTTATTTATTTGACAGAGAGAGACACAGCGAGAGAGGGAACACAAGGGAGTGGCAGAGGGAGAAGCAGGCTTCCCGTGGAGCAGGGAGCCCGATGCGGGGCTCGATCCCAGGACCCTGGGATCATGACCTGAGCCAAAGACAGATGCTTAACGACTGAGCCACCCAGGCGCCCCTACCTAAGTCTTTAATGAAGCCAAGTTCCAGGTGCTTGAGATGTTTGTGTCCTACATGCTAGGTCACCTTCCTTCCTATATCAGAGAGCATCAAGTGGAAGACTATGGGAGCCATGGAGATCCAGGACAGGGTTATGATTGAGCTGTATCTTTAAAACCAGTTAGAAATACTTAAAATTTTTGTCTAAGTTAATAAGAGGGGGAGATGTTCCCAGCCATATTAAAATACCTCTTGAATCAAGGGACAAGTATAATAGAGTTAGCTTCACATGACACCCACCACAGCCTTTTCTTTTTTTCTGCCATTTTGACATTGAAAATTAGAATGATAGAAACTTTGAACCGAGGTGGCATTTTTCTTTAATTAACAAAGTTATTTGTTAGAAAATACGGGCTAATGTGTTAAGAAAGCCTATAAAAAGTAATGAGGAGAGGACGTACATGACAAGCAAGAATAGGATGTAGCTGAGAGTCTGTTTCACAACAAAACCGCTAGCTTTGCGAGTAGTTGGTGAATTTTCTGGGCCCTCTGACCCCGCCTCCAGCTTTCTGCACTTGGGAAATCTTACTCTCTGTTTTGCTGTCCCAGACCAAGCTTTTAGAAAGCATTTGCCTTAAGCTGTGTGCAGTATCAGATTTCCTGCCCCATTCCATCCTGAATAGCTGACTCTAGGGATTTTCTCTATCTCCCTTGTCCCATGACTAGTCTCCAGTTGCTGCTTCAACATTTTGTTTTGTTTTTAAACTTCTATCTTATACTTCTTGTATCATAACAGTTTTAGTGTCATAGAATATTTCTTTTTCACATTTATGTGTGATATAACCAGAGGAACATAATTTGACATATTTTAAAAGTAGAAATTGGCTTTATGCTTTCTATCGCAACTTCTGTTGTTGTTGTTATTATTATTATTGTTATTATCTTTATTGTTACTATTAATAAGCATCTAAAACATTCACAACAAATCCAGGCAGTATAATTTTGATTGCATCTCTTTTTTTCCTCCTATTTCTTATTAAGTTTTTATGATCAACAGCCGTTTCAGCTGTATGGTCTCATTCTTCCCTTATTTAAATGAGGCTATTGGTGAATGTAGTAATAATTCCATTTGTCAATAATGGTTGTAGTTTCATTGTTAGTCAAACTTACACCTGTCCGTGATAGTCAATAAGACACCACATACTCTGAACTGGGTTTATGCTTGCCTCTTCATTTCCTAACACTCTCTTTCTCACTCATTCATTGGTATTTTCTTGTTGGCCTTCAAAGGTAAGAACTTTGTTTCCATTTCAGGGTTTATCTACTTGATTTACCCCCCACCCCCAAACCTATGCGCAGACTTTATCTTCAGATCATCCAAGGTTCTGCCCAAATGCTGCTTTCTCATAGAGGAGTTCCCTGATCACCTTACATAAAATAACCTTCTTCCCTAATATTTACGTGATTTATTGAAGAACTGGCTTCAATTGTAATATTTACCAATAAACTTTTATAAAAAGTATATCAGAGGGGCGCCTGGGTGGGCTCAGTTGGTTAAGCATCTGCTTCGGCTCAGGTCATGATCTCAGGGTCCTAGGATGGAGCCCCCTGCCTTTGGGCTCCCTGCTCAGCTGGAAATCTTCTTCTTCCTCTCCCTCTGCCCCTCCCCCTGCTCGTGCGTGCTCATTCTCTCTCTCTCTCCCTCTCAAATAAATAAAATCTTTAAAATTTTTTTTTACATACAGATAATACAAGTAAATAGTTGACCCAGTGCATGTTATAGCATTTCTATTAATGTTAGGTTTTATCATTCTTAGAAACTGTAAGAAGTATTATGAGGGCAGGGTGCCTGGGTGGCTCAGTCGGTTAAACATCTGACTTCAGCTCAGGTAATGATCTCAGGGTCCTAGGATGGAGCGCCGTGTAGGACTCTGTGCTCGGCAGTGAGTCTGCTTGTCCTTCTCCTTCTCCCTTTGCCCCTCCCCCTGCTCATGTGCTCACACACACACTCTCTCTCTCATATAAATATTTGTTGAATGAATGAAAACGAATAAAGGAATGCTTGAAGCAAAGAGTATACATACATTTACATAAATACACACATAGTTGTATGCATTATATTGCTGTCTACACACAGTAATGTACAGTATACACAGCATACACCATACAGTATATAATCTATAGGTAATACCAGCAGTGGTAATAGGTCTTTGGAATGCTCTGTTGGTATTAATCAAAGTAATTTCACCATATTTTATGAGATAATCATAGATATGTTGTTGTTTTAGTTCTTTGTATTTTCAATAATACAATAATACAATAAAAAAAATGATAGATGTGCTATCATTTCTTGACCTCACAGGGATATGTGAAACTTTCAGGTCTGGAAATTTCCGTAGTCATTATCTCATAGAGCAAAAAAACATTTGGTACATGCAAAATTAGGAGCTTCTTAGAGTGTTATGCTTAGAATCATCTCACTAAAAGTGAGTATGTCTGGCATATCTGATAAACAAGAAATCCTGGAGTTCTTGGAGGAGACTGAAGGAGTAAATCTGTGAAAGGCTGCACTGCTCTTTTACCAACAGCAGGTGTCAGCAGGGCTTCCATCTCTAGCACTGACACTCCAAAGGGTGCTCCTTGGGCTAGGACACATTTAGGGGCACAATGTCTAGGATTGCCGTTTTAAAAGAGATATCATATGAGAGCCCTCTTTGGAAAACCCGACTCTCCCCACTTACTGACTTAGACCAACTCACATCTTCTAAAATTACTCTGAACTTGCCCTTGATTGGCAATAGTTCGGTCCACAATCGATGTAATTTTGATGTGATGTGAAAAGATCAATAACAACTTTGAAGTTTTCATTTCAGTATAAAAGAAACTCATTTTCTTTCTCTTGTTATTTTTGCCAAGAAAAGCATTAAAAAGATGATGCTAAGATAATGAAAACATAATGCATTTATTTGACAACTCTGATTAAAAGGGTTTTAAAATGATCATTTAAAGTATACCTTTAAGATGGTTTTGAAATTTGATTTTTCTTCCCTACACTTGAGTTTCAGCAGACAAAGGAATGGTTCTACCTACCATATTTTGATATGAAAGAGCCATTTGTTAGTATTTCTTACAAATGCAATTACTAAAACAAAACAAAACACCACAGAAAAATTGGATGGAAATTACATGTATGATATTCCAGAGTTCTGGTTACTGATATATAGTATATACTTTGTCCTAGCAGATTCCCGGTCCTCATAAATTATTGTTTGTACGCTGGCATCTCAGTTTCATTTACGTGAGATCATTCTAATATTCTAACAGACAAGTGAGGACTGCATGTTGTGGATATGATAGAACCAAAGCATTCCATGATTATTTACCTAGTCAAGCATCCCACCCTCTTCTTTACTGTTGAATGGATTCTAGTCTTAGACAATGTTATGTGGTATTCTGTGATGTTGATCAAACTATCTGTAATTCCTCAAATACTGGTATTGACCAAGGTCCCACAGGTAGAAAAGGCTAATGCATTTTTAGAAGATGTGTTGATCCTGGTAAACCTAATTCATGCCATTACTAGGATTGAAAGGGTTCAATGCAACAAACTTACCAACAAGTAGATGGTTCATCTCCTTGAAGGATTAACATGTTAGGGACTAATGGCTGGCCTTTGTGGACAGCTGGTTGATTGAGCAATGACAGCAACAAGGTCAGTCTTGGTGAGTGGAAACACACGTTGTTACAATCTATGTAGCCTTCATCCCTGACACAATGATCACTTCATTCAGGTACCCATTCTGCAAGCACCAGGGTGGCTGATGACAGAGGCTGGCTGATGTGAAGTAGAGTCACCTTGACTATCCAAATGTTTAGTGATTTTTCTATGGTTTATCCTTTCTGGTTATTGTTAACATGAGTTAAAAAGAGCCTCACCCTTCATGACAATATAAATCCATCTGCATGCCTGCTCTGAAATTTTAATTTCCTTTATCTTTCCAATTTTTATTTCTCTTTTAAGTCTAATGGTCAGCTAGCCAGGCTAATCAGCAATTCCTTGCTCTTAAGTCTGTGTATACACTTACCACATGCCAGTTCTCTTTTCTTACATATTGGAGAACCGGATGCAATGCTCATAACAGCGCATTGGGGGGCTTTCTCCTCATTGCCTCCTGAGTGATTTTGTAAGGATCTATTTTTGGATCACATATACATACTGAGCTAACCTATCTTTGATCCAAGCTTGATTTTTTTTTTTTTTTTTTTTACTCCTGTGGTCATAAAGAACCCCCTGTGAAGCCATAGATATGAACCATGGTAGAAGTGCTGGTGAAGCAATAACGGTGATGTGTAGGATGTATCCCAGATGTAACAACACTATCTTACTGAATTGTATCTTAACCACTCAACCTATGCCCTAGTGGGTCTAACAGGCCCTAGCTCATATGGAATTTTCTGGTTGCATAATCGTTTACTAAACCATTGCCAGGTATTCCATCTGAACCAGGGCCCACATTCTAGGAAGGTATTTCCAAATGTTGTGTGATTTCCTTCTACAGAGGCTGTGGCCTTGCTCCAGAGTTCTAAAGGACTACATTTTAATTTAAGGTCTTGCCATAAACTTCATGTAATATATTTTCCAACCATACAGCAGGCTGGACCACATTTTTCTACTCTGACACTCACAAAAGTTGGGAGTCTAAGTTTGCCAGGTTACTCAGTAAACGAGTTTGAACATTATTCACATGTGTGGAAGACGATGCTTCCAGAACCTGAAGAGTTATATAAAGTAATGTGTTAGATTCCTATTGGAAATGAGAAATGCGTACGTTTGTTGTCCATTTTAGATGGGGTATCAGGCCCAACATGCTTACGTGTGTATTTTCTATGTATGCTTTGAAATTAACCAACTGAGCCACCCAGGCGCCCTGTATGCTTTGAAATTACAATGACAAAGTTGAATAGCTACAACAGAGAACTTATGTACTGAAGGCCTGAAATATTTACTCTCTGATTGTTTCTGGAAAAGTTTATCAATCCCTTTACCTTTCCAAGATTATTAAATCCTTAAAAACATCATCAATATGTTAGGCTCCTAAATCTTTGGAGGGTTGTCATATACTATATTAATTTTCTATTGTTTTGTGACAATATTACCACAAACTTAGCACTGTCAACATCATACATTATTATCTCACAATTTCTGGGGGTCAGAAGTCTGGGCCCAGCATAGCTGCGTAATATACAAGTCTGTAATCCACTGTGGGCTGGGAATGTAGTCCCATCTAAGGCTGGTGATCTTCAAGCTCACATGGTTGTTGGAAGCATTCAGTTTTTTGAAAGTTACTGTACCAGTGGGGTACCTGGGTGGCTCAGTTGGTTAAGTGTCTGCCGTCAGCTCAGGTCATGATCTCAGGGTCCTGGAATCAAGCTTCAAATTGGGCTCCCTGCTTGGCAGGGAGTCTGCTTCTCCCTCTCCCTCCGCCCCCCTCCTCCCTCAGGCTCTCTCTCTCTCTGTCTCAAATAAATAAATAAACCCTTTTTTTTTTTTTTTTTTTAAATAAAGTTGTTATACCGAGAGCCGTGTTTTCTCTCTGGCTATTGGCCAGAGACCGCCCCTCCTTCCTGGGTATGGCCCTCTCCATATGCAGCTCATAAGTTGACAACTTCCTTCTTTAAAGTCAGCAAGAGAGAGAAACAGTCTCCAGCAAGACAGCAACTCATTTTTATTTAACATAATCTTGCACACATAATCATGTTTATTTTGCATTAATCTATTGGTTAGGAGCAAGTGACAGGGCCTGCCTGCCCACACTAAAAAGGAGGTGATGACCCTGAAGTGTAAATACCGGGAGTGGCAATAGCGGGAACATGTTAAAGACCTGTCTAACATACTTACACTTGAAAGCAAATGTTTTCAGAGAAAGACAATTATCATATGATCTCACTCATATGTGGAATTTAAGAAACAAAACAAAGGATTATAGGGGAAAAGAGGAAAAAAAAACCCAAGATGAAATCAGAGAGGAAGACAAACCATAGAAGACTCATAATCACAGGAAACAAACTGAAAGTTGCTGGAGGGGAGGAGGTGGGGGGATGGGGTAACTGGGTGATGGGCATTAAGGAAGGTGCAGGAGGTAATGAGCCCTGGGTATTACAGAAGACTGATGAATCACTGAATTCTACTTCTGAAACCAATAATACATTATGTGTTAATTAATTGAATTTAAATTTTAAAAAATGAGAAAAGAAAACTTGGAAACCAGAAAAAAAAAAAGAAAGAAAGAAAGAAAATGATTTTACAGAGTTCTCTGACATTTTTCCACTTCTTACTTATCTGGCTTGATTAGTTCTGTGTACTGTTTGTTTATTTATTTATTTATTTATTTATTTATTTATTTAGAGAAGGAGAGGAGGGGGAGGAGCAGAGGGAGAGGGAGAGAGTGAATCCCAAGCAGGCTCCACACCCAGTGCGGAGCCCGAGGTGGGGCTCAGTTTCAAAACCCTGAGATCATGACCTAAGCTGATATCAAGAATTGGATGTTTAACCGGCTAAGCCACCCAGCCGCCCCATATTCTGTGTACTACTTAAATAGTACAAGTACTTTGGGATAAAATTACAATAAAAGAAGAAAGTTAATACAGCCCTGGAACTATGTGTTAAATGCATCTCCTTGTCCATTTCACCTTAGTAAGAACTATTTCTGGTCTTTTCTCCCGATAGTAATGCAAATGTATGCATTCATAAGATTGTTGCCCACTCACTAGGTGCCAGAAACCATGTTATTCCTCCCTGACATACTTGACTCAGCAGCTGCAATAAAGACTACTTCTTGATTATTTGCAGTAGTCCACCGTCAACCACCAGTTTACATGCACTTTTAGTACCTTCAAATTGGTGAATTAATTGGGGATCTGGTTGGGAGCAATACCCAACATTAAGAATCCATGGTATATTTGGATGTCTTCTTTGGAAAAATGTCTGTTCATATCTTCTGCCCATTTCTTGATTGCTATTTGCCATGACGTGGATGGAACTGGAGGGTGTTATGCTGAGCGCAATATGTCAATCAGAGAAAGACATGTATCATATGACCTCACTGTTATGAAGAATTCTTAACCTCAGGAAACAAACTGAGTGTTGCTGGAGTGGTGGGGGGTGGGGGGGATGGGGTGGCTGGGTGATAGACATTGGGGAGGGTATGTGCTATGGTGAGCACTGTGAATTGTGCAAGACTGTTGAAACACAGATCTGTACCTCTGAAACAAATAATGCAATATATGTTAAAAAAAAAAAGAAGAAGAAGAAGAAGATAGCAGGAGGGGAAGAATGAAGGGGGGGAAATCGGAGGGGGAGACGAACCATGAGAGACGATGGACTCTGAAAAACAAACTGAGGGTTCTAGAGGGGAGGCGGGGGGGGATGGGTTAGCCTGGTGATGGGTATTAAAGAGGGCACGTTCAGCATGGAACCCTGGGTGTTATACACAAACAATGAATCATGGAACACTACATCAAAAACTAATGATGTAATGTATGTTGATTAACATAACAATAAAAAATTTAAAAAAATATCCATGGTATAACCCACCCAATCATAATCCACCAACCTAAGGTGACATTAATTTCTACCTTTTTCTCCCTCTCCCCAGTATGTGTTATTGTTTTTCATTTACTCTCCTGGGGTGTGTGCAGTTTCAGCAATTTGCCTTGGTCTTCCCCACTATTATAGCCATCACCCCATGGGCCAAGTGACCAATATGAGGACTCTTCCATATACCAAGTACATCCATTCCTATTAAAATTCAAAGAATGGGGCACTGAGTACTAAGTGGCTTTGTAGATATAGGGGGCCACTATAAGCTGGATCTGGCCCCCATTTGTCCTCACTCTAGCAAGGATATAATGCTCAGTTTGTCCCTAAGTCCTCTAACATTTGGGTCTTTCCCTTTCCTCAATTCATGTTTAAGTATTGGTTTATAGATCCCTTTGGGGAACTCTAATATGAATTGCTATAGAATAAATTAGTCTTCGGTACAAATTCCTTCCTGATAGAGACTTAAATTTTCCATTGGTCTGTGGGTTCTGGATTAAAAACTGGTTTAAGTCTACGAACTATGTAGGGATTGTATCATTTTATTTTAGTGACTATCTTCAGCCTTCTAATAATGAGTATCAGATCTCTATGACTGTTCTAACAAATTACCCCAAACTTTGGCCTTAAAATAATTTATTCCCTGAGAGTCCAGAAGTAGGAAATCAGTTTAATTAGGTCCAAACCGAGGTGTTTGCCTGGCCCACTCCCTCTGGAGTCTCTACGAGAGAATCTCTTTCCTTCTCTTTTCTGGCTTCTAGAGCTATATTCTTTGCAGTCCTAGACTCATGAGCCCTTTCCCCATCTTCACATCCCTTTGCATACTATCTTCAAGTCTTTCTCTCTGTTGATGTCACATTATCTTCTATCTTCCAGAATAAAAATCTCTCTACTTTCCCTTTTCCTTTGATATTGTTCAGTCTACCACATTATCCAATCTTCATATCTTCTTATTCTTTTGTTGGCTGTCCATCTATTGTGTTTCAAGAAGTACTGTATTTTGTTAGACTTCTCCATAGCTGTGTGTGGATAGAAACCTCATGATTGCCACTCCATTCCTATCTTATTGTGATTTCTGCACTCACTTGTTTCTGCTGGTAAATGCCATTTCTTAGTTTCATTTTGAAAACCTATTATTTCCATCATTATCAGGGAGCCCAGTTATGTAATAGAATTTTCTATTATCACTCCTATAAAGAACAGCCACTTCTGAGCTTCTCAATAATCCGTTTGTCTTCTCACTCTGACTCTTCATTGTTTTGGTAAGCAGAATGTCCTCTGGATCCTACTTCAGGCACAATCAACAAGAGAGTTACTTAGCCCACTTCTCTGATTTTTTGAAACTGTCCTTCAAAACCATAATAGTTTTTGTTTTTCTACTTCAATTAATGTACACCACCATTTTTCCCATGTTTTCAAGGGCCATCCTAGGGACATGTTAGTACTGTACTCAGGGTATTTTCTAGGATGTTAAATCCTGTATCAAAGGAGTATGTTCCCATTGGTAAGCTATTCTCTATTAAGCTTTGTGTAGTGTATGTTACTTATCTAAAATACCATGGAATATAGTCCCATAAACACTCTTCTGCCTCTTAAAGGTATATATTAGCCACATACAGAGCTCCTCCAGGTGATAATCCCTCTTCTTCCTTAGCAGACACAACATATCTCCAATTGGTCATTGGTCAGATGACCAGTAGGAAATTTTGAGGGTAGATCCTAAAGGGGTACAGAATTATCTTATAAGATAGGAGGACATTTACAGCATCAACACAATTTTAATGCAAAAGGAGGGCTGGATTTAGCAGGAGTTAAAATATAAACTTTTTTAGAGAAAAAAATCAAAGCAGACCCCCAAATAATGTGCATGCCCATGTATTTATGTGCGTGTGTTTTTATGTGTGCATGAACCTTGTGTACGTATGTTGTCTCTGTGTGTATGCATGTGTGTATTGGTTTGTATAATGTGATAATTCCAGACAGTTTGTTTTAGTCTAAAAGAAGATTCTACTTATTTACTTTATGAAGAAGAAGGAGAGGAATTAAACTTTGATAAAAACATAACTGATGGAATGCTAGTAGGTAGTAAAAAGGAATGGATTATTGAAACATCTTGGGTGGATCTCAAGAACATCATGCTAATTGAAAAAAATATAAGTTTCAAAAGGTCACATAATATATGATTCCATTTATATAACATTATGGAAATGACAAAATTATAGAAATAGAAAACAGATTAGTGATCATTAGGGGTTAGGAGTTGTATTAGTCCGAATTCTCTAGAGGAATATAACAAATTATAACCAATATAACCAAATATGTTATTATTTATATGTATTATAAATTATATATATTCTCTAGAGAAATATAACCAATAGGATATATATATATATATCTTATATATAATATATATATTAGTATACATACTAATACTAACAATACTAATATATACTATTACATAAAGACATTTACTATAAGGAATAGGTCCACAAAATTATGCAGGCTGAGAAGTTCAAGATCTGCAGTTGGCAAGCTGGAGACTCAGGAGAAACTAGGGTTTAGTTCCAGTCTAAATCCAAGTCCAAAGGCAAAAGAAGACTAATTTCCCAGCTTGCAGACAGGCAGAGAGAAATAATTCTTTCTTGGTCTTTTATTCTGCTGAGAATAAATGTATCAGATGGACTAGATGAGTTGTGCCCACAGTAGGGATGTCAATCTATTTCACCCAGCCTACCATGCTAATGTTAATCTTATCCAGAAACACCATCGCAGACACACCCAGAATAATGTTTGACCAAATATCTGGTCATCTCATGGCCCAGTCAGGTTGATGCGTAAAATGAACTATCACAGGGAATGGGGCAGAGTGAGGGGATGAAGGTGAGTCAGATTACAGAGAGAAAACATGGGGGAGAGCTTCACTGTGATGGAATAGCACTGTCTCGATTGTTATAGTTATTATACAGAACTACATGTGGGATAAAATAGAATCATGCTCTATATACACATTGTATCAAGGTCACTTTCCTGGTTTTGATATTGCACCATAATTACGTACCATTGGGAAAAAACTAGGCATGAGTTACACAGCTCTGTACTATTTTGAAAATTCTTATGAATCCCTAATTATTTTTTAACTAAAAAATAATTTTTAAATTTCTTATTTAAAGTGTTATTTCATTGTTTTAAGCATTGAGAAAAATAGATTATCCAAAAAAGTCATACTCAAGATCCAATTTAACATATGTAATCTTTCGCTTAATGACTGACATTCTAATTAATAAGATTATTAAGTTACTTAGTACAGCATTAAAATCTTATCAGTGATTTGTTGGATGAATATTTGCAGTCCTCCAGAAATGTATTTTTGTTTAGTTCAAATTCCTGAGTGTGTTTTATATTTTCTCTTTTGAGTGGTTCAATGAAACTTCAGACCAAATGGAAGTGATAACTTGTTTTCCCAGAATCATACCTATTTATTGTTGTGGAGATACATGAGATCTCGTCACCTTGGAAGGTGATTTAATCTGATTTATTCCCAGGTTTCTGTTGCTTCCTTATTTTATGTCACAGTTACTTGCCAATATCAAGGATCAATAGCCCATGTCAAAGGTTCAAAATAAGCCAAAGTGAAACAAATGAATCACTGAACACTCATTGTGCACATGCTAAAAAGACAGTTTCCAAACCAGAACATAGAATGAGGCTAAAGGGTATACTTTTATAAAGCAGCTTATATAGTAAGAAAGTGATGACTGTTTATTCTTCCCAGTGATTGGTTATAATATTACCATTTTCAGTGGTTACCTCATATCAGCCTTGTGAAACAGTTCAAGTTTCACTTCTTATTTCCAGAGGCACAAACAAGAAATAATCCAGGTCAAGTTATCCTTGCAAAATAAACTAAATTAAGCTTTGTCTGCATGACTAAACTGGTTCTGTCTGTTCAGGGAATCTTCAAGGCTGTTCTCTGTCTGTCCTTGCTTTTAACACCCACTGAAAATGACAAGCAAAAGGGATTAGAAACTTGAAGCTAAGCCACCTTCCTGGAACATATAGCAGAACAGGATTTTTTAAATGATTAAAATATATAGATGGCGATACAGTTACAAGAGTTCTAAATAAAGTAAAGGTCTCTTAACTGGAGCTGATGATGTTTGCTGACCTGACAGCATTTTCAGTGTGAGTCCAGATCATCAGTTTCATTCACAGACTTTGTTTCTTGAAATCAAGGAAAATAAAACAAAGCAAAGCAAAACCAAAATAGTATGGCAGATGAAAACTGCAAAATACTATAATCAAAAGCTTTATATTTGTAGTTTATGTTTTTCAAGATGTTCTTCTTCCATTATGATCCTAATCCATGTGAAGATGCAATTTCTGATTAATGCAATAAATCAACTGATATATGATAAAGTGGACTTTGCAATTATTATAATAATCTCAACAACAACAGGGGCTATCATGTTGCGTATGTTTCTGGGAAATATTGGGAAGTTGAAGGAGAGCCTCGGAGTCAAATAACTGCCTGAGTTTCATTTTCTTCCAATGTTAACATCTTCTTAAAAGCAAAAACTGAATGTCCAGTTCCCATACCTTCAGAGGTCACCCTTGTCTTTATAAACTGGATGATATAGAACAAAGCTTGGGTCATCTCTGTGTGTGTGTGTGATGGCCTTAAGGTCTTGATTTTTAGGAGTCTTGTCCCAGGAATGATTATATCTCCAACAAATTCATCCTAGTACCTGTTTGTCACTTGCTTGAAACTCCTACTCTGAAACTCTCGGATGATCCCTTTTTACTTTTCAAAACCATCTCCCCAGCCATTGGCCTGTGCACAGATTGTTAAATATAATAAGCAAAGTCACTCTTACAAACACACACACACACACACATACACACACACACACACACACACACACGCTATTCACTAAAGAAAAGCCTGGATGAGATTAGGACAAAAGGACAGAAATACAAAGAAATAACTTTTTGAAAAGTTGGGAATCTTAGAATGAAATTAAAATGCAATGCAAAGCAATGCAATGCAATAAAATAAAAGCACACACACACACACACACACACACACACGCACACACTGGCTATTAGTTCTCATTGTTCCTTTTCCACCAGCATTCCTTCCAGTCTTTGCTTCATTGCTCCCTCGACTTCTTCCAGCCATTTCTCAAGGGTAGGCTTTCACTTTTCAGGAGTCTAGTTCAACTGTTTTGTCCCTCTCCGGAGTGCAGACCCCATACCTTGAACTCAGAAAGAAAAATGCTTTCTCCCTATCCCCAAATGAAAGCCTGCTGCCTTCATGTGTCCCTGAATGACTGATCTCTGAAACACCACTTCTTTCAAAGGAAACCACTACTTGGACTCCTAAATGTTTTATGTGGCCTAGGACCAGATTAGGTGATCACAGTACATGATATATCTTTCCTAAGCAGCAGTTAAGGCTTCCCTGAGAATTATATTACCTGTTTGCATAAGCTCAACAAAGTGGTCCGTCTCTTAATTGAGGGAGGGTCTGTCCAGAGATAAACTTCAACTTCTACCCAGGAAGGCAGAAGGTACATATATGACCAACCATTTAAAAGTTTTTTGTTTGTTTGTTTTTGAGGCTGTAAGTATAAAGTCAAGGATTTATCTCTGACAACAAAAATAAAGTGCTGATAAGTTTAAAATAATAATTTGCCCCTGCTGCGTAAATGGATCGGTTACTAATGCCACAGTTTTGTCTTTTGGGTTGTGTGTATATGTGTGTGCACGTGCATGTCTTTATTTGTTTTAGTAGTTGTTCAATCAATAAATTATGTTTTAAAAGTATTTTGCTTTTAAAATCATATAAGTTATAAAACTGTCCAGAGTCCATGATTCTCTTACTTTTGTATTTTCATGTTTGGTTTTTATTTTAATGTATATTTGGAGGGGATATGGTATTTTAGGTGGCAGCTGATTTCATGATAGAAATAATTAAAAATGGATGTAATTGGTAGGAGAAATATATACTTTTATAGATTTAAAGATTAAAATTAATATTATTTGCAAATATTCTTTAGAAATATCGAGTAAAGAATTAACTAACAGGCATTGCTAAGAAGAATTTACATTCTAGGCCTAACCCTGGTGAAATACTATTTAAATTTAATAGAAGCCTTTAGTATCAAAAAGCTTCAGTCATTCTTTTTGGAGATGTCATATTCCTCATAAACCTGAATGTGCATTTCTCAAAATCCTAAATTTATTAAGATTAAAAATAAGCAGTTTAATTTCTTTCAAAATCTACTTCCTGACTGATATATAACTTGTAGTGATTTTTAGGTAAAAAAGTGTTTATGTGTGTGTGTGTGTGTGTTTCTGTCTGCCATGAAAAATATAACTGTCATGTGTTTGATAAAAATAAGTTTAAAGGCTTCATGTGTCAAATTAATCTTATTTAATTATACTAGTCTCATGTTGACAGCATACTCATTTTACTGTATTTCAGTGGACTATAAAATCATGCTCAATTATTTAGTTCATATTCTAATCAGGTATGACCTGACCACTTGGATCAAACTGGAGTCCTTGTAAATTTTTCCTCTCTCTGCATTTGCCAGAGTTACACATTCTCCTTTGGCATGTTTTGCCTGGAGGAATAACTGTTCTCTGTCTTCATAACAGAATCTATCAAAGTGGTTGTGCATCATGGCCTGTCCAGTGAGAGTTATTCAAGAAAAATTGCTGGTTGAAAATAATGTGTGCAACCACTATTGATCATTGCTGAGGTAAATCTTTCTTTTTAGTAGTAAAGGGCCTCTGGTAACAGTGTAAAAGTACACATACCCACAGAACTATAGTTTGGAATATAGCTTTCACTAAATGGTTCCTTTGAGTCCCTCACACTGTGTTCTGAAAACATTTTTTAAGAGAACATGGAAATCTGATAAATATATTCATGACTGTGTAGAAATGGTAAAAACTCATGGACTAATCTCTGGCACCTCACCAGGGCCTCTTTAAGATTCTTTTTCCAAAATAATTTTTAGCTGAACTTTGAAAAATGGGACTTGATCTTCACAACTATAGAGATCAAGGGCCCTCAGTTTTAATATATATCAATTGGTGATTTGACTGGCGTTGTTTTTTATAGTCATGGCCTCTTAATTCTGAGAGTTCTCCTCTGAACACATACTACATTTTCTTTTTCTATTTTTTTTTAAAGTTGCAGATATTTTAATGTTAATAGTTAGGTGTAAAGACCTTTTTTTTTTTTTTGTATTTCAGTTGAATGCTAGAATGATGTGAGGTAGAAATGTTTAGAAATTAGGATTCTAATTAAATTTTCTGGTTAACTTTCTGCTTTGTTTTAAATCCAATTGAAAGGATATTAAGGCATTTCAGTCCAAATCTGTAGCTAGCAAGTATATTTTACAAAAACAAAACAAACAAACAAACAGAAAAGAACTTACTTGGGAGTGGGAGAGGGAGAAGCAGGCTTCCTGCTGGGCGGGGAGCCCAATGCGGGGCTCGATCCCAGGACCCTGGGATCACGACCTGAGCCGAAGGCAGATGCTTAACGACTGAGCCACCCAGGTGCCCCAAAAAAGAACTTACTTTTATGCCCTTTCCTAAGTGGTGGCATTTTATGGTCTCATTATCATAGACACCAATATATATACATGGACATGATGTATCTAAGTTACATGTGCCCTGATCCCTAGCATACTGAAGAAGCAGTTTTTCCCAGTAGGATATAATTGGCCTATAACATTTTATAAGTTTAAGATGTACAACATGATGATTTGATATACATATATATTACAAAATGATAACTACAATAAAGTTAGTTAACACATTTATCACCTATAGTTAGCTCTTGTGTTTGTATGTAGTGAGAACAATTAAGATCTTCTTTTAGCAACCTTCAAGTATTCAAGCAGTATTAACTGTAGTCATCTTGTTGAATATTAGATCCCCAAAATGTATTAATCTTATAACTAGAAGTGTGTACCCTTTGATTACTTTCAACCATTTCTCCCATCCCTCCTTACTCCCACACTCCCTCCCCCGCTCCCCCCGGCAACCATCAAACTACTCTTCGTTTCTATGAGGGTCTTGTTTTGTTTTGTTTTGTTTTGTTTTTTAGATTCCACACATAAATGAGATCATACAATATTTGTTTTTTTCTATCTGACTTATTTCTATTAGCATAATGTCTTCAAGATTCATCCACGTTTTTGCAAATGGCAGGATTTCCTGCTGTTTTATGATAGAACAATATTTCATTGTGTACACAAATAATGTAATTGTTGTAAATAATGCTGCAACAAACATGTAGATATAGATATCTAAAGAGTGATGTCATTTCCTTTGGATATATATTCAGACATGGGATTGCTGGATCATATAGTAGTTCTATTTTTAATTTTTTAAGGCACCCCCTTACTGTTTTCCATTGTGGCTGCACCAACTTACAGTTCCACCAACAATGTATAAGCCTTCACTTTTCTTCATATCATCATCTCTCATGTTTTTGATAACTGCCTTTTCTAACAAGTGTGAAGTGATACATCACTGTGTTGTTGAATTGAATGTTTCTGATGATGAGTAATGTTAAGTCGTTTCCATGTACCTGGAACAATTTGTATATTTTCTTTGAAAATATTTCTATTAAGGTCCTTTGTCCATTCTTAATCAGGTTTTTGATTTTGTTATTGAGTTGTACAAGTTCCTTATATATTTGGATATGAATTCCCTATCAGACATATGGTTTGCAAATATTTTCTGCTTTCTAGATTGCCTTTTCATTCTGTTATACCCCCCTACCCCCTACCCCTGGTTGTTCAGAAGCTTAAGTTTGAAGTAGTCTCACTTCTTGATTTTTGCTTTTGTTGTTTGTGTCAAAACATAGACAAAATCAAAGTTGAGGAATGTCTTCCCTGTTTTCTCCTAGAACTTTTATGGTTTCAGGCCTTACATTTAAGTTTTTAATCCATGTCATGGTTTTTAACAAAGTTTTGATGTGTGTATGTTTATGTGTGACTGTATTTGTGTGTGTATGTGAAAGAGAGATTTTTTTTTTTCTTTTGGATGAAGTGAAATAACATAGTTAGAGTTCTAGTTAATTGAGACTGATTCCACAAATCTGATATTGAATCCTTTATCATTTGATAAAAGAAAATAAAACTTGTAAAATGCATGTCACTTGAAGAAATGCCTATGTTGCTTTTTGATAGATATAAACATAAGAAATTAAATGGTACAAAATCTTTTCTTATATAGCATTTTATATCATAATTATTACTGACTCATGTGTTGCTGCGATAGCATGAATGTCTTTGAGGGCTGTCCTAAAGCTGGAGGTGTGCAGCCCATGAGTGCTTCAGCTGACATCTGCTTTTTCCCTTCACTCTCCAAATGCATGAAGGTTTCTACCTTTCTGTGCTGACTAAATGCATAATTGTGTAAGAAATAGTTAAACAGCAAAGCCAGAGGCTGTGAGAGCCAGGGATGTAATTAATCAAGGCAACAGAGGAAATTAGTATTGATTTTTTAAATAATGGGTGAAGACTTTCTGAAATAGTACTCAATGTGGAAGTTATTATTTTGTGTGTCTCTATTCAGTAGGGTCATAAATACCTCTTCATTAATACCTTTCTATGCACAGCCCAGACTTTATGCCCACCACCCGCATCACCTCATCGGTATAGAAGAAAAAGACATGGCTTGTGAGGTTTCAGTTGACACATTTTGAGAAAAGTGAACATCCTTATACTTTCCAAATACACTAGAATACAAACTCTACAAGGGCAAGATGTTTCATTTTGTTTTGTTCACTCATGTATCCAACACCTTGTACATAAAAGACCCTCAGTAAATATCCACTAATTAAATAAATAGTTAAGTAAAATAAAAATAAATGTAGTTGATTAAAAAAAATCTGTATTTGAAATTCTGAATCTTGGGGAATGTAAATGGAATTATCCATTGATGTTTTTTTTTCTTTCTGATGCAAGTAAGGGATCAAACAAATAGCAAATACATTTTCAGCTCAAAAATCCAAAACAGAATAACACAGAATCAAAAGCATAATGCAGAATCAACTATAAAATAAGAATTGGATTGGTCTCAGAGAAGGTGCATATACTTCCCTAAACCATAAGTGATACATACACACATACACACACTCACTCTTTTATATCCTATTTAAGTACTTAGTAAACAATTTGTTATATTATAATTTCAACCATTCCCTTTATTGTTTTTCAAGAAGTTCTTAAAAACGGTGATTCTCAAACAATTTTCCGCAGGATATATTTGGCAATGTCTTGAGACATTTTTGGTTGTCACAACTAGAGGATTGCTATTGTCATTTAGTGGGTAGGGCTCAAGGATGCTGCTAAACATTTGATAATACATAGAACAGTCACCATAACAAAAAATCATATTGTCCAAAAAATCAATAGTGCTGAGGTAGAGGAATCCTGCTATGAAGAAACATTTATCACATTTTTACTGAGAACTCTTGACTGGAACAGAAGAGACATTGCTGAACAAGACTCTGGTACTCGGGTGAGGCTGTCCAAGTAAAGGGCACAGTTCTCTTCAAGCATCTCATCGTTACATCTAAATGAGCCACACAGACAAATATAAATTAAAAATGATCCTGGAAATTCTTCTCGGATTAGAGATACTTTTGACTGTCATAAATATCAGAGTTGAAAATTTCCAACAAGGCAGTAATTCCAACGATGTAACTATGTGAGTTATGTGAAGTTGTGTCCGTATAACATATAGCAAGACCTCAGGATTTAGTGAGTGCATGAATAATTGGATAGATTAAATGCAGCACTTGATTTTCTTTGAATTATATAAAATCATATTAGGGTGTAATTTCTTGTCCAGTTGTTATCAGTTATCAAGAGTGATATATTCAAAATGATATGTTAGTTTAATTCCTTCTAGAAGTCCAAAATGGAATGAGAGGTGCACACAATTTATTGGGGCAAGTGCCTGTTCAACATGGTAAAGGAGCCAGCGAAGGTGAGAAGAGCAATGAGACTGACTTGCAGTTCTGACAACTGTAAAGAGGAGAGAGGGATGCAAAAGTTCATGCAGGAAGCATCTAGGACCCCAGCACCCTTCCAAGGCAGGTTTGATCAGGCCAGTTAGGAATCTTCAAGCACAAATCCCCCATGTAAGGAGTTCTCTGTCTTGTAGGAATGGAGCTGCATTCGAGTTCCCATTGTGCAGAGTCATCAATAGGAGCAGCCCACAGGGAGCATGACCTTGTTGCGGATGCAGCGTCAGCTCCAGAGAAGCAGCAACGGGGCTGAAGGTCAGTCTGTTCCCTGTAGCTGGAGATGGGAAGAGTCCATTGTTATAGTTGTTGCATCACTGATGACAAGAAGATAGAAATGTTCTCCAGTGTATTTGTACACATGAGGCATCAGAAACACCGAAAATCTCTAGTGAGAATATCAAATGCAGGCACAAATAAGAATCTGTATCTTCTCTTTCCCTGCCCCCTATTTTTGGTAATGTTCTATAACTATTAATTCTTTAAACAGAGAATTATGCTGTGGGTTTCATATCAACTACAAATAATTGATATTTCCGAAATCATTAACTGATATTAGGAGGCAGTGTGTACTGATAAATACAGAATCCTGACTAAAGTTTTTGAATGGATAACTGAAAAAAATACTTGACAACTGTAGACCAATAGACAATATATCCATCTAATAATGCAATGATTACCTGATATGTGAAAATTTGCTTACATCCACAGTTTCTGATTGAAAGGTTTAAAAAGTTCTTCAACTTTTAGCACGCTTGGGTGACTCAGTTGGTTAAACGCCCAACTCTTGATTTCGGCTCAGGTCATGGTCTCAGGGACATGATCGAGCCGCGGGTTGGGTTGGGTTCCACGCTCAGTGGGGAGTCTGCTTGAGATTTTCTCTCTCCTTCTCCCTCAGCCTCTCCTCCCCTCCCCCATTCTCTCTCTCAATGTCTAAAAAAATAAATAAATAAAATCTTTTAAACAAAAGTTCTTCAACTTTTTTCTTTTTAACTGGAGGAAGAGTTAGAAATGGCTTTAATATAACAATACTGGGATTTCTACCTCTGGGCTCCATGATAATCTAAAACATTTACTGATAAAATTAGATATGAAGTTATAAGTTGTATATCCTGGTTTTGACACAATTTGGTTTAGGCTTGAACTTTCCAGTAGAAACTAGTCTTCATGCTTCACATTTTCTATCATGTATCTCTTAATTCCTTCCACAATTATTCTTTTTAACAGTATTTCACATTCATGAATGGTACATGTGCTAATCTGAATCAACCTGCATCACCAATTAGATTAACTAAGGTTTGATATAATGAATTCACCTTCTTTTGATATTCATCTTTAGATCACTCTAATTTTGTTTTATCTTTTGAACCAGTGCTTCTTACATTTGTAGTGGGCATGCTGTTATCCCCACTGAGAAAGAGATTTATGCTGGGGCAAAACAAAATGGACTAGCACTTTAGGGCACACTGAAATTAGCACCCCTGTGACAGCCTCACAAGATTAAGTCCCAAATCTACCATTTATCGTAGATTGCCATGGTTTGCACTCTTCAATTTATGCTGCTTCAAACACGACATTTTGTCTGCCTTTATTCTAAGTCACTTAATAACCAATAGGCATATTTTAAAAGGGGAATTTTAAGAAGCTCGGAAATCTGGTGGGCACTATTTTAAGACTGCAGCTGCATTTGTTACCCTATTTTTCTAAAGTGTTCAGGTTATTTTTATATAATTTTTCTGAGAAGGTATTAGCCTCATGTGCTTTCACACCCTTACTTTATTCCTAACCTTCCGCTTCCACCAGTGTAGAAAGAGGGGGAAAAAGGAGACAATCAAAGCACAGTTAAGAAAAAAATTCTAATTCATCCCTATTTACGATAGACTTTGAGAAAGCTTTAAACTCTATACCTTACTTAGGCCTACAGCATTCTTCATGGCTTATTGTGGAAACCTCTCAAACTCACGTCGCATCATTCTGCAGGGCAGGTTCCTGAGAAACTTTCTGTCTGTCGTTTTGGCAACCCTTTCCTTCTACTTGCCTTCTTTTTGTCATTCTCCCTTTGGTCTTTTCCTTCCTATGTTGTATATCCTATATGCAATAGTTATATCCTTATTCTATCTTTTTGCCCAAAAAAAGTATGAGCCTGTTGAAAATAAGTATGCTAAATATTTTCTCTATATTATCTCATTTAATCCTTCCAAAAATCCTCTGATACAAGAATCACTGTATCCTCACTTTGCAAATGGAAAACCTGATAGGCAAATAACATATGAGTCCTGCCAAAGGTCATATAGCTAGTAAGTGACAGAGATAGGACTTGTACTCAATTCAGTCAGATTTAAAGCCTAGATTCAAACCCCTTATTAAATGCTACCTTCTTGGAATGAAAGTCTGACAATTGTGTGGATTCCTGTAGCAAACATATCTATTAAAGGAAATACAACATTAGGTCAAGATCAAAGCAATTTAAGTTAATAATAAATTCTTTTAGATATTAATATGTACAACTTTATCAGTGGAAGCAATGTAATATTCAATTGTCAGTTAATGTAGAGGAATTATTCACATGACTCCCCCCTCTATATAACTTCCATTATCAGAACAAACCTAAAGCAAAATAGCTTAATAAAGAAGTGAGTAGCTAACAACTGAAGACTTCATAGTTTCTTTTTTTTAATTTTATTTATTTATTTATTTATTTATTTATTTATTTAGAGAAAGAGCATGAGCAGGGGGAGGGGCAGAAAAAAAGGGAGAAAGAATCTCAAGCAAATTCTGCACTAAGCACAGAGCCCAACCTGGGGTTCGATCCTATGACCCTGAGATCATGACTCTAGCCAAAATCAAGAGTTGGTCATCTAACCAACTGAACCACCCAGGCATAGTTTCATTTAAATCAGAGTTGGTCTAGAAATATATCAAGAAATGGGAAGAATAACATTTACCAATTTTCTAAAGTAAAATTAGTTTTAGGTGTTACCAATTACAGGTGTTACCAAGTCCTTGGAATCAGCCATAATAAGTTAAATTTATGAGGGGCCATAGTATCTTGGTTGAGATTAACAAACTTTCTTTGTATTTCAAACCTGCAGGTATAAGGTTAATAATCTCTCCTGGAATAGTCTCTCTTATTCCAGATAATTTACCTGTGCTTCCGCAGCAATGACAGTAGGTCACATCTTTATGAAGGAGTCAGTAAGAAATTCCTAGCATTTCTTCACATAGCAATTTTGCATTTCTCTTCAACCTTGGTAAGTGCTTGTTTAAAACATAAGAGTCCTATGCTAGAGGGAAGATAAGAGATAATTATGGCTGGATATTTTAAAATACCACTATCTTGTTTAAAAATTTTGATCACATCAATGACAGAAAAGCCTGATGCTGCTGTGTAAAACATTCATGTAAATATATTGTTGTTTTGGTTTCAAAGATCAGTTACCATTCAAATAATGGAAGGTTATGCTCAGAAATATGGAAAACAAGAACGCTGGAATAGCATCACATTGAGCTAACAAATTTGAGGAACAGGATAGACATGTTATTGCCCCAGTGGATGGAGTTCATTTAAATTCATTCCATTGTTCCATCATAAACATGACTCAACTCCTCTGTCTTGACTTCTCTTTGCATTTCATCTTCCAAATATCAACATCTTGATTATTCTATTTCACATTCAATCTCTCAGAGAGAATCTAATTGATATAAGCTAGTCATCATTATCCTTGATGGGCTGGGGATTTAGGACTTTAGATCACTGGGCAATATACAGATTGGATGGATGTCCTTTGGTTGGGTACCCCCAAACACCAGCTAGATAGGCAAATTTCATGATAGCAGAAAATCTCAGAGCCGTTGCCTTTATATGGAGACTAAGGATAGAACAGCTGGTATAATCTTGGGAGATATCATGTCTGCCTTGTCCAACTCATTGACTATAATTAATACAGCCTTAAGGGAGGCTTAACAGAATTAGTTAGTTGCACATATTTGCAGATTTTTAATCAAATTTGCTAAGTGATATGGATTGTTTACTATTGACCATTTTATTTGTAAGAAATATACCAAAACTTGGCCCAAACTAATAATGTTGTTTTCTTCAATTAGACTAGAAAATGAGAAGATTTGCATGTTGAAGCCACTCTTCTTTTCCAAAAAGTACAAAACTGTTTTATTGATGCAAAGGAAGATACATCTTTCTGCTTTGGCAAAAAGCCAGGCCTCTAGTTAATTGAAAATATGCATCAGTATATTTAGGTATAAGTTAAAGGTAGTGAAGGCTGAGAAAAAGCCCTCCTTTATGCTATTTGAGGCAAAATTGAGGCTGTTCAGTGCTTGCTCGCATACCCTAATTCTGTCAGGGAAAGACAGTCCTTTGGAAAAGTCATTAGATAATAGTTTAGAAAGCTAAACTTGTGTAACTCAGTCTGGGAGTGATTTCTCCTAGTCTTCAAAGCTGTTGATTACTTAATAAGTACTACAAAATGCTACATATTCATTTTTTTTTTTAAAGATTTTATTTATTTATTTGACACAGAGAGAGAGAGAGAGACAGTGAAAGAGGGAACACAAGCAGGGGGAGCAGTAGAGGGAGAAGCAGGCTTCCCGCAGAGCAGGAAGCCTGATACAGGGCTTGACCCCAGGACGCTGGGATGACGATCTGAGCCGAAGGCAGATACTTAATGACTGAGCCACCCAGGCGTTCCAAAATGCTCCATATTCAAGAGTAAAGACATGTAAAACAGAGAAACTTAATACATTTCTGCATATTTATTCTGAATTTTGCAGGAAATACTCTTCTGTTGTAATCACCAAATTATTTGTGTTTTTATGTTTCTGGCAATCTTAACTGAATGAAGAACTAAAAAGCCTAGATTTTCCATTTACTTTATCATAGAAGAGAAAGGGCCGTCTAGTAGTACAAAAGTCTTAGAGGAAAAAAAGAAACAACTTTTATAAATCAACTTGGCCACTCCCCACCTTCAGGGTAGGTTGTACTTACTGACTTAATTCTACGTAGTATAAGGAAAAGGAGAATAGGTAACTTTACAGTGAAGAAACCTGGCCAATACTACTTTGGCCAAGTGATTAAGGTTAACATCAGTAACTGGTCACGCTGACAGCAAATACAGATGACATGATGTGACGAGAAGGGCACATCATCTCTGTGGTATTTCGTCCCCCAAACATAATGACAGTCTGACTATGAGAGAGAAGAATCCAAATTGAGGGACACTGCAAAATTCCTCACCAGGACTCCTCAAAAGTGTTCAAGTCATGAAAGTCATGGAAAGTCTGATAAATAATCACAGACCAGGGGAAAATAAGGAGACTTGACAACTAAGTGTAATGTGGTATTCTGGATAGGATCCTAGAATGGAAAATGGGGGAAAAATAGAGAAATGGTGAAATTCAAGTTAGGTGTAGATTTTAGTTGATAATATTTGAATAAAATCGGGTTGTTAGTCATCACAAATGGTCCATGATAATTTATGTAAGATGTTTACAATATGGGAATCTGGGTGAGAGGTATAGGGTAGCTATTCATATCACCCCTGCAACCTTTCTGTGAATCTAAACAACCTTTAAATTAAATAGTTTATTAAAACCAGTGTGAGAAAATATTATTTCTTTGATTTTAGATATTCTATTTATGCACCTTTTTGCTTTATTTTAATTTTCTTAGCCATCCTCTCATCTTAGCATTCCAGTCATTGAGATAAAACCACATCAAACAAAAGAGCTGTTTTGCATATCAAGATGGCAAAGAAAGAGGATGGAGTACAGTGATTTTTTTCTTTCACTTTTGAATCCTTAGATTACCTTTGGCTTCTGTTTAGCATAATTTTTTGTCCTTCAATCACAATAACAAGGAGATGAGAAAGTCAAGTTCATGTCATCAGTGCTATCAATTTAAGGCTGTAACCAGTGTTAGGGGTTGAGTTATGCTGTCCTCAAAACCCATACACTGAAGTCCTAACCCCTAAGGCCTGAGAACGTGACTCTTTTTGGAGATAAGGTCTATATAGTGGTAATCATATTAAAGTGATGTCATTAGTGTGGGCCCTAATCCAATCTGACTCATAAATCAGGGGAATTGGGACAGAAAGACACAAAGGATATGTGATGAGAAGAAATTCAGGGTGAAGGCAGCCATCAACAAGCCAAGGAGAGAGACTGGGAGCAGATCCTTCCCTCATGGCCCTCAGAAGGAACAAGCCCTGTTGACACCTTGATTTTGGATTTCTAACCTCCAGAACTGTGAGATAGTAAATTTCTTAAATTTTCATAAAATTAAACACTCCAATCTATGGTATTTTGTTAGAGAGCCCTAAGAAATTAATACAGCCACTAACTAATCATTGAAAACAAACAAACATATTTGTTGTTCCAGTGGAGACAGCTTTAAGTGCTGTATGGAGTGTCAAGACACAGCCAAGGAAGTTACATTTGGGATGTCAAGTGGTGTGGGCAGAGTGAAAGGAAAGGATTGGGGTTCGCCTGGCTTATAATTCTACAGCTACTCAGAAATAAATTATCAAATCCACTGTGGAGGAATCAAGATTCAGCTCAACCTTGGGTATCCAAAGAACTCCTTATCAGGAGTTAAGGAGCATATCTGTTCAGGGTCCTGAATTGATGGACCATTGCTAAGATTTGTACCTCAAGATAATCTAAAATAACTAAGGATAAACGAAATCAGAAAGAATTTTAGGTACTAAAATTAAGCTGAAGGGAAAAGAACAAATTCAAAGTTTTAAATAACATGAAGATTCCTGATGGTTTATACCATGAGAAGTGAAGAGAAAAAGAAATACAGACTCAGGATAGTTGCAGGGGGGACACGGCTACACTATCACATATTTTAGAGGGGTTATTGATAAATAAGTGTCCATAGTTCTTACCTGCTCATGTGACCGTTCTTGTAAGCCATGCCATTAGCTCTCACATATTTATACACTCAAGAAAAGTCATTATGGGGCGCCTGGGTGGCTCAGTCGGTTAAACGTCTGCCTTTGGCTCAGGTCATGATCCCAGGGTCCTGGGACTGAGTCCTGCATAGAGCTCCCTGCTCAGTGTGGAGCCTGCTTCTCCCTCTACCCTTCTGCCCTGCTTGTGCTCTCTCCCTCTCGCTCTCTCACAAATAAATATATATTTTTTAAAAATCTTAAAAAAAAGAAACAGTCATTATTACATTCTACCACTTTCAGAGTCCCAGTGAATCATGTGTAGGACAGAAACAAAAGAGAAATCACAGTCCTCCCCCTCAAGTTTTCCAGTAAATACATCCAGGAAACGAACGATGGTTGAGCATCAGCAGTGTATAATAAACCCTGGTAAGGACTACACAGTGCATAGTAGCATGATTCAAGAGATTCTTGGTTATAAATTAGCAGTGAAAGAAAATAAACTATAAAGAACCATAACACAAGCCATTAATTTTCAAAAATTGATTGTAGTAATTTACTAAATTGTGCTAGATAATAAGTAAGTTAATTTCTATATTTGGTGAGTGTGTGTGTGTACATGCACAAGCACATGCCTTGAGCTAAAGGAATTTCATTGACTAAATAGAAAAGTTCTAATGAGTACAACTTCCACATCTATAACAAAGGGTTAATACACATTTAAAGTGATATATTCTCAGTAATGCTAAAGAAATAACGAGATAGATAGATAATAGATAGATAAAGACTCAGATTACATTTTAAAAAAGTTTAATTAGATGACAGTGAAAAACTTATCCAAAAATGGAATGAAATAAAAGTCAAATTCCAGATTAAAAGCACATTTGGCTTCAGTGTTACATGACCAAATCAAGAAACAAAATACCCTAGGATTTAGTAGCTAAATAACATCATCTATTACTGCTCACAAGTCCACAGGTCTGCTGAACATTTCACATGCTCTCCACCAGACTTGTCTGATCTTAACGAGGTTCAATAGTTAGTTGGTAGGCAGGGAGGAAGCTGATAACCTAGCTTAATTCACATGCCTGGTACCTGGTTGGTGGTCTGCTAAGGTGTAAAGGATGACTGGGTCTCCTGTCACTTGTCATCCAGCAGGTGGATAGCTTTTGTTCATGGAGGAGACAAGTTTGAAGAAAGAGAGATGTGCACAAGGTTTCTGGAGGCCTGGGCTGGGAACTGGCAACGCCGTCATCTCTGGTACATTCTATCAGCCAAGGCCAGTGCACTTCCAAAGGAAGAGAAATACAGATTCTACCTCTTAATGGAAGGAGTGACAAAGGGTATGAACACAGGAAAGGATGAAGGATTGTACCCATTTTTGCAATCTACCACAGCTATTAACAAAGTAATGTTCTGCACTGCCACATTTAAACAAGTAATCCTGGAAGGTCTTTTTTATTTATATCCTCAACTTGAAGAAATGTTGCCCAGAGTGTTGCCATACATGTATTAGATATAAATGTAAAACATACCAAAATCAATACAAATATTTGGGTGAAGGGAGGCACAATTAAGCAAATAACAACTTTTACACAAATAAAGCCAGACAGTCTTTTGGTTGTTTGAGACATCATAGAGTTCTGCAAGTAGATTATTTGTATTGGTATTAATATTACCTCGACCATTGTTCTGTTCACACCTCCCTCAGTTGAGACCATTGGGAATGAATATTATTTTCTACTTATTTTCTTGAGAATTATTTGTACCCTACTTTGATACACAGGTTTTTCTAGTCATGCTTCTGGAATAAACTTTTATGGTTTGGCAAATACATATATGGATAAAATACTTCAGCAAGTATTATTTGAAACTGCTGGAAAGACTTGACCTATTTGGGATGGATTTTAGTCTCACTCTTTAATTTCATCTCGGCTCAATCTTAGGTGAGGATTATCAAAACAGATGAAAATCTTGTACAGATTTTGGCTTTTTTATACATATTACAAGTGTACATGTTACATATGCATTTATATGTGCTATGTTTATTATACTTTCCCCAGGCCCCAAGAAAGAGGTGGGGATAGTACAATTCCTATTTTCTTAGTATATAGGTACAAATAGGTTTTGACAGTTCTGGAGATAGAGTTAGTGAGATTGAGATAAAAAGCCAGACTCCCAGCCTTTCTTCCACTACCATTTTTATTCCATAACTAATTAGGGAATGGCAGTTACCTGACGCTGTAGAAATCTATATCCATCAGAGAAGAGAAGACCTTATTTCAACATATTTTTTTCTATACCAAGCCATATTCACAGACTTCACTGTGTTGAATTAAATATTCTACATGCAATTATTTATCCCAATGACTGTATATTGCTTCCTTCTCTACAAAGCTAAGACTATTCTTTAATTAATGGATACCTAAATATTAGTCCTGAAAGTATTTCCTAAAAGACAACTGCTTCTTACTCTGAAGGGGCTGGGTAAATAAAGCAAAATACTCTACAACTAGTACATTGACAGTTAGAATCCTGGAATTTCCCAGAGCTACTCTAGAATTAAACACATCCCTATATTTATTGCTCCCTCCAGAACATGTGCCCCTTACATTAAAATATTCTTTATATAATTTGAAAAAAACAGAAAGTAAAAAAAAAAAAAAAGATACATAAGTATGCCATATGTAGTTATAAAAGAAGCATACAGCATTTCTAAATTTGCAAAGAGGGGATCCTAAATAGTTATTTTTCCCTGCAAAGCTCAGCATATTTATTAACAATTTTGGATCTTGAGTTCAAACCCAGGGCTTTCTGGCACCCAAATCTGTGTTATTTTTACTATGCCATATTGCATGAAGCGTTAGACTTGTTCGTGTGACTTTCCTGACTTAATTCTCTTGGCTTAGAAATTCAGCTCAAGGGCAGATAACTATCTTCCCTTAGACAAAAAGAATGCAAATAATGTACTGGACACCTGGGATGTTGCCTTCTAATAACTATGGCATTTTTCTCAAATTGAAAGACTCCTGATAGAGACCTGACAATCTTGCAAAGCCTTCAACAAGAAATTTCTATGGTACACTGAAAATGTGTGTGACCCAAACATTTGGAAACCTATGGACCTTGATTTTTCTTACCACTTTACAAATTGGCATTGCAGGTTGCTGTTTATATTGCCTCACTTCATTTAAACTCCAGCATTTTGTCTAGATTATTTTTATCTCAATTCAAACTTTAATGACTACAATTAAATTTTTCACTGTTATCCCCCCAAATTCACTGATTAGACTTCTTTGACCTTAGGGCTTCAATTATTATTATTATGGTCCCCAGGGCAATGACCATCTAATGCTAAGACAGAATGATACTGATAAACTGTCAGTTTGAGATGGTGTGCTTTGTTTAAGTTATCCATACACCAATATCATCATGAAAGATTGGGATATTTAACAAAAGAATTAAGAAATGGTACCATGTAGATTATATATTTGTTTTATTTTCAGTCTTGTCATCTTTCCTCCAAACTCTAAGGCACTCGCAATTGATGGCAAATACATCTGTATTATCTTTCTGAATCAGGTAGGGTTTAAGACATTTTGCTGCATTACAAAGGATCCCAACATCTCATTGGCTTACAAAACAAAGTATATTTTGCGTGTGCAACTTGTCTAGCTAAGTTCAGCAAGGGGTCTCTGCTGATTATTATTAAGGGACCATGACTGATGGAGACTTAGGTTTGAAACATGTTTCCATATTCCACAGCAAGTGAAAGAAAGGCCTGGCACGCTACCTACTGGCTCTTCACCTTCTAACAGAGGTGTTAACATCATTCGTGCTCTTATTTTACCAGGCAAAGCACAACATATGACCAGGACTGAGGCCGGTGAGAAGAGAGTACAACTATTCCCCAGAAATAGGAAGTCAATATTTGCCAACAAAAATGGAATCTATGTAGGCTACCACCACTCTGCACTTCCAGTCTCAAGTGTTCTACTTAGTCTCCTTTACACTTGAAGAACACATTCCCTCCTACTTCCTCCAGCCCCCAAGAGAAACCCCTTTGAGTTACAGCCCTAGACTCAAGACCTGGGGTCTTGAGGTCCTCCACAATGGGTCTTTATGTTCAAGAAAACAACAAATAAAATTGTCAACTTATTTGTCCCCTAGTTGTGTTCCCCTCACCAGCTTCCAGCCTCACATATTGAGTACACACTGATAGAAGAGGATCATCAGAACCACAATAAACGCTCTCACTGACTTCCCTCATATGTGGAATCTAACAAAACAAAACAAATGAACAATGAAACAACAACAACAACAAAAAGAGAAACAGACTCATAAGTATAGGGACAAACTGTTGGTAGCTAGAGAGGGGATGGGTGAAATAGGTGAAACTTCCAGTTATAAAATAGTTAAATCAGGGGCACCTGGGTGGCTCAGTCGGTTAAACGGCTGCCTTCGGCTCAGGTCATGATCCCAGGGTCCTGGGATCGAGCCCCGCATTGGGCTCTTGCTCAGCTGGGAGTCTGCTTCTCCCTCTCCCTCTGCCTGCCTCTCTGCCTACTTGTTCTCTCTCTCTATCTCTCTGTCAAATAAATAAATAAAATCTTAAAAAAAAAAAAAAAAAAAAAAAAAAAAAAATAGAGTTTAAAAAAAAAAAAAAAAATAAAATAGTTAAATCACAGGGATGAAAAGTACAGCATAGGGGAATATAATCAATAATATTGTAATAACATCGTATGATGACAGATGGTAACTACACTTACCGTGATGAGCACAATGTAAACTACAGAATTGTCCAATCACTGTGTTGCACACCTGAAATTAATCTAATGTTATATGTCAACTATAACTTAGTTTTTAAAAGTAGAGAAAATGGGATTTACACAACATTCCTTGGCCCATGACAATTCTAAAATCCTGCTAAGCAGGCAGATATTTTGAAGGTCTTTTTCTTCAACATGTCACTAGAAACATTAACAGTGCCAAGCAAACATCACAACATAAGTGCCTTAATAGTGCAAAGATAAATAGCACAAAATAAATGTTAACAACATAAATCAAAGCAACAGAATTTCCCTGAAACTGTATCTAAATTAATTGATAAATTAAGTAAGGGAATTGCCCTAAGAGATGTTAAATCCTCTTCAAGCCTTTCAGAATCCATCTTTTCAGAGAAGTTACTTCAGCAAGGCTATTTTTAAACATCTTGTTGCTTATTACATTGATTTTCAACCCTGACTCCTGCGGCTCTTTGCCTAAATGACTTCTTTGTTTTCTCTCCTGCTCTATGGAGCACCAGAGGCTGCCTTCCCTCCTACAGAGACCTTTTCCCTGAGTCAGGACTTGAGCCTTTGCTCTTTTGTAGTCAATCCATAGATGTGTTGTTCACTCTCATTCCTACTTAACTTGAAGACTTTTATTATTCATCTCACACCCTTTCAGTGAACATCTCTGCTGCTGGCCTTTCTTCTTGAATGTAAAAGCACTTTTTTTTTTTTTTTTTTTTAATCCTCCTGATCCAATTTGGGTGTATTCATCTTCTGATATTTGTTTTCTTAGTTGTTTGCTTTTTTTGCTTGTTTGTTTGTTTGCTTGTTTTCCTAAAGTTTCTGTTCTGTTTTGCTAAGAGATAATTCTGACTGATTTGCTGAAGAATATATTCTGTGGATGGGAAGAAATACGGCTGGAAGGGTTTATTGCTGTTTTCATTATGCATCTTTGAATTGGAAAATAAGCCTTGATCTCATAGGAAATCTGAGACACTGACTGTTTAACACAGCCCTGGGAGGACTTAAAAGCACTACCATTTCAGCACACGCACCCTTGAAAAATGCAGACATCTGAGTGACTTGTCATCTGTGATCTCTGCTTCTCCTTCCCCCCTTTATACACACCATCTTGATTTTCATCCAACTGGATCACGAACTATAGAAAAAATGTTAAAACACTCTCCCACTACATTGTGTTCCGTAGCCAGGAAAGTCACACATAATTCCTGGAATTGTGTTTTGGTTGTACTATAAAACATCTTTAGAAGACCAGTCATATCTGAGGCCTTCTTGGTCACATGTTGGTCTGCTTTGTACATCTAATTGACTACCCAGTGCTTGGTTTGGGAAGTGGGAAACCCACTGTGGTTATTTGAAATCTGGATTTGAAATATTTGTCTGTATCTCTTTTCTTCTCACTTAGTCTAGTAGAACCCACCAGGAGAAATTAGAGGTAAAGAGGTGGAAGCTAAGCACCAGCTTATTTCCACTGGAGATTCTTTTAAGCTCAGGGATCTGAACAACTTTATCTAAAAGCAGGAATCAGTGTACATCTCATTCACTTACACGCCATCCCCACCTCTCATTGTTTTCTTCCTATCTCATTCTTACTAGCAATGAGAAGATTTCGAGGAAATTAAAAGCAATTTCTTCCTAAGGAGATGTTGAAAGTACATGTTACAGAGTTGAGAAAATAGATGGGGATTATTTTCCTGGACAGAGTAATATGGACAAGCCAGTATCTTAGAAGTCTCAGATTCATTCAGCCTAAGTAAGCCATTCCATTGAGACTTGACCACGTTTTGCATATGAATATTCTCCCTTTAGCTTCTGTCTGGTACTTTAAAAGCCCAAGTTGCATGAAAATGGAGGTTTATGAAGCTACCTCTATTAAATAGAAAGTAGAAAGTTTTTTTTTATTGCTCTTTAGGCACAGATTATTAATGCCGTAATAACACTAGAGTATTAAATGCAAATTTGCAAAGCTCTAAAGAGCTTTATTAAGATAAGCAACATTTTATTGAGTCAATTCAGTTGCTATTTTAATGAAAATCTGGCTAAATAAATCTCCGTGGAAGCCACCACAGATGTTGTATCATGCATTCTGGGGAATCAGCAACAGAATTTGGCAGGGTGGTAAGAGAGAAAAACCTGTAAGAAGGAGGAGAAGTTTGGGAGAGGTGAAGTATAGGGCTCTGATTTAGACTTTAGAATGATCTGTTCCATTTCATTTACTGAAATTGCAAAATGGTCATTGAGTATCATACAAACCAATACCTGTCTTTTGATACTAAATGACATCTCCTTTCCTAAGTAAAAGAATGGCATTTCTTATATTTTCTAAGTGAAGTAAAGAGTGCTTGAATGCGTATGTGTGTGTGTGTAAATTTGAACATCAGGAGAGGAAGGAAGGAAAGAAGAAAACAGGAAAAAAGTAATCAAAGAGGGAATTTAAAAAGAGGAAAAAGTAAGAAAAGAAGCAAGGCGTAAGGGAATGGTGGAATGAGATAGGGCAGGAGAAAAGAAAGGACGGAGGGAGAAAGGAAAGGGGAGAGGGAATGTAAGAAGGCAGTTTTTTGAATGGTGGTATTTAACAAGATGGCCATAATGTTCTCCTCAGCTTGAATAAATTTTAATAGTCTTCTTTTTACCTATGCAGGGGGTGGGGTGGGGGGTGGGGGGTGGGGGGCTAACCATCCTTTGCTTAGAGCATTTACTATAGAGAAGTTGCAGTTGTGATTTCTTTCTCTGTTCCTCTGAGATAGGTCTTCTACAGCCTAAGAATGTCTTTTTCAAGGACCTGAGAGCCATCCCTTTGATATGTAATCAAGAAAGATAAGGTCCCTGTCTCTAGCCTCTGTGGAAAGTAAGGAGCCTAACTTTAATAAGCAACAATTAGCAAACACAGATGGTCTCATCACATTGACCAAACTCCCATCTTCTGGTATTTTCCATTAGCCCAACACAGTGTTTAAAAACTTTCTGACCATGGGGTGCCGGGGTGGCTCAGTTAGGCATCTGATTCTTGATTTTGGCTCAAGTCATGATCTCAGGGTCTTGAGATTGAGCCCCATGTGGGGCTCTGCACTCAGCGGGGAGTCTGCTTGAGATTCTTTCTCTCTGCCCCTCCCTCTGCGCGCTCTCTCTCTCTCAAAATAAATAAGTAAATCTTAAAAACAAAATAAATATAACAATTCCCCATTGTTTCGTTCTGACCCAACACACTGTACAAGGATTAGTACTTCTGTCTCCTGTCCACCAAATGACATTAGTGCCCCAGGGATTATGATAATATAAACTCTATCACCTTGCTACTCAAAGGGTGGCCCTCAAAGCAGAAGCATAATTACCCTGGGGAACTTGTTAGAAAAGCAAAATCTTAGACCCCACTTCAGACCTGCTGAATCAGAATATCCATTATAACAATTTCCCCAGATGTTTCATACACAAGTTAGAGTTTAAAAAGCATGGCTCCAGTATACCTTTTCAAAAGATGTCGGATTGTGTGTGTGTGTGTGTGTGTGTGTGTGTGTGTGTGAGAGAGAGAGAGAGAGAGAGAGAGAGAGAGAGAGAGAGAAAGAGACAGAGAGACAGAGAATGAGAGAAAGAGAGTTAGCTTACAGATTAGGGTTGCTGTTACCAGATGGAGGACTACTAGATCCTTACTGATTTCTAAGGTTTCTTCTGTCTTCGATTTAGCTCTTTATAAATATATTTTAATATTTTATAGCTTTCTGTCTAGTAGTCTTGCATAGTATTGTTAAATTGATTCATTGTTATTTTATATGTTACTGTGCCTACCTAAGTATGTATTTTTTAGAATGTTATTTTATAACTCTATATTGCTAATATATACAAGTTCTGCATGACTACTTGTCCAGCCAAATTATCATGTTCATTTAAGATTTCTAACAGTGTGTTTGACAATTATTTAAACTCTTTTCTGAAAATGAAGACATTTTTATTACTTTTTTTCAAGTCTTTCTATTTTTATTTTTCTAATTTCTAGAACTGTCTTGAAGTGATTATAACAGGCATCTTTGTTTCACTTCTGTTCCTAAGAGAAAAATTTCTATCATTTTGCCATTAAGTAAGGGTATAAAAAGTACCTTTTATTCTATCAAGGGAGTTTCCTTAAATTTCTGGTTTTTTTTAAGATATTATTATTATTATTATTATTATTATTATTATTATTATTTGTCAGAGAGAGAGAGTACAAGCAGGGGGAGCAGAGGCAGAGGGAGAATCAGGCTCCCCGCTGAGTGAAGAGCCTGATGCTGGACTCAATCCCAGGACCCTGGGATCATGACCTGAGCCAAAGTAGACACTTAACTGACTGAGCCACCCAGGAGTCCCAAATTTAGTTTGCTAAATGTTTATCATCAAGAAATTTGAGTAATAAGTATTCAGTTACATGTTTTTCTGCATCCATTCAGATGAATATAATTTTTTCCTTTAAGTTTGTGAATTAAATTGATTCATTCTCAAGTATTAAATATATCTTATATTCTCATAATAAATCCAGCCTGGCTATGATCTATTTTTCTTTATACAAATTGCTAAATTAGATTGCCAATATTTTGCTTAGAATTTCTGGTAAAAATAGTCTTTGATTTTTCTTTCTTGCCAAGTCCTTATCATGTTGTAGTTCCATAAGATGCTGGTATCATAAAACCACTTGTGGAGTACTCCTTGTTTTTATAGTCTATGCAAAAACTTTTATAAGGTTAGCCTTTTTAAGTTGTTTTTGTTTTTCTTCTGCAGAACTTACTTACAAAGTTAATTGTACCTAATATTTCCTTGGTGGGAAGTATTTTATTGCACATTGAACTTATTTAATATTTATTAAAATATTAAGATCTCTAGTTTTCTTTTGTTTTGGCAGGTTTTATTTTTGTAAGAATTTGTCCATTTGTCTAATTTTTTTCAAATATTGACATAAAGTAATATTACATGATAATATTATTTTATTATCAATATTATTTAATATTTTATTTTAATTGTTTTATGTATTATATCTATTATTTTATTTTTTATAAAGAGTGAAGTACTGTCACACATTCCCCATTTTTACTACGATGATAATTACTGATGATGTTCATCTCTTCTTTTTATCTCAGTCAGTTTCAGAATGACTTGTTCTTCGCATTAATCTTTTATAAGCCTCAACATTTGACTTATTTTTTCTCTCTCTTATGTACTTAATTCCTACTGTATTAATCTTTAATCCTTATTTTTTTCATTTTATGTAACTTCTTAATTCAATTTGCTGGGGGGTTTTTGTGGTTGCTCCTTTTCAAATCTTTTGAGATAGATACTTAGCTCAAGATTTCCAACTTTTCTCCCTTCTAAAGTATGGTATAATAGCCCTGTATTTTCCTCTAAACATGGTTTTAGTTGTGTCTCACAATTTCTGATATGTATTAATTCAATTAAAACCATTTTTTAAAAAATATTTTATTTGAGAGAGAAAGAGAGAGATGAGTGGGGGAGGGGCAGAGGGGGAGAATGAAGCAGAGCACTCCCCACTGATCAGGGAGGCTGACATGTTGCTCCATCCCAGGACCCCATGATCATGACCTGAGTTGAAGTCAGATGCTCAACTGACTGAGCCACTCAGGTGTCCCTAAAACCATTTTCTAATGATACTTATAATTTTCTTTGCCATATGGGTTAGTTAGAAATATTTTTTTTCATTTTCAAATAAACAAATATTTTAGCTTTGTGTTTAGTTGTCTGTTTTCTGTTTGTTACTAAATCTAAGTATATTGTGATGGAGAATTTATTCTACATGATGTAGGTTCTTGGGAATTTGCTGAGATTTCCTGTGTGCCCCGAATAGAGTCAATTTTTGTAAATGTTCCACATGTTTTTGAAACTAATATGCACCCTACATTTGGGAATGATATTTTCTGTGTGTCCATTAGAGAAAATTTGCTGATCAAATTGTTCAAATTGTCTGTATCCTTATTGATTAAATTTCCATTAGTTGCTGAGATAGATGAAGCTCTCTCTCTATGATTTTTGTTTCATTGATATCTCCCTCTATTCTTGTCACATTTTGCTTTATATATCATGAAACTGTGTTATAAGGTGCATGTAGACATAATTTGCATAGTTAATCTTTTCTATTCACTCATTGTCAAATTTTAATCAAGCCTAATGTTATTTGGTACTTGTTTTGAAAGTGAACGAAACAAAAACCAGTTTAACTTTAGTTATCGCTCTTCCCAATATATTTTATTATATTCATGTAATTTAGTTCCATATAAATTTTAAACCCAACTAGATATTACTCAATTTTCATTGGTATTTACTCACACATTAGCTCTTTTCATTGTTTTTCTTCTTCTTCTCCTTCTTCTTCTTCTTCTTCTTCT
>NW_022589816.1:172582-442058 GCF_004348235.1 Phoca vitulina
CTTCTTCTTCTTCTTCTTCTTCTTCTTCTTCTTCTTCTTCTTCTTCTTCTTCTTCTCCTTCAGATTTTTAATCTTCAAAGATCATTTACCTTTTCTATAAAAATACCTTTGGTATTTTCTTTACTAGGATTTACTAGTTTTGCTGCTCCCCCCCAGACTCTAAATTCAATATCTCCCCTAACTCCATGAGGCTCTCAAAAACCAACTTCACTTTCTGGGCCTTTGCCCTCTCCCACATCCTGAACCAATAATTTTCCATGAGCTTATCTAATAGCTTTAATCAGATAGTCTTAATATTTTTATGCAATTTTTTTTCCTTAACAAGAATTTAGGTCCAAATTAGCTCATTCACCATTGCTGGAATATTAGATAGGTTATTTTTTACCAAACTGTGAGTGGCTCACTCTGCCACAAAGACTTCAGGGTTTCACTATTATTTTCTCTTTCTTGACTGCCTATCTAGTGGTTTAGGGAAGCGTATATCCTGGCAAATTATACTTGAAATTCTTGTTTTAGCTTCTCTTCACTCCGTACTAATGGACATTGTGAGAGTACAAGCTTGCTCTAGAGTTGCTTGGAATGCCACTGTCAAAGTCACATTCTCAAGAAATACTAAATTTTCTAGCAATGTTTTTGATAATAAAAATTAGGAAATGTTTTATCATTGATAGGATTAATATTAGCCTAATCAGTTCAGAAGCTCTGAAATATTGCATGCCAAACTTTGGGAAGTATTGTACAATCATAAATTAATAAACGTAGAAGGGCTATTTAAGATTCTATATCCAATTCTTTTATTTTTAGTATGGAGATAACTCTTTTTTGCGACAAATGATAATGACTATTAGCCAGCTTTTCATGTTGGAAATGTTTAGGTGAATGAATGAAAGATAAAACAAATGAATTAAATGAACTAAATTAAATTGAAGGGTAGATATTAAGTATATTATATGTCAAGCAATTTCATGTACTTTAGTACAGAAATCATATGAAGAACTATAATTTCCTAAATTTGAAGATAAAAATAAAGTGTTCTGACTCCAATACAGCAGTTTTCCAATATTTTCTGGGCAGTGTAGATGATGAGATCAGACATTCAGGCAAATAGTATATATGCTATATCATCCTGCTAGTAATAATGATGGGAGTTACTATTAAAATAATGACAGAATGACATTTTTCATGATGCAGATGAGGGTATAACATTATATTAAATTCTTAAGTAAATATTGCCAAATTGGTTCACACACTGTGTTCTCACAGTATGTGAACCGATTTATGTTACTATTAGCAATGTATGGAACTATCTCACTTTCCTATGCCTCTTCTCTGATCAAGAAAACGTACATGATCAAACTCTTTCTGATATTTGTCATGTAAGACTAAAATAATAGCTCCTCATTATAGATTCTTTCTGAAGCGTATTTGAGAAATTTTACATATGCTTAAAAGCTGTTCATATTTTCTTTTCTATGAACTGTCTTCATATACTTTGTCTATATTCCATTAAGATTTTGGTTCTTATTAATACAGAGATTTTTTAAAATGTATTAAATAAACTGCAGCTCTTTGTGATATTAACTGCAAAAATTTTTACCCATTTGTTCTATTTCTTTTACCTTTGCTTTGATATTTATGCCAGGAATCATTACTATTTTTAATGTAATCTTTTCTTTTGCAGCTTTTTATGTTGTTTTTATTTTTTAAAAAAATGTTCTCTAGTCTGATACAATAATAACAAATTTCCCATGCTTTCTTTTTGTATTTTAAGGATTTCCTTTTCTGTGTTTAAATCATACGCCAATCTGAAATTATTTTTGTACAAAATTAAAATAGATGTGACTTCTTTCCAAATGACTTTCTAATTGCTCTAATACCATTTAATGAATAATTCATCTTTTCCTTGCCTATTTGAAATTAGTGGGTTACCATTTTTTTCAATGCCTCTTTTCTTATGATCTTCTTTGGTTGCATCTCTTAGAACACCAGTGTATATCTACTCATATCTAATTATAAGAGATATCATGGTGAAGTAAGAGTCTGAGGTTTAGAGTCAGACTAGGACCTAGCTATTTCACTGAGGACTGTATGATCTTGGATGAATTTCTTTATCCATAAAATGGGGATAATAGTGCTTCCCTGGACAAAGTGGTCTTTAGAATAGTTTTAGGACCATTAAAATGCTTACCAAGTGTTAATCACACATTTCTCATTTTGACCCATTATACCCAGAAAATTTGCTTGTTTTACTTAAAACTGAGAAAATAGGTCAATATCAATGAGACATTCTGTCTTATTGCAAATTGGTGCTTAGTTTTTACACAAGTGTTAATACAATTGTGTGCACATTGTTGCTCAGGATATATTCAAGGAGGTTTAGAAGGGAATAATTGAGGCTAAATATTTCTTTTTATTTTGTGTTTTCAACCTGGGCAGCTTCATTTGGAAAGGATGCTTTGTTGAGGTGATGGATGCATTTGCGAGTGAATTTATATTCACAAGTTTCATATTAGGTCATGAACCCAAAGAGATGTATTATAAGTTTGAGACTAAACCCAAGAGACTATTATTTTTTCTATTGGTATTTGTCACGGTAGTGATATAAGCACTGAAGATGGAAACATAGTTTTTTGTTGCTGTTAAAGTAAATTCAGAGAAATCAGATTATAGCTGATGTAATTTAGATGTTTGGAGGTGGGGGAATTTTCTGATAGCAAAATCTAATATTTGTAGCTCCCAAAATGGAAAGCCTCTCTCAGGGGGATGACCTGCATCAGGGAATTTATTTTTCAATGTGGTGATGCTGACACCAACTTTAAAACTGATTTTTTTATGGAAGTTTTTTGATTGGAGGTGACTCAGATTTTGTACTTAGCCTTAGCTGGGAGTGGGAGTGAGCGAAGGAGACACACCCTTTCTTTCTGTACCCCACTGCCTTTAGTCTGAATTCATGTCTTCAACACTCATGTACACTGCTTCAGTTTCTTTATATTAATATTTCATATGCAATGGACACCATAATAATTTCCTTAACACTTACTTCACTTATTGGTACTCTACATGGTGAAGGAAGTGTTATCCTGCTTATTTTATAGAAAAGAAAGCTGGAGACTTAGGAAGTATAAGTAATTTACCCTAAGTCACATGGTTTAAAGAGGGTAAAATCAATCAGATATATCTAACTCTGCAGTTCATGTTTCCAGTCACTATGTTATAAGGCTGAATTGTAGTGGTCGCTGCGTGGTAGACATACTTCGTTGTTTCCAGAACTTAATAATTAGGCTCCTTGTGGCTTGTCATCTTAGTGTCTCCATAGCACCAAGCTGGTATCTAAATAATTGTTGAATTCAATTTGTAACAGCTAGAAATTCCTAAACTCTACTTGGGAAAGAGTCAGGATTTACATTTTAGTCATTGGTTTCTCAACAACAAGTCACCATGACCACTGAAAGAGCGTCTGTTACTGTTTATTGTTTTGTTTTTGTTTTTCCAAAAACCCTGAAGTAATACTTTTTTTTTTTTTTAAGCATTGGTCTTTCATTTCCTCCATCCTCAACTTGAACATCTGGGAAAGGCAAGTTAGTCTTGAGAATGGAAGATGATAACTCTGTGTTTCTATTAAATTTTATGTAAAACTAAAGCTCTTTGTAAACACAACACAATCCTTTGGTCAGTTTTGTGTAGAATTCCTCAAACTTGCCATATCTTAACTACTGCAAATTTGGTTTGGATGTTCATTTCCTTCCTTTTTTAAGAGTGCCATGAAATCAATTCTCCATGAAAGGTACAACTGGTTAAAAGAATCAACCCAGATATTAAATAATCATAAGCTTTGATATATGACGTGCAGTTTCAAAGAAGTTTCTAAGCTCTTGCTTTTGATATGAACAGTTAACATATATTGTCAGTTTTTAAGATATATCCTGAGGAAATACCTTTCAGCTCTATCCTATATTCTTCTTCATTACCCACACCCATTCCCGTAGAACTATTTAATCTTCTCCACAAAGTTATCATGAGAATCTCGTATGCACTGCTTCCTTTGGAACCATATGTTCTCAGTACACTTATTTTTATCACTTGAGAGGCAGAAAAAGCTTACATAAAATTCTAAATATATCCACTGCACATTTTAGATAATCCCCCACCTCAACCTTTTAAGGATTTATTTATCTAATTGGCTTTCTATCCAAATCTCCACATGGCTATTTCCAACTTTCTGAATTCTTAAATTCCAAATCCTTTTTTCTCCCACCTTATTCTTATCAGACGAGCTCATCTACATCTTAGAAAAACATCATCAGAAGACATTTCCCTCAGCCTCCTGTTCCCAAAGTTACAAATCTATATGGGCCCTCATTTGATCTTTCTTCCTGATTTCCTACTAGAAAGAATCATTTTCCCCTTGAGCTGTAGAAAGTTTATTTTTCTGTCTGTGCTCTTCATTCCTTGCTTCCCACATTTTCAGGGGAAAATCGATGATTTCCTCTATGTGTATTTTACCTCACTCTCCACAAATATCTTCCTTCCCTTAAGCTTTTATACATGCGTACATCTTTGTCTTCTAAAAACTTAAATAAAAAATGTAATGAACAAATTAGAAAAACTATCTTAGACATGGCAGGTTCTATTGGCTAATGGTCTCTCCCCTTGCTGACACAGCTAGAATTCTCAAATTGAAAGAGCCCATGCTTAGTGTTCTACTCCTCATTTGCTGGTATTCAGACATCAGACATGCTCTCTGTGATTCCACTCACACTGATCTTATCAGATCAAAATTGTCTGCCTGTTGCTAAATTTAGTACAACTATATCAGTCCTTATCATAGCTGCCCTGAAACAACACCTAACAGTGAACTCTTTTTCTTTCTTTTTTTATTATTATTTTTTAAATTTAAATTCAATTAATTAACATATAATGTATTACTTGTTTCAAGGGTACAGGTCTGTGATTCATCTGTCCTATAGAATACCCAGTGTTCATTACAACACATAACCTTCCCAGTGTCCATCACCCAGTTACCCCATCCCTCCACCCTTCCTTCCAGCATCCCTCAGTTTGTTTCCTAAGAGTCTCTTATGGTTTGTTTCCTTCTCTGGTTTTGTCTTGTTTCATTTTTTCCTCTCTTCCCCTGTGATCCTCTGCCTTGTTTCTTAAATTCCACATATCAGTAAGATCATATGATAATTGTCTTTCTCTGATTGACTTATTTCGCTTAACATAATACCCTCTAGTTCCATCCACGTCATTGCAAATGGCAAGATTTCATTTTTTGATGGATGCTTAATATTCCATTTTATATATGTGTATATATATATATATATATATATATACACACACACACACACACACACACATATCACATCTTCTTTATCCATTCATCTGTTGATGGACATCTGGACTCTTTCCATAGTTTGGCTATTGTGGACATTGTTGCTATAAACATTGGGGTGCATGTGCCCCTTCGGATCACTACATTTGTATCTTTGGAGTAAATACCCACTAGTGCAATTGCTGGGTCGTAGGGTAGCTCTATTTTCAACTTCTTGAGGAACCTCCATACTGTTTTCCAGAGTGGCTGCACCAACTTGCATCCCCACTAACAGTGTAGGAGGGTTCCCCTTTCTCCACATCCTTGCCATTATCTGTTGTTTCCTGACTTGTTAAGTTTAGCATTCTGACTGGTGTGAGGTGGTATCTCATTATGTTTTGATTTGTATTTTCCTGATGCCAAGTGATGTTGAGAACTTTTTCATGTGTCTGTTGGCCATTTGGATGTCTTCTTTGCAGAAATGTCTGTTCATGTCTTCTGCCCATTTCTTGATTGGATTATTTGTTCTTTGGGTGTTGAGGTTGATAAGTTCTTTATAGATTTTGGATACTAGCCCTTTATCTGATATGTCATTTGCAAATATCTTCTCCCATTCTGTCAGTTGTCTTTTGGTTTTGTTGACTGTTTCCTTAGCTGTGAAAAAGCTTTTTATCTTAATGAAGTCCCAATAGTTCATTTTTGCCCTTGCTTCCCTTGCCTTTGGAGATGTGTCTAGCAAGTAGTTACTGTGGCTGAGGTCGTAGAGTTGACCTCTTCCTCTTTCTTGAATGAAATGTCTTTGATTTCCAGAAGACCATGTTCTCCTGTTTTTGTTTGCTGTTCTTTTGTACAAGCATGCTTTTTTATTATAATGTTTTGATATCTGTGGTCTTACTGATTCTAGGGAGACTGTCCTCTCTAAGGCTAGAAGGGACTCACAGAGAACATGGCTTTCAAGTGAAAACTAACAAATCCAGAGCTCATACCCCCCTCATCTCCTCCATCAGGCTCGCACACTCCTGGCCAATATTCCCTACCCTAATCACTTCAGGGTTAGGTACCAGACTTAGGAGAGCCAACACTCCAGAGCCCACTGAAATTATTTAAATTAATCATTCCTAAATCTGCATACTTTTACTCACCTATATCTTCCTATGGAAACCACAATAGAAACTCTTGCCTGTTTCCTCACACACCCTCTGCCTCTTGACTGACCCTGGTGCTTTCCTGCATGGCTCTCTGTGGTGTGGAGTGCCTCTTCCTCTTAGAAACTGTGTAACAAACCACCTTTCCAGTGGCAATCATCTCTTGATTTGTTGCCCTCACAAAATCAAAATAATAATAATAAAACTTACACTTTAGAACACTCCTTAGAAGAGCTATTCCTCTGTTTATCCCTAAATTAGTGGTTGGATGTCTCTCTACAGAGCCTTCTGGAAATTGTTGGAAATTATTTATCATAACAATTAGAATGTTGGACTACCAACATTATTGAGAGCAGTGGGTCAGGAATATTTAGACATCCTGCAAAACAAGGATAGTGTTACAAGAGTGAAGAATTTTCTATAGTCCTGTATACTTCTTAAATAACTTGCCTAGTATACATATAAACTTAAAAATTTCATCATAGAATCCAACTGTTTTACATATATACATACAATACATTGTTTTCACAGTTTTAATTTAAGTGGAATTTTCCAGAAATAAAGCTATGTCTTAATTTGAGGAAAATTATTTAATTCAGAACCTTACCAAGAGTTGTTCTACCATTTTGGAAAATCATGTCACAAAGGGCAATATCATCTGTGGCTAATATCATTTGAACTGCTAATGGTACATAGCTATATCAGTCTATATTTGTAGATGCTTCATTCACCATGATCCTACAAAGAAGAATAAAATCTTGATTCTTCCTTACTGTTTTCTTGTGTGTAGAATTGTACCAGAATTTACATATTGAGAGACATATTTCATTATAAATTCCTTTCATGTCTCCTAATGTTATATCTAGGTCATTCTACAAATTTTGTTTTAGTTTATGCAAAGTTGTAGGTTTTATAACTATGTATTGCATGTTTAGCTACTAAAGGGAGCATAACAATACACTTGATACAAAAAGTGGGCATTGGATCTGACACTTTCAAGAAACAACATCTAAAATTCTGATTACACTTGGGATTTGGTCTAGGACTTAATCTCTTTTCTTTCTACCCACGTTCTTCAGACAACTATATCTATTGAAATCATAGCTCTTTTCAAGACTCTTTACTCATTGAAAGCGTATGCTTTATCCCCTGCCCATACTTTCTACATAGCTCTAGACACTTTATTCTTCTGCCGTGCTAGCATATTCATCCCATGTCTGTGGTCCTCCAAAGCCAACTCAGTACTTTGCTGAACAGATCTCTTTTGCCACAAATGTCTCTCTCTTGGAGGGTGGCCAATTTCAATAGGCAAGGGTCAGAGACATTGGTGCTAACACATTTCATTAAGTATCTCCTTCATCCCCATACTTTTGATGTGGGAAAGACGTTAGGGTTCAAAGCCTATGGCCAAGAAAGAATTCTTGAGACATCCTTGGTGCAAAAAGGTGGTTTTATTAAAGCATGTGGACAGGACCTATGGGCAGAAAAGAGATGTACTGGGGTCATGGGATTGGCCCATCATATACTTTCAAGTTGGTAGTGAGTTAGGGATCGTGTAAGTCTCAGGTATTTTGGAAACAAGGTTTCCAGGATCCTGAGGGGGCTAGCTATTGTTGGGAAAGGTCATTTATTATTGTTGGGTAAACCCTCAGTCATGAGACCCATCAGATGTATATCGGTGGGTCATATACTTGGAAGATGATTGCTAACATGTATCTTGGGGGGTAGAGATAAAAGAAGTTTCCAAAGGAATTTTTATATGTTAGAGTAGACTTACAGGTCCTGGGGGTTGGGCTAAGATTGCTTCTGCCCTTAATGTATTAACATCGAGGCAGCTGAGTCTCTAGAGGAATGTCCCTCTGCCTGTTTCAAGGACTTGTCAATGGGCTATAGGTAGTAAAGAAATTTAATAATTTTTCTTCTGCCTTTGTTTCTCACATTACCTTCACCTTCACCTTCCCTTCTCTACTTTTCTTTTCTCTTTCCTGCTTTTCCCTTCTCTTCCCCTCTGTCTCTTTCTCTGTGCCTCTCTCTCTGCTTCTCTCTCCCCAAACACACACTGACTTCCAATCGCTCTCATCTTGCAACAACAAGGAAAATCCCTAAATCTTTCTTCACTTACTATGTTTGAAATGAAAAATTCTCTCCTACTCACAGACAAGCTCCTTAGGAAATAGACTAATCACTGTCATTACTGTCTCTCTGTGCATTGGTGCCTCAACATACTGCAACATAGAACGAGCTTTCACTTTCACTGAAAGTATTTTAAACAAAGTTGTCAATGTCTTCCTAGGTGCTAAATACAAAGAGAGTACTTCAGACCTTTCTTGCCTGATTTCTCTGCAGCTTCTTTTTTTTTTTTTTTTTTTAAGATTTTATTTATTTGACAGAGAGAGACACAGCGAGAGAGGGAACACAAGCAGGGGGAGTGGGAGAGGGAGGAGCAGGCTTCCCGCTGAGCAGGGAGCCCGATGCGGGGCTCAATCCCAGGACCCTGGGATCACGACCTGAGCCGAAGGCAGATGCTTAATGACTGAGCCACCCAGGCGCCCCCTCTGCAGCTTCTGATACCATTGATTAATTTTTTGCTTGACACACTATTCATCATTTTTTTAAAAAAAATATTTTATTTATTTGACAGAGAGAAAGAGTGCAGAAGCAGGGGGAGCAGCAGGCAGAGGGAGAGGGAGAAGCAAGGTCCCTGCCGAGCAGGGAGCCCAAAGTGGGACTGGATCCCAGGACCCTAGGATCATGACCTGAGCCAAAGGCAGACACTCAACTGACTGAGCCACCCAGACAGACGCCCCTCTTCTTCATTCCCTTATTTCCTGGAACCCCCTAAATCTCTGGCCCAGTCAACTTTTCATACATCTAGTGTTCTTGATGTGCAACATGGCTCCATCTTCTTCTCTCTGTTCTTTTAAATTTATGGATTTATTTGAATTATCTCATGCATACTTTAAGCTTCAACTATCACATGACAAATGGTTACTTCTCTTTTTCTTTAGCACAAGACTTTCTTTCCTGTTCTGGCTTAATTACCTCTTGAACATTTCTATATTCCATAGCATCCTCAAGCTGAATTTAGTCTTTTTGTACTACCTTCCAACCCCATACCATCTTATGTATTTTGGAAATTGGTGAAAGTCATCAGCATCTAACACATCATCTCTCAGACTCTCTATGGTAAATCTGATTCTATTCTCACTGTTTATACACTAAAATATTTTTAAGCTTATCAATTCCTGTTTATTTCTCCTATTGTAGCTCTCTTCTCTTTTGGTTTAGACCTCCATCTTCAATTAAATGGAGTTTTTGCACTAGTTTATTCTTTTTTTTTTTTTTTTTTTTTGTATTATCTTCTACCTGGTTATACTCTGTACATGCACAAGAATTATTTTTCCAATAGTCAATACTGATTATATCATTTCCATCTTAAAAATGTTGAATGATAACCAATTCTTTATTGCCTATAAGATAGTTTATTTGTACCATGCATTACATGGCATTCAAAGTCTTTCCTTGTTTAACTCCTGGCTTTCACACAAGCTCCAACATTCCATTTGTCTCCATATTTCTCTTATACTCTAGTGATGCCAAGGACTTGCTTTTTTTTTTTTCCTATTCCCTTTGTGCTTCTAAACTTTTATCAGATCATTCTCTCTTTCAGAATTTTTTTTCCTCCCTTGTCCACCTGATAGTCTTGCTTATATTTCAAATTCAGATTAAGCATTACCTCTGGAGACTTCTTTGGCTTTTCCAAGCAACTTAGGAACATTTGTCATGGCCCAATAACCTTAGCCCAATTCCATTTTAGCATATATTGCCATACCATGCAGAGCAATTTGTACATTTAGAGTCAACTACAAATGACTCAAACTCCCAAATGATGTATAGTAAAAGACCTAGTGTATTTTTCATTTTAACAAGGAATTCTTAGAGAAAAGAGGAGGGGAGCTTATCCTTCTTTTAGTTAGCTAAGACTACTTGCTTTCAAAGCATAATTTGTGTGTGTGTGTCAGGGGGTCATTTCAGTGTTTCAGATACACCATCTGCATGTTATCACCACTGGCTGAACACTCTGCCAATTCTTTTATTTTCCCCAAATAGATACATTTCAAGTAAACTTTCACTGATGGACTAGGACAAAATAACAGATTTATATAACATCACCACTGACAACCGAAAGTTGAATATTATCACAGTTCTTAGAGGTCGTTTTCTTATTCTGTTAGCAGAAATGTTTTACTGACCACTTTCTCTATGAACCCCACCTTCCCACTCTGTTCCATGGATCTCCTCTTTCTCATCTCTTGTTGTCACACAACTGTTCCTACCCTCAAATACTTGTAAATAGCTTGTGCAGAGAAGTCAAGCTGTACCTATGTCAATGTTTTTTTCCAAACCCTATATTCAGGGCATCTTATTCCATAACTGAAGATTTCAAGGTATTATCTTTAACAAGGATTATTTTTTTCCCCTAAAATTGGCTCTTGGACCATTTTTAACCTATTTACATTGACTAAGATCTTCTTGAGGTCACAGAAAGAAACTTCTCAATTCCTACACATACAATTTTCACTCTTTCCAACAAAGATTTCTTCAATGAAAATTTATGTGATTATAATAAATTTCTACTCAAGATTTGAAAAATAGTTTTTGTTCATTATTCAGTTGATTTAATTAGGTAAATCAAACTAATATTGTAGTACTGATTTTTTAAAATTATTTTTAAGAACACATTTCCTCTAAGTTGTTAAAAATCTTTCAAAATTTTATAAATTTCAAATATTTTAATTTAATTGATACTGCTACTTTCGATCTTAGTCAAAAACAATAGTTAAGGTGAGTTTTAAATGATGCTCTGTGTCCCTGGTGTGTTACCATCAAATTAGAGTCTTGGTATGTACCTAAATAAAATACTAATGTTGTATAAGCACATTATGTCAAAAGGTCTAGAACTCTATTTTAGGCATCTTTGATAATATATTACTAATAATAATGATAAAATAATAGAGCAATGATTATAACAAAATCATAATTATGATAATAAAAGCTACCATTTTAAGTACTATTTTATGCACTCTTAACACTAACATGTAATATAGAGATTATTTTCACTTTTAAGGACACTACTAGCAGTTGTAGCCCTTTGAGGATACTCACTTTAATTTACAAGAAGTGATTTCTGGTCCAGGTAGGATGGCATAGGTCTGTTTCTCCCTGACTCTTCCCACTAAATGCAAACTTATAAACATGGGAAATATTGTCACAAGCAACAAAAAGAGAACTTTGAAAGATAAACAGAGATTAGGGATTCCAGGACTGGAGGAACAACACCATTGTAGTGGGTCTTTTGACTCCCACCCAACAGAAGAAGACCACCTAAGGCAAATATTTTCCCATTCTCAACTTGGCAACAGAAGGCAGCCCAAGTAGACTCATTTTTCTCCTAGACTGAGCAAGAGTCCTTCCCATCAGCAGCAGCAGCAACAGGGATTGATAATGATCCCAGCTGATGGTAAAAACAGCCAGGGGAAATGATTTCCTTACTCACTAGACCTGAGATGGGTCCTTCCCCATCCTACATACTCGCACATACACTCATGCACACACACACACTAAGAGACACCTGGGTGGCCTGGCAGCACTGGGAGGGGAGATCATGTCACTATAAACATTCTGGCCTAGGAAGCCTTTTTGTACCCATGGTCTGAGATGCTCTCCTTTACCTAGAGACAGTATTACAAGGAAAACATAACCACCAAAACAAAACCCACAGCACTAAAAGGAGATATGGGAAAATCCAAAATTATAATTGAGGTCTGCCACATTATCTATAGCAACTGATAAGATTAGTATATAGAAATCAGAGAGAATATACAAAAACAGCACAATCGACCAATAGCATCTAATTGACATATCAAGAAGACTTCAACCAACAACAGCCAGTAGCAGAGTATGCATCTTTTCATGAGCCTGTGGAACATTTACCAAGGTAGACCATATCCATAAAAATGAACCTTACAATATTTAACAGAATTGAAATTGTACAGATTATGCTCTCTGACCACAATGGAATTAAAGTATAAATCAACAACAGAGAGACAAGAAAGTCTCCAAATACTTGGGAATTAAACAACACAATCCTAATGATCTATAGGCCAAAGAGGCAGTCTCAAAAGAAATTAAAACAAACACATAGAACTGAATGAAAATATAAGTTGTAAAAATTTCTAGAATTTAACTAAAATGTGCTTAGAAGAAAATGTTTATTGCTAATAACTCATATTAGAAGAGAGAAAAGTTCTCAAATCAATACATTCCTACCTCAAGAAAGTAGAAAAAATAAGAGAAAAATAATCCCAAATAAGGCAGACACAAAGAAATGAGAACTTAATGAAAATGAAAATAGAAAATTAATGGGGAAAACCAGTCAAAAAAATGGTTCTTGGTGGTGGGGGGGAACTAATGAAATTGATAACTCTCTGTCTTCATTCAGGCTGCTATAGCAAAATATCACAGCTCTGATGACTTATAAAGAACAGAAATTCACATCTCATGGTTCTGGAGTCTGGAAGTTTGGGATCAGAGTGCCCATGTGGTCAGGTGAGGGCCCTCTTCTAAGTCACAGAGTTGCATCCTCACATGGCTGAAGGCTGTAGGGAGCTCTGTCAGACCTCTTTTATAAGGACACTAATCCCATTCATGAAGCATCTGTCTTCATGTTCTAAACACCTCCCAACAGCCTCACCCTCTAATAACATCACTTGAGGAGTTAGGTTCCAACATAGGAATTAGAAAGTAATAGAGCAACCATTTAGACCATAGCAACTTCTAAGACTGACAAAAATAAAAGGTACAAATTATCAATATCTGAGATGAAAAGAAGAATGTCACTAGAAATCCTGAAGCCATTAAAAATATAGTCAGGGAATAATATAAACAACTTTATGCTCATAAATTCACTTTGAAGAAATGTACCAATTCCTTAACAACAGACCACAACAACTCAACCAAGATGAAATTGTCAACTTGAATACTCTATAATCATAACAGAAATTTAATGTATATTTAAAAATCTTCCCCCCAAATATCTCCAAGCCCAGTTGGTTTAACTGGTGAGTTCTATCAAATACTTAGAGAATTGGCCCCAATTTTACATATCTCTTCCAGAAAATAAAAGATGAGAATGCTTCCATCACTTGTTGTGTAGCATTTTATCTTGATACAAAAACCAGAAAAAGTGCCAAAGGAAAAACCCATTATCTTTCATGAGTTTAGACATGAAAATCAACAAAATATTAACAAATTGAATCCAGTAATAAATAAAATGATTATATGCTAAGACCAGTAGGACTTATTCCAGATATGCAAGATTGGTTGAACATTGGAAAATAAATGACTATAATCCATGTTATCAACCGGCTAAAGAAGAACAATCCCATGATATACAATTGCTCCAAAAAAAAAAAAATGAAATACTTATACATAAATCTAACAAGACATATAGGAACTGCATGCTGAAAAGTACAAAACTTTGATAAAAGATATCGAAGAGGCCCTGAATAAATGGAGAGACAAACTGAGTTCATGTTCTGGGAGACTCAACATAGTAAATATGTCAGTTCTCATTGGTCAATAGGTTTAATAAAATTACTGTCAAAATCCCAGCAAGTTTTTCTGTAGACATATACAGACTTATTCTAAAATTTATATGGAAAGGCATAGGCCCTGGAAAACCTAAAATAATCTTGAAAAAGTAAAATAAAATGGGAGAAATTACTCCATTTGGTGTTATGTCTTACTATACAGTAACAGTAATCAAAACAGTATGGCAGGTGAAGGGATAGATATATAGATGTAGATGTAGATTGATAGAACAGAATAGAGAATCCACAAATAGACCCACACAAATAATGCCCCCAAATTTTTATATAAGGGTGCAAAAGTAATTTAATGGAGGAGATTAGCCTTCTCAACAAATAGTACTGAAGCAACTGGACATCAGTAGGCAAGAAAGAAGGAAAGAAAGAAAGAAAAAGAAAGAAAGAAAGAAGAAAGAAAGAAAGAAAGAAAGAAAGAAAGAAAGAGGAAGGACTCCGTGCTCAGCTGGGAGTCTGTTTTTCCATCTCTCTCTCTCCCCCTCCCTCTTCTTGTGCTCACTCTCTATCTCAAATAAATGAAATCTTAAAAAAAAAAAAGAAGAGGAAGCAAGTACATACATCTTAATTTAGAAATTTTATTTCCATTTGTTAGTGTAGAAGGTAGCAAATAAAACACATGTATTTACATGATTGGAATTCAAATCCATATTTCCTTGAAAGGCCTAAGCAAAGTCTAATGATATAGTATCGATGATTTTGTAGTCTTTACTTCAGTAATATTTAGATTCCTCCATATTTAAGAAAAGTATGCTTCAATCATTAATACACATCTGCCTCATTCCAAAGCCTTTGATTTCAACCACTATACAGCAGAGCTCCTATAATAGTCCAAAAGTTGCTTACAGATGCTAGGTATAATTTATATGAAAGCATAGATATTAATCACAAATTTCATTTGTTTAATAGTTGCTTGTTTAAACCTACCTTCCAGTCCTTTTCATGTGTCAACTGGTAATTAACTAGTAGATCCAATAACTACTCAAGATTCATATAGATTACATCTTTAAAAGTCAAGATATAGTTTGTAGCAAGCATGTATCTTAGAGTGTAGAGTATTAATAAAGGGATTTTTTATTATGGAGTAGAAATTATAATTTTTGTAAAAATTATAATTTTAAAACACTATCACAAGAAATTTTGAGTTGATAGAGGAAAGGATAGAGTAGAATAATGTTATAGAATATTTGAAAAGTTAAATATGATCATTACTGTAATTTTGGAAAACTTAGGTTTCTTCATTACATTGAAATGGTCAAAATAAAAGATAAATAGAGAAGTAATCTATATTGACTTCAGGAAAAGAGAAATGAATGATTAATAGATAAAGTAGTTAAAAGAGCAGCCCTATTCCTATAGACAAGATATGGAAACAACCTCAATGTCCATGGATAGATGAACAGACAAAAAAATAAAAAGTTGTATATACATATAATGGAATAGTCTTCAGCCTTTAGAAAGAAGTAAATTCTGCAATATGTGACAACGTGGATGAACTTGAAGACATTATGATGAGTGAAAAAAAAAAAACAGTGACAGAAAGATAAATACTGCATGATTTCACTTATATGAGCTATCTAAAGTAGTCAAATTCATAGAATCAAAGAGTGGAATGGAAGTTGCCAGGGAATGAGGGGAGGGGGGAAATGGGGAGTTACTAATCAATTAGCATAAAGTTTCAGTTAAGCCAAGATGAATAATTTTAGAGATCTATGGTACAACATTTTACCTATAACCAACAAAACTATATTGCACAGTTAAAAATTCATTAAGAGGGTAGATCTCATGTTAAGTGTTCTTAGTACACTAAAATATTTTAAAAAAATAAGTCATTAGAAAATTTAAAAAAAAAAAATTCATCAGGAAAATAGAAGGACTTGATAGTTACTGGGAAATCTTTTCCAGTTATAGGCAAAGCAAAGTGTAAGTTAATAATAACAGTAGTAACATAGTGAAATATCGGTTCAATGTCCCTAAGTTTCATCAACAGAGGCTTAACTTAGAAATGATGAAATGAATTTAGGAAGAGAGGTCGGGACCATAGATGGTCTCAACATGACTATGAGCACTTGCATTTAGCATGGAGGTCACATGAAGGAGAATCAGAGTTTTAAGTAGACATTGGTTATACATAGTGTAACTCTTGGGGACTTTTCCTGAATTAGGTTATTGAAATCTTTATTATAAAATGTGGCTTTATTGATTTAAAAAATGTTTAGTTTCATACATGAATTATAGAGGAAATAAGAGAATATGTAAGTTGAATCAAAAAAAAAAAAATCCAAAGCTAAAAAGCTTTGGAAATTCATCAATATAAAAGTGCTGACCATGAAGTCAATGGGCATTAAATAAATGTTTCTTGGAAGCCTGTAGAATAGTTGAAAAGAGAAAGGCATTAATAAAATTTTTATAAATAAATCTCGGAAGACTAAAGGAAAATGACTGATAAAAACAACAGTAACAAACCCCAACAACAACTAGGATTCGTGTGATGACATGAAGCTAAAGAGATCTAGTACCAAAAGGAGAGAAATGAAAATAAGGCAAGACCAGGACAGGAAATAAAAGGTAGGTCACTGCTGGGTTTACAAAAAACAGAAACTGATTATGTGATTATTCATTATTCTCTGACTAATCTGTTGACTGAAATGTGTTTTGGAATACTGACGAGCTTACACATTATTTCAATAGTTGACAGTGGGATGTAGGAAAGCACAAATGATGCGCAAATGAAGAAGTAATAGATCAAGAGAGATTTTGGAATCCAGAGATGATGTGGAAGTTGTAACAACCACAGGTCATAGAGGCAGAATGCTGTCTTATTCGTCACTCTCTAGAGGCAATTTTATTTCCAATTACCAAAAGTTATATTTTGCTTCATTAAAAACAATTCTTAGCCATTAAACTTTCAGCAATTTTCCAACATTCAGCATTTAGCCTAAACCACATTGAAAGGGTTGATTCATTCTTCCACTAATATTTATAGTGGCTCTGTGTACCAGATCTGGTGTTGGATCTAGGAATATATTGGTGAAAAGATACAGAGATACTGTTCCTTCCTCGTAGAAGTTTGAGACTAAGTAGCAGAGTTTTATATTACTCAGGGTTACAGAAATATGTAAAATTATACCTGTGGTAAGTTCTACAAAGAAAAAATATATATATGGTGCATTGAGATCACCTAACAGGACAGGAAAATCTGAATTCTTCTGGGATTGTGTGTAAGAAGGCTTTCTAGAGGATGGGACATTTGAGATGAATTCAGAAAAATAAGTAGGGTCCAAAGAGGAAACAGAAACTAAAAAGCAATTTGAACAGGAGAAGTTAATACAAAGAACTGTTAACTATAAGAGGGGATTGGAGTAATGAGAGATTGTCTGGTAAAAAGTAAAAAGAACTCTAAAAACAGGAATATAAGGTACAATGGACAGCAGCTACCCTTAAGATAGGGTACACAAGTTAAGTTTCTCGCCAGACCTTGTGGGAGAGGGAACCCTCGCTCAATGACAGAGAAGTAGCTGAGGGGCCACACTGGTGGAACTTGCTGGAAATATGGGCTCGAGAGTGCCAAGGGAAGCTGTTCATGGAAGGTGTCTCATGGGAGCCACTCCTCTACAAAACCACCTGTGGGGGCTGCCGGGCGAATCTCTTGGGCCCTGGACTGCTGTCCCCTGTGCTCCCGGAGGAGCTGTTTACTGAAGAAATTGTGTGTGCTGCGGTACCTGGAACCAGAGAAACCATCCACACTGCCCGAGCTAGACAATGGGGACATACCATGTCCTGAAGGAGCCTGCCAAGAAGAGTGCCTCAGACCAGGAAGCAGAGCTCTTTCTTTTTGCAAAATCTGTTCACCATTCTCTACTGATAAAGCTAAAGTGTGCCAACTGGCTAAGGAAACTGTTTAGTGGGCCAGCTTTATTCCCAGAGTACATTTGGCCTCAAGCAAGAGACAGTCAAGTGATAATCAGCCAGGGAACTGATTTTGCAAAGGCCCTGGGCAAGTAAATAAGACACAGTTGTGGAAATAATTCACGGTTTAATACATGTTATTTAGCTCTTTAATTCACATCTGAACTGAAATCAACTTCCCATACCCTGTAAAGAGAGTTAACATAATGTGTAATTGTGCATGTGTTACATCTATCTTGAGGAATTTTTACAATAATCGTAAGTTTGGAGCAAGGATTTCCCTATAGTTCATGAACAAAGAATACAGTCTTGATGTAGCTGCCACCAAAAGCCCCCAAAGCACTGTCAGCATATCAGAGCTAGAAATCTCATTGCAGTAGTTCGCAGGCTGATGAATAAACCCCTGGACCTGGACTTGTACCTGCAACTGGGATTCAACTGGTACTTTTAAGTGACCACCGTGGGCAATGCAATAGATCCTTTCCTTTTATTTATGCTCCAGAAAGTAAATCTGAGGATTCTCTTCAACATAAAAGGGAGAATTTAACCTTAGATATTGGTTTATAATAGCTGTAGTTAAGTCAAAGATGTAGACACTGTAGTGTTAAGTGGCATTTTGCCCCTCTGACTTCATCAGTTTCAGAACATCTGACAGTTCCTGGGACTGTGAAGACTGTAATTAGTATTCAAAACCACCATCAGTTTGTGAGCTTACCCTTAATGATACCTTTTTTATATATCTGATTAGCAAGAGGATAATGAATCTTAACAGTTTTATAAAAAAATTTCCCTGAGATATCTCTTCACATATAAGCTCTGATAGTGATAGAGAAATTGTTAAAATTAGTTAAAATTACAGATGAGCCTTACATGCAAATCATGAATCTTTTAAAGCTGTATTCAGTAAAGGTCTTCTTCATCATGGAATTTTTTTCTTAAACCTTGTTATTTTCTGGTTTGCAAATGACCTAGTAGAATGATGTCAAAAGACCAACCAAAATTCCATGAATTTTGGGTTCATAGAATTTTGGACAGCTCACAGAAACATTTTCAATAGATTTCATGTCATAGATTTGCCACATATGAAGATGTGAAACCTTATAAGTTGGTTCTTTTAGGGAGATGAAAAAGGGAAGGAAGAATTTTCTATATCTCGGTAGTAATTTTTAATACGAACTACATTTTCTAGAGCAGCAGCTTATGATGTACATTTAATTGACCTAAATTTGTGCTTTTCTTTCCTCATTTTAATGAAAAGTAACCTCATAATTGAGACAAAATAGCTATTTTTAGAGGTCATGGAAAACTACTTCCTAAAATTCCAATTGTATCTAGATTATGTATTAAATATTGTTTTTATTTAAAGAGATGTTTTTAAGTAATTGTGTTCTGTTAAATTTAAGGATAAATTATTCTATGAATGTTTCAATTTGTGTATCTTATCAACTGCCTCAATGTTTTCATGAAGATGCTCCATGAAGAACATATATGTACCAGAACTTATTTCTGAGCAGCTTTTCCATATCAGTGCATCTTGTGTAGCATAGTGTGTAGGTAATATCATTAATTAAAATACATATTCAGCACATGCTAACTTTGCCAGATGCTGAAAACACAACAGAAACCCAAAACACAACATCATGAAGCTTCTAGTCCAACGGACAATTTTTCTTACCTAGTCTTTAATGGAAATGTGGAGAAGAGAAATGCAAGATAACTGATATTTGAAAAGAATCCATAGATAGGGTATAATTGTGATCTAGGTTTTTGGCTAAATGAAGTAGTTGAAACCTGAGAGGCAAGAATAATGTATTATAAAATCTAATACAGAATATTATATATTTATGAAATCTTGGAGAGGTAGTAAATGACAAAGTCAGGCCATAAAAATATTTTGATGAGACAGACAGGTGAGCCTAAATTTATATGATGAAATATAACTAGACTTAATTCAAGTTCTTAGATAAAAAACAGGACAATAAACATTTAACAGAATAACATATTAACAAATACAGAGGAAGAGAAGCAGCATTGGTTTAAAAATCTTGACAGTTTATTGACAATAAATTCAATACCAGGCAATCGTGAGTCATGTTAATAATGTGAGTCATACAGCCAAGAAAAGTCATTTTGGTCTTGTTTACACTGATAGGCTTAAAGAATGAGAAATGTGATGAGAACATGGAACAAGGAAAACAACAGTACTTTGTTTGTCATTTGGTTGAATCTAAGTTTGTTCAGTCCAAAGCACCAGACTTTAAGAGAGATATTGAAAAAGTGGAAGAGCTTCAGAGCTGAGGGGGCCACATATGTGAAGGGAACCAGCAGCATGACAGATGAAGACTCCTTAAAGGAATTGTGGATGCTGAATCTGTATGAGAGAAGACTCAAGGGGAATTTGAGAGCTCCTCTTAAATAAATCAAGAGTTTCCGGTGTAAGAGGCATTTGATTTGTTCCTTGTGGCCCCACAGTTTCAAACTGGAATGAAAAAGTGGAACTTCCAGGGTGCATCATTTTTGCTAAATGTAAAGAGGAATTTTATACCACTCACAGTTGTCCAAAGATGCCTCAGACGTCCTTGGGGCGGCCGGGGGGAGGGGGCTCAGGATGCAATATTTTCTGCATAACTGAAAGTGTTCAGGCCACAGCACACGTCTGGTAAGTCATTAGTTGGGGGGATTCAACATCAAACACAAGCTGGGCTAGGTGGCCCTAAAGATCTCCTATCCCTTTCCACTCTGTACAAAGCACATGTTTATTCTTCTGGCCATTGAGCATGAACATTCTTCTACTTACCTACATTTCTCCAACAGTGAAGTGTTTGAAATTTTTTTCTCTTTAGACATTGGATTTATAACATTAAAATCCTTTTATTTAGCGAAGTTATCTAAGAAAAAACTTCCATATCGATCTATCTAGCTATCTAGCTACCCATTCATACCTGTATCTGGATCTCTATTGCTATCTCTATTTTTGTCCCTATCCCTTTAAAACATCACCGTAATTTAACTCATGAAAAATTAATGAATTTTAAATACAGCTAACTAGATGTCAAGAACTCTGTTTTTAGGAAGGTTAGCAAAAGGAAAATATCAAAACAATTTTAAAAATGCCAAATCTTTTATCCTCAATCATAGAACAAAGGGATTTTGTAGGGAAGTAGAATCTTTGGTTGTTAGACCTCCAAATGTGGGAGCCCAGTGAAAGAAGACCTGTGTTGGGGCCTGGGTCAACCATGGGGAATGTCATCATTGCTGCCTCTTCTTTTGCCACTACTGTGTGGGCTTGTCTTGCATTTTCAGTCATTGTGCCCTAGAGCCATTCAAGATGGGCCCCGCTACCAGCAACTTTCTGTTGACTCCAGATGTGCTTCTAGGGATCCTGGCCACTTCTCTCAAGAGGTTGGCAACTGTCCTGCAGGTAGGCAGTCTAGGTCTTCACCACTCCCAGTAAACACACCTGTCTTTCAGCATACCTTTCTCAAGGACACCCCACCCTCTGTCTTGGCATCGGACTCTTCCATTAGCTTCACTTCTTTCTACCTATGGACCCAGCCGGCTTATTAAGCAGTGAGCCTGAAAATCAGTTGATCTTTATGAACCCTTTGGAGGTGGAAATGGGGGTCAGGGGTTAATGCATATCTACTGGTTTTAGAAAAACAATGATGACCTCCATCCTTTACTTCCTTGTATTGACAGATTCCCTCTTTGACCAAACTCTAGTCAAGCACCACTGAAGCCTCTTGTGGACTAGGCCTCAGCCTGGGCCTACAAAGGTTTGAATACACACTAACATAGCTTCCAACAGCTGGAGGCTGTATGCCTAGGAGGATTCTAGGATTCTGACAGTGCCTGCCTAAGAAAAATCAAGCCTGCCAAAAACATTTACTATTTGTTCCAGCCAACACCTAAAGATAGGGCCCCTTTCTACTGGGTTCTGGGATGGTCGGAACCTAACTTTGCTAAGAGCCAGTTAACAGAACAAGATGGGTTTCACATGACCCAACCTTCCTTTCCTACTTTCTGTAATTTTTCACTTTTCTGACTCTGCTCAAGTCTCATACATCCCCTCTTACTAGTCCCTCATGTTCCCTTTAAAACGACTGACCACCTCTGTTTAAACCGAGGTTGAGTTCAGTTCACATCGGACCCCCTTCCCCATTATGGTAGTATATATTACTGATTAAAATCAGTCCTTACCACTTTAACTAACTAGTGTCTGGCTTTTTGATCATCTGACAGTGTGTGAGGAGTGGACATAATGATAACTTTACTTCTTAACTCATCATGTTAAAAAACCAATCTCATTTATAAATAGTAGGGCTTCTATGTTTCACAGCATTCCTCCCTGAAGAGCATGGCTCAAATCAGAGGTAATCATTGGTGGACTGCAAAGCTTCTGATAGGAAATTGAAATTGAAAATATGAGTCTCTTTTCCCCTCCCTTCTCATCTGCTTTCTTATCCCTTGCCTTTTGGACCTGAGATGAAATGCAGATCGGAAGCCTGTTTGTCTTATAAACTAGATACTATGTTATCCTTTGTGTTTATGTATTTCTAATTTTCAATAGCCCAGTCTTCAGTATAGTTTTTAAAAAATATTTCATTTTCGTGTCATGTTTTCTACAAGATTTAGATTTTAATCTATTAATCTTTAAATATTTTAATTGGTTAATAAATGTAATGCATGTAACATAACAGGAACAAAAAGGCGCTTCTTTATGAACAAAAATTAGAGTCCATAATGCTGAAAAGAGAGAGAATTAGAGCACAAGGTACAAACATAACACAAGAGAGTCTGCTTCAGTGCTTCTTAAAATCTAAATTAGTAAATGGATATTGTATATTTAAGTTGTAAGACGTAAAATTATTCCTATTACTGATCTCTAATTTCTGTACAGTCCAATATATTTATGTTTTTAAAGCAGAACATTATTATATCTCAATACACAACGTCTACAGAACCAGAAAGTAAAACATCACAGTGAAATGTTGGCGAGAAAACATGGTATTTCATCTGCAATGCATGGCAAGTGGTTAACATCTGTAGTCATAAATGATCTCTTAGAAACCAGTAACAAAGACACTAATCTTCCAAGGGAGATGAACAAAAAACAAAAACAAAACCAAAAAAAAAAAAAAAAAAAAACAGAGGAAATTGAATTAACAAATGACATAAAGCATATAATTTTAGGAAATGGAAAGTAAGCTCTTAGGAAAAGTAGTAATTGGTGACACGCACAAAAATTTCTCCTAGGGGCCAAAAGATGGAAGTGCAGCCCAGGTAAGATCAAGCTGCCTTATTTGGTCATTTTAAGCAAGTCATTGTTTTGTTTGAATTTTGAACCCTGTGGACGAATCATTTGCTGCTAAAGTCAGGAAAAACTGTGGAAAGAATATGTATAAACTGAGGCGACTATTTTCTTTTTTGTTCTTGTTCTTTTTCTATTAGGTTAATTATCAGTCCTGTGGCACTAAGGAAACACTTTAGTGTTTTTTGCCACCCCAAGTGCATGATGATAAAGACATTTACAAAATCAAGTCTAAGATCTGTCTGATTATATGAGTGTGAACCTCATGTTTCCTCCTTTCCCTATGTCCCGCTCATTGAATCTATTTGTAGGTCTGATTGATATAATCTTTGTGTATTTCTTTTTCTTCTCTTCATTCCCACTTCCATTATTCTTGTTGAGGTCTCAATATCCAAGGTGGAAATAGAGGAAGTGCTGACATACTTGTCTCCCTGCTTCCACTCTGTTTCTGCAATACTTTTTATACTTCACTGTCAGATTAAGCTTCCTGAAACACAGATCTGATGGTTTCTTTATTTTAACAAAAAAATTTTAGAGTCCCCTTTTCCCAAGACCAACAGCAAAAATATTTAAATTCATCAGCATTTAAGGTCTTCATTGCCCAAATCATAAAATTCTTTTGCTACCATCATTCTCTTGCAATATTTCTTTTCTTTCAGTGTTGCTGAACTGAGCCACTTGCATTTACAATATATTTCATGTTTCCCGAACCCTGGTTCTTTCTTTATTCTGTTATACTTACATGAAATGTTTTTCTATTTTATCCTCAAAAGTATAAATTGTTTCCTTTTTATTAACTTTTTTTTTCTTTTTTGAGTTTTTATTTAAATTCCAGTTAGTTGTGCTCACTTCAGCACAACTGGATGCCAGTTAGTGAACATACAGTGTGATAGTAGTTTCAGGAGTGGAATTTAATGATTCATCACTTACATACAATACCCAGTGCTCATCACAAGTGCCCTCCTTAGTCCCCATCACCCATTTAACCCATCCCCCTGCCCACCTCCCCTCCAGTAACCCTGTTTGTTCTCTGTAGTTAAAAGTCTGTTTTCTGCTTTGCCTTTCTCTCTTTTTATCCCCCTATGTTCATCTGTTTTGTTTCTTCATTTCCACATATGAGTGAAATCATATGGTGTTTGTCGTTCTCTGACTTAGCCTACCATTTTGAATAAAATGCCACCCAATTCATCTTCCAAAAAGGAATACTTTTGTTTAGAAGTAAATTCTGAGTCATGTTATGTCAATAATGCATGCTCTTAGAATTATTACTATATCAATGTATGGGTTATCTATACAAATTTAGTATCTGGTTGACTAAGGCACCTTCTTTGGGCAATAATTGGTGATTATTTCAGTATCAATATGAGCTAAACTTAAGGGGAAAGTTATATCTTCTAAGAGAAATAACAAATGGGAACTTTATAGAATAAGACTCAAATATGCATGAATACTGAGTTACTTTGGTATCATCATATCTCATTTCTCTTTCATAGCCGCCCAAAGCGTTCATATAGTGTTTTACAATAGATTCTTCAAACAGTGCAGATGATGAAATCATAAAATCATAGCATTTCTAGACATAAAAAAAAATTATGACATTCTTACAAATATGCTTTGCTACATAGCTCTTTCCACGTGGGTATGGCAGGTCAAGGAAATGTATGACAGGGAAGAAATGAAACACAGAGGCAGAAACTTCCTATCAAAATCTAAACAGAACTATCCAAAAGGATATTGATTTGATTTTGTTGGTAAGTTAATTTCTTGAATCAATTTGCTATACAGTGCAATTTTTTATTTATGGGAGATGACTGAAGTAATTCATTTAAGTTCTCATTTCCCTACCTACATTTCATTCATGTTTTCTCACCCTGAAGAAGCTTTATATAATTCTTTAATTTGAAAATGTTGTTTTTATGTAGTAAGCCTTCTTTAATTAATATGTAAATCACTCAGAAGTACCTCTAAAATTATATATTCATGTCTCACAGGAATATCTCATTTCATATAAATAAATTTTTGGAAAAGTGAATCTTCTCCATCTGGCTGATCACTTAGCCCAAGACTTCTCAAAAATGCACTGACTTGGACTTCATGTTATTTTAAATTAATACTCCACAGCTTCAACATGGATGTGAAAACTGAAATGATCAGTAGGGAACATCAGGTTTTTGCCAAATGGTTTTGCCAAACTTTGATGGACTGTGTGTGTGTGTGGTGTGTGTGCGTGTGTGTTTATTTTGAATCTCAACTACAATTTCATTCCTTATCTGGGTGTTGTTCTAGAATTTATTATGAAGCAACTTGAAAAACAAATCATCTAGTCTCTGACCATGTAGAGCAAATATGAGTATGTTCTTTTATCGTTAAAATAAATAGGGAAAGATGTAATGTAAAAGGTACTTCTTTTTGCAACTCCTAAAATATGTATTTCATAAAGAAAAGAATGAAGCACAAATAGGCAATGTCCTTTGTCAATATTTATAAAGAATGTTTTTTTAATTATCAAAGGATTTTCAAATATTTAAAAATGTTGTCGAGAGGGACACCTCAGTGGCTCAGTTGGTTAAGCGTCCAATGCTTGATTTTAGCTCAGGTCTTCAGCTCAGGTGGCATGGGGCTCCATGCTCAGCGCATAGTCTGCTAGATTCTGTCTCTCGCTCTCCCTGTCCCTCTCCCCTCTCACTCTTTCTAAAATAAATACATCTTTTAAAAAAATGTTGCTGAGAAGAGAACAAGGAATTCTTCATTTGAAGATACAGACCATGAAATGTGAGCAAACTACTGAAACGGTAGTGGTAGTAACAAGATGCTTCATCAGTATAAATCTGATTGTAGTCTTACAATTAGTGTATAGAAAAGTGAAAGAGATAAGAAACTGAGGAAAGAGGCAGCTGCACAAATAAAAAGTTCAATTAGTTATACAATTATGCTTATATGAAACAGAATTAGATGAGGACCACTTATGAAAAAAAACAATGTTTTACCATGCCATGAGAAAATACCATCACTAGAAACTAGAAACCAGAAGGGAAAAAGAGGTCATGCTAGAAGACATTTAGAAAATCAACACTTTTATAAAACAAGATGAAATCAGAGAGGGAGACAAACCATAACAGACTCTTAACCATAGGAAACAAACTGAGGTTTGCTGGAGAGGAGGTGGGTGGGGGATGGGGCAACTGGATGATGGACAATAAGGAGGGGGCACATATGTAATGAGCACTGGGTGTTATATAAGACTGATGAATCACTGAACTCTACCTCTGAAACTAATAATGCACTATATGTTAATTAATTGAATTTAAATTAAAAAAAAGAAATTAAAAAATCACTTTTAATAGACGTAGAAACCTCAGTTTTCACTTGGGTTAAGGTGGAAGACGCCATAAAATCTAGGACTATAATGCTCCCTTAAAGTAATTTTTTGACCAAGCTTTAATAGGCACCCATTCTGTCAGATGAGCTGTGACTATGTTACTCCTCACAGGCTGTACTTGACCACACTGCAGTCTCCTTAACAGATCATTTATTACCATGGCTTTGGCTCATCCTTACATTAGAAAGTCGGGACTATATGCAGGTTGTCAGGTTTCCAAACCTCACCTTTGAAGGAATTAGTGAAGGAATAACCTAAGAAATCATCTTGAGTTTCATTTGGCCACATCAGTTAAATTAGATGAATTGAAGTTTTTCTTCCAGTATTGAATTCACCATTCAAATCATTAAGACATATGGACAACAACTATCTAGCACTTTTCATTTATCTACCTCCTCTCAGACTGTAACTATACAGCATACATGCAAAAGCTAACAAAATAGGTATTAATGCAGCACTTCAGAGAGTAATTTGGGGAATAACATGCCAAAGACCCCTCCAATAAAGTGTTTAGTAAAAGGGTGCACAATAAAGTTCTAGGCAAATAGGCTGAATGTCCAGGGGAAATTGATATTATTGGTGTAGCATCCATGCTGTCTGAAAGATATATAGAAAGTCAATTTTAGGAAATTCTTCTGAAACAAATGTTTATCCTATTATTGGTGTAAGTCACTATAATTACAGTTGCATGGGGCTCTTATTATCATTTTGTCATGTTAAATGGTCATTACAGTGTCATAAACACTCGAAATGGCTACAGCAATTGCAGTGAGTTGAAAGGAAATCCATACACACAGGACTGGATTTTACCAGTAGAAAAAGTTTTGTAATACTTAATTTTATACAAAGCACAAATCTGGCAGGGAATAAAAAAAAAGCTTGAATTATTTAAGCTAATTTTTCAAATAGAGAAAAAAAATGACTCTACCTCAGGACTTCCGTTTGTCTGAATGGTAAAACAGTCAACACCTGGCTTCTGTGTAAGATCATTGCTCCTACAGCAAGTGTCATAATTTCCATTTCAAAACTCCTTTTCAGCTGTGTCTTTCTCTACCTCAAAATAATTAATCATGTACTATGGTGGTCAAAATAAATCCCCTATCTATGTGATAATGATTAGAGAAAATACCTCAAGAAACAATCATGGTGGATTGGTTGCTCTCTGATGTATTGTTTCTATGTGACATGAAAGAGATGGAAGGTGTTGTAAAATAGAGAATTAGAAACATTTACTATATACTCACCTCTAAGACATTATAGTACCAGTTCTGCTGCTGCAACAGCAGCTCAGACTCCACAGCAGTGACAATATTGCTTTAACTACAAGATTGCCAGGTCTTGGGATTTACCCCCAATTTTGCTTATTACAAATGTGTGTGGAGAAATATCACTTAGTCATCCAAGAATTATTTTACAAAAACACCTGCCTTTTTCACTTCAGAAAATTGTTTTGGAGGCTTAATGAAATGATATAAGTGGTAAGATGGGTTGGGTAGGTCTATGCAATTATTTTGAGATATCCAAAACCATATCCTTCCAGGTCTAAATAGAATTAGTCACTGGCTTTCACTTATAACATTATCTCATTCTGCATTATATACTGTGTTCATGATAAGGAAGTCAAAGCACCTGATTTATTCAAGGTCCAAGGATATAATTTATTTCAAATATCTCCTATTCTTTCTATTATATAAATAATAAACAGGTGATTCTTATTTATTGAATTGAAGTTTTTCCCTCTGATATCCATGTTTCGTCTATATTTAGCCCTTAGCCACATTTCAGACACATTCTTTCTGAATTCTATAGAATAGTGGCCAACAATTTAAATAACATATATACATAGCTACAGCTTTTTCTAGAAGGGACTTTATTTTTAAGACAATTTTAGACTTACAGAAAAATTAAGAAGATCATATAGAGTTCTTATATACCCTCCCTGCCCTTCCCTGTACACAGTTTCACATATTATTACATTTTACGCTAATATGGTGTATTTGTTAAAATTAAGGAATTGATACTAGTACCTTATTATTTAATAAAGGCCCCAGTTTATTGAGATTTACCCAGTTTTTACATCATGCTATTTTTTTTTCCTGTTCCAGGGTCCCTTCCAGGATATCATAATACACTTATTTGTCTTGCTTCCTTAGGCTCCTCTGGATATGACAGTTTCTGTCTTGCTTCTGATGACTTTGAGAGTTTTGAGCAATACTGGTTAGATATATTATAAGACGCTCCTCCAATGAAATTTGTCTCATGTTCTTCTCATGGTTAGGCTGAGATTATGGGTTTGGGGAGGAAGATCATAGAAGTAAAGTGCCATTTTCATTATTATCAATAAGACTTATGACTGTTAATGTTGTCCTTGGTCACCAACCTGAAGTAGAGGTTTAAGTTTCTCCACTATGAAGTTACTCTTCTTTTCCCCTACTTTCCATATTGTGCTCTTTGGATGGAAGTCACAATGTACAAGTTACACTTAACAAGGGGGAGAATTATACTTCCTTCTCTTAATGGGTGAGTACATTATATGGAATTCTACGATGAGAGGCTTATCTCTTTTTTCTCTTCTCTCCCATTCATTTATTTATTCAAGCATTTATTCATATCAGTATAAATGGATATTTATTTTATAATTCAGGTTACGATCCAGTACACCTTTTTTTTTTTTTTTTTTTTTAATTTTATTGCTCAAATTGTTCCAGTTTTGGCCACTGGGAACTCTTTCAGTTGGCTTTAATGGCCCCTCTCCCATACACATCACTGTGAGGTTTTTTTAAGCATTTCTTTACTTTCAGGCACTACAAGATGCTTCAGGCTCAATGTGTAAATTGTCTTCCTTAGCTCTAGCATCACCCTTTTCTCCAAGGAGCAGTGGTTGCTTTTATTAGATAATGGTATCAAAAACCATGATGTGGGTGTACTCCATGTTACTAGTGTGTCATTCCTTTCAGACATTCTCAGCTAACAGAAAAGTGAAATATATGTGTGCATACCAACCCATGTATGTTCACATATTCAGAAATGTTTCTATATGTAAACATGTATATCTATATTAAGCTAACCATGAGTTTTCACTTATGTCTACAATTCTAATCCCTTACCCACAGATGATTCTAGCCTTTTCTCATTGCTTTTCTGTAAAATCCCACTCCAGCTGTGAAAAACCTGACTCCCACCATTTGCTATTCACTGTCTTAATTGTTTAATTCTTGTATACATGTATAACAGCATCAGAATTGTAAACCTTACCTCTGGAGGAGCTGTAGAATGCTTATTTGCAGTTAATTCTGCCTTCAGTCTTACAGATTTTACTCATTTACAGAGTTACTCATTTACAAGGTCAGCACCTTTTCCTCCACCTTCTTTTGTGAGATTATTTCATATATTTGTAATAAAGTAGATTGTCTTGTCACAGTCTGCATTCTTTCCTGGGATCTTTCCAGATCATAAATGATTTTTAATTTGCATACATTAAGGTTCATTATGCTATAAAATTCTATGAATTTGAAAAATGGATAGTGCCTCTATCCATCATTGCAGTTGCTTACAGATCACTTTCAGCACCTTAAAAAATCCCCTGTTGCACCTATTCAACTCTACTTTTTCCCACTGGACCTCTGGTAACCACTGATCCTTTCATTCTGTCTATAGTTTTGTTTTTTTCCTGAATGTCCTACAACTGGAATCATACAATATATAGCCTTTTCAGGTTGGCATCATTTATTAGCAATATACACTTACATTTCCATCATGTCCTTTCATAAAGTAATAGCTCATTTCTTTTTGTTGCTGAAAATATTCTTTGTATATATTTCTAGTTTGTCTATCCATTCACCTATTCAAGAACATCTGGGTGGATTCTAGTTTGGAGTAAATATAAACAAAGTTCTTATAAACAGTCACATGGAAATGTTTGCATAATCCTAGGTAAGGGCACCATTTGTGAATTATATGGTAAGACTATATTTAGTTTTGTGAGAAACTCTCACACTGTCTTAAAAAGTGGTTGTATCACTTTGCAGTCCAACCAACAATGAATGAGAGTTCCTGTTGCTTCGCATCCTCATCAGCATTTGGTATTGTCTAAGCTCTTTCTAGATTTTATTCATTATAATGTATATGTAGGGATTTCTAATTGTTGTTTCAATTTATAATTTCATAATGGCAAATAATATTGAATACTTTTTCCATTTGCTTACTTGGCATCTCTATGTTTGTAAGGTTTCTTTTTTTTTTTTTTTTTGCCCATTTTTAATTGTTTTTGTTTCGTTTTGTTTACTGAATGCTAAATATTGAATTCTTTGTAGGTTTTCTATATGAGTTCTTTATCAGATGTGTATTCTGCAAATAGTTTCTTCAAGTCTGTGGCTTGTCTTTAATTTCTCTGATAATGTCTTTTACAAAGCAGAAGTTTTAAATTCATATTAAGCCCAATTTGTCAGTTTTTTCTTCCATTCATTGTGCTTTTGGCTTTTGTATATAAAAACTCATCACCAAACACAAGGCTACATGGATTTCCTCCTCTAATATCTTTGATCAAATAGGAGGTTTGCATGTTATATATTCCCAGCCAATGGCTGAGCATGAAATACACTAAATCTGGGTGATTCTTACTCAACATTTGCTGTGGAATTTCCCATATGATACCTGAGATATTTTCCCACCTGTCCTTTGGTCCATAATCTCTTTTTACTTGATCTTCCTATTTATCCCCCTCATTTCACATGTTTTTCTCCACAAGACTTGCTTTCTGGTCTAAGGGTTCTCACTAGTTACTCCTACTCCCTCCCTCTTTATCATTCATCTGAGTTTCCCCTTCTTCCAGTTCTACTTCATGTAGGCAGCTGCTAAGAACACAAACTGCTTCAACATTAATATGGGGAGAACAGCCTAGATACTTTTCTCTGGTTTATGTTTGAGTTACTTGGATAAAAGGATACCATGGAAGAAGACATAGGTTATTCCTTGCTTTTCAAAAGTTTGCCTTATTCCACTTCACTTTTACAAAAGACCTACATTAGTATCTGTTTTCTGCTAACCAGAGAGAGAGAGAGAGAGAGAGAGAGAGAGAGAATTTTCACTTTTATGAAAAAAGGTGCTTCAGTATTTGCAATGGGCCATTATAAAGGCATCACATCCCAAGCAGCAAGAACAGCCCCACCAAGCGCCTTCCCTGGGAACTACACTCAGCATCCCAGCCCCAAGCTTCCAGAGCTCTGAACTTTGTGAGCATCTGTGTATCTCGATTTATTTTGTACACCTATGGGTGTACAAAAGATGGGTCCTATAGTATCAGAAAAGCCTAAGAGAGATTATTTTCTGGGTCTGGGAATGCTCAATAATGTTTTCATATAAATTGATAGTGATTGCTTCTTTGCTTTAGGGCCATTTGGGCTTGCAAAACGAGCAGGGTACCTGTATATATTATCATATTAGTTCTATTTTCTTGGATTTTCTTCAGTATTACAAGGGACCATAGGCTACATTTTATAAACAAACTAAAAAGAAATAAAAGAAATTGTATAAGATTTGCTTATACTATTTTTTGACTAGAATTTTCAGAAAGCGTATTTGGACATGTAATGTTCGAGTCATGTTGAAATGACAGAAATTGCACTACAATTGTTACTTTTTTTCCTTAGTCATTGTGAGAACCACTGAAAGAAATGCTATGCCTTTAGATTTCCTATGTCCCAGCACGTAATAGAAAAATCAATATTATTTGGTGGAACAAAAAATATATAAATTATCCTGATACAATGCTGGATAAAATAACAATAGTAAACAAAATGACAAACACTTTTCTATTGTCCCCAGGTTCATCTTCTTTGATTTTCAGATAAGCAGTATATAAGAAATAACTATCATGTAAATAACTATCAATATATAAATATATATATTTATAAAATATAAACATATATAATATATATACATTATATACATTATATAAATAATAATTATATATAATATTTATTATATATAATTATATAAATATATAATTTATAAAATATAAAAATATATAAATATCAATCAAAAACAAAGCATATACCATATTAATAGAATAAATAAAAAATACATGATAATCTTAATGAATATAGATAAAGCACTTGATCATATTCAGCATCCTTTTTGGTTGGGGTCTAATATCCAGAACATAAACAAGTCATAACTCAACAATTAAAAGGTGATGATGCTGCTGCTGATGTTGCTGATGATAATACTAGGTAAAGGATTTCAATATTCATTACTCCAAGGACAATAATAAAAATGTTAATAATCACCTGAAAAAATGCTCAACATCATTAATCTTTGAGGAAATGCAAATCAAAAATATAATAAAATATTATTTTATCCTTTAAGGTAGCTAATTTTTTTAAAGGCAATAACAAAACTGTGGAGAAATTACAACCTCAGTTATCATTGGTGGGACTACGAAATTATGTACCCACTTTGGAAAACAGTTTGGGAGTTCTTCAAAAACATAAACTCAGAGTTACCATATAACTCAGCAACTTTGCTCCTTAGGATTATGCCTAAGAGAAATGAGTAGATAAACAAAATGTGGTATATCTATACAAAACAATATTATTCATCAATCAAAAGGAACGAAATAATTGCACATGCCAGAACACAGATGAACCTTGAAAGCTATGCTAAGCGAACGAAGTCAGTCGCTATAGGCCGCCTATTGTATGATTCTCTTCATTTGAAATATTCCAAACAGGCAAATTCAATGAGACAGAATGCACATTAATGGTTGCTAAGGCTGGAGGGAGAAAATAGAAAGATACTGTTAGTGGGTGTCTTTCTTTTATTTATTTATTTGAGAGAGAGAGAGTGAGCAGTGGGGGGGGGGCACAAAGAGAGAGAGAGAGAGAGAGAGAGAGAGAAGTAGACTCCCTGCTGAGCAGGAAGCCTGATGTGGGGTTTGATCCCAGGACCCCGAGATCATGACCTGAGCCAAAGGTAGATGGTTAACCAACCGAGCCACCCAGGCACCCCTAGTGGGTGTCTTTCTAAAGTGATGGAAATAATCTAAAATTAGATAGTGCTGAAAGCTACACAACTGTGAATATACTAAAATACCACTGAAATCTACACTTAAAAATGGTGAATTTTATGTTATATAAAAGAAAAAAGGAGAATATACAAGTAGACAACAAACACATGAAAAGATGCTTAACAGAGTTAATCTTCACGTCCACCCCTGGCATATAGTGCCACAGTGTCACTGAAGAGGGAAGCTGGTTAACTGTTGCCAAGCAACATCATTTACATGCATCTTTCAGCATCACCCACCTCAGGTGATGATGGAGGACACATTTCTGTTACGGGTTTTCATTTTTCTCCCAGGAATCAGACACCCAAAGGCCTCTCTTCAGGAATCTGCCTTACAGCCATCATGTCACCATAAATGCATGTTTCTGAGTGGGTTGGGTGGGCCTGCTAGAATCCTTATATGTTGTCATCTGGACACTTGGCAGATAAAAACATCTCGTATCCTCCAAACTCCCCCACCTCACCCTCTACTTCCATTTCTTTAAGGAAGCTAGCTGTTGCTAATGCTCTACTCCTAAGTTATACTTAATTATTTGCCCTATTTTCTCACATCATTCCTCTCTGCTGAAGGAAACGTGTGTGTGTGTGTGTGTGTGTAAGTATGTTCCACATCTCAGGGTCTATATTCTTCTTCCTTTCTTCTCTCCCTCCCCTCCCTCTTCTTCCTCATTTTTGTTCCTCTTTCTTTCTTTTTCTTCTCTTCCCTTCTTCCCTTCCCCCCTCCCATTCCACCCACCTCTCTCTCTCTCTCTGCTTCTTTCTCCTTGTGTCTCTGTCTATATATATATATTTGTAAACAGCCAAAAGGTATTACATTTATTCTCTGTAACACAATGCAAATATATGTTGAAATTGATATTGATGAATACCTATTTAGAATAAAATCTCTGAATAAACAATGGAAATAATTTATATAATTTAATAAAAATGAAGATGAAGACACTCAATTATATCATGCAATCAATTTTAGCATTAAGGTGGCACTAAATTTTATAGGAAAAGGAGGAAGGATATTTATTGTAAGGAGATCAATTTTTAATGAGAAAATCTAAGATTTACTGTGTAGTTGAATTCTTTTCTTAAGGGGAAAGTCTGTTGGGGGTTAAAATTGGTGGGTTTTGTGTTTTGCATTCCTGCTCATCTCAACCAAGGGAAGAGATTTCAGTTTGGGGATCATAAAAATTAGGTGTAATACAAAACATGTAACTTGTCCTTTTTTTTAAGAAATGGGTTTCTTAAACCCAAGAAATGGGTTTAAGAAAGAGTAGTTTGCTTTCCTTGAAATGCTACTAAGGACTCAGAGAAGTTAAAATAATTGACCCCAGCAGCCCTGCTGTGATATCATGTTTCACTCTTCCTGTAAGCAGGTGTGGGCTCTACTAAGAAAGCTTCAACAATTTGGTAGCATGACACGCTTTGGGGAAATAAAATCTATAATGACAAATGGAGTAATAAATAAGCAAAGATGAGTAATTCTAGTAGATTTATAAAAGTAGAAATTGAAAGGAAGGAAATAAAAAAATATTGATTAAACATGATTTCTAAAAAAAATATCCATTACTCTAGTGACTTTCTTGAATATTTTATAATGCAATTATTCATATGTATTAGAAGTTAATGTTTTAAAAGTTCTGTTGGCCATGCATAATTAATAGGATTTTACGGAAAAAAATATAGGAGACTTTTATTTAAAAAGATAACCATTTATATGAGCCATATAGAGTCATTTTTTCAGTTTATTTATCTTTATATTCCGTGTGTTACTAGATTTCATTATCAAAAAATGACATGCCCACTGCTCACAGCAGCTGCAATCTATTAGCCTAATGGATTGGAATTATAGGCTGCCTTAGGAATTGTCTATTGTGTGGCAAAAACTAATCTAAACCCTATAGTGAAAAGTCTTGCCATTATGTAAATGTAAGAAGTACAATGTGTTCCGGAAGATGTTAGTAAAGAGTCTTTACAATATTTGACTAACCCACCAGAAAGTAATTTGATGTTTAGACAAAATAGAACCTACTTGTGTTTTCTTGTTATTCTTTAGTAGAGCAATAGCACACTGTTTGTTAATCATTGCCCAACAGTGCTAGATGTAAAATGGGTACTAATTAATTATCTTCTTTTCCTATCAAACACTATGCATATGCTGTGTGCACATATGTTTTATTATTACTCAAAATAGTACCTTGTGAATTGTTTTTATCCATCCATTCAGAAACAACTACAACACCACAATGAAATATTGAGTGCCTGCTCTGTACCCAACATTGGAAAGGTATATTGTTTATAGACATGACCAGATCCCACAAATAATTTTCAAGGAAATAATCTTATGTTCACATTCTCATAACTAACGTGGAAGTATTCTTACCACTTCTTTACATTCTCATATTCTCTCTGCATGTCTCACTTTTACCACATGCATTATCAACATTTCTTGTTTTAGGGGTTCCTTGATCAGGACTTGGTCTGCAAGCAGCAGCTCCTCAAGTCTGAACTTTAACATTCTCAAATCCAGGTTTGAAACAAAGAGAAAAGGGAGGAAGGAATGATTCCGTTTTCCTTCTAGGGGTTACCCAATATTGACATAGGGAGCATCCGCCCAGTGAGGTGAGCCACCTGTTAACAGGTGGAATCAACGCAGCAAGAGCACTCTTGAGGAGAGCTTTTGTGCAGCCAAATTTCCAAGAGGAAAGAGAGTCATCATTGCCACTACTGCCGAGGACAGTTGAGGCACCTTGACTCAACCTTTCAAACTTACAAAGATGAAGGGGCACCTGGGTGGCTCAGTCAGTTTAGTGTCCGACTCTTGATCTCAGGGTCATGAGTTCAAGCCCCACATTGAGCTCAATGCTGGGCATGGAGGCTACTTAAAACAAAAATCTTACAAAGATGATAGAGCTCTTGAAGCTCATTTGTGACTGAACTAACACTGGTATTAGCTATTTGATCCATTAGAACTTACTCTTTAAACATTCAACTTTTCTTTATGCATTTTAGTTATTCCTCCATGAATAGCTTCTTCCCTACAAATAAATCTAAATCATTGTTATGGACTGAATGTTTGTGTCCTCCCAAAATTCGTATGTCCAAGCCCTAACCCCTAAAGTGGTGGTATTAGGAGGTGAGGCATTTGGGAAGTGATTCAGTTTAGATGAGGTCATGAGAGTGGAGCCCCAGGATGGGATTAGTGTTCTTGGACAAGAAGGAATCCGAGCTCTCAGCTCTCTCTGCCATGTGAAGACCCAGTGAGAAGGCAGCCATCTACAGGGCAGGAGAAGGGCTCTCATCAGAGACTGAATCTGCCAGTGCCTTGATCTTGGACTTCAGAGCTGCCATAACTGTGAGAAATAAATGTTTGCTGTTTAAGTCACTCAGTGTATGGAATTTTGTTACAGAAGCTGAAACCAACTAAGATGATCATTTATATTTAAAATTAAAACAAATAATGAAAATGCTTAGTTAATTGAAGGTTCATTTTTCATGCTTAATATTAGCACTATCAAACTTAAGAGATAGGAAGTGATCATATTCTGAAATGTAAATTCTGGAAAGGGGTCAGGGAAATAAGGAAGTATTTATTTATTTATTTATTTATTTATTTTTAAGTAAGCTCCATGTCCAAGGTGAGGCTTGAACTTACAACCCTGAAATCAAGAGTTGCATGCTCTACCAACTGAACCAGCCATGTGCCCCAAGAAGGGATTTCTAACAAGTTGGACAGAAAGGTCATCAGAAAATTATGGTCAGCATTGAACTAAGTGTTAACATTCAAATTGGTAATGATGAAAGAATAAAAATAAAGCAGCTTTTACAAATGAACATTTTCTTATCTAAGTGTCTTAGAAAAGGGAAAAAATTGAATCATACTATCATAGTGTTTAATATTCTTTCCAGGAGCAAGCTGGTCATTTAGAAACTTAAATATCTCCACTGGTTCTCAAGAACATCCTCTGTTCTGGCTCTCTATCTCCTCTCTGTCTCTGTCTCTCTTTGTCTTTCTCTCTCACACACACACACTTAACCCATTCATTTATTTTTTTATTTTTTTAAAAATTTTTAGTAGGTTCCCCCAATGTGGGGCTTGAACTCACAACCCTGAGATCAAGCCCTGAAGTGAGGATCAAGAGTTGGAGGCTTAACCGTCTGAGCCACCCAGGCACTCCTATTTTTTTTTAAACCTTGCAACATTTAATGTTCTCTGACCATGTGCTTATAATTTAGTTTGGAAGACAAAATATCTGCCAACTCATTCATTCAACAGACCTTTAACCAATGTCATTATTGTGTCAAATATATGCACACACTAGGTAAATAACAATAATTGAAGCACTAAAATATGACATCACACTCCAAAGAGAATAGGAGAATTGTAGATACAATGACCTGAGATGAGCATTACTGAGATTTTATTGTAAATGGAACTTAGACAGAAGATATAAATTTAGATAAAGGTAGAAAAAAGGAAAACCCACTCAACTGGTGTGTTATGGTGAAAATTGGGCACGGCTCTAGAAAAGAGAAGGCATATTGACGTTAAATAGCAGAGAAGACCCTAGGAAAAAATATGGACATAGCGGGAGGACATTAGTTACATATTAACTCATTGAAAAAGACATTTCAACGCATGTGTACATTATTCCATACAATTTATGAGACTTAATAGAACCTATCACCTGTCATTTTATGAAATCAGTTTTAAGAAAATCTCATTTAGGAAAATCCTTACTCCGGTGTCTTGAACAGGAAAAATTCTGGGTCAGAGTACGTAGATGTGGCAGGAACCTTGAATAAACACTCTCCTCTTTGCTCACTTCTTATGTCATAAAGAAGCTGAGTTGGAGAGTTGGGATGCAGATTTCATTTTCAATAAAATGTCCCAGGGATATAAACTAAGGGTGAAGTATTTTGGAAGTTGTCTAAGATCTATGATTCTTTGCCGGTAATTTTTTTCCCCTATAGAATATGCCTCATTGGGATGCATAATTATTGTCAAATTCTGTTGACTAACTTGACAGTTTATGACCTAACTTAGAATCATTTCATCCCCAGCTGAACCACCCAGCTTATGTCATGTGGAATAAAGACCACCCGTTCCCACTTTGATACCCCAAATCACATATTCATAAATGAAATAAAGGACTGTTGATTTTGTAGTCCACTATGTCTTGTGGTGGTGTTTTACACAAAAATTGATGATTGGAACAGATTTTAGTACCAGGAATGGGATGCTGCAATAATAAAACACTCAACTCGGGAAAGGCAGTCAGCAGTTACTGGAAGAACTTAAAGAAAGTGAGAAAAATATTATTGAGGGAAGGAAAAAAGATGACTAGTATTTGTGGATGGCAGGAAGCTTAATAAAACTGTTTCCTGTGCTGTGGTATATAGAAATGTTACCTAGTGAATTATTGGATCTGACTACGGAGATTTCTACACAAACTAATTCCAAAGTGTTTAGCTGCATATAATAAAATACAAAGAAGGAATATGATCTAAGGGTGAGACTGGTATATTTTTAAGAAGAATTGAGAGAAAATGTAAAAGAATAGGGACTGGTTAGATTCAAATATAAAATTAGTTTGCATCCCAATACTTTGCAGTGTGTGATTATCAAATTAATAAATGATATCATGGTGGGGCTTCCGGGTGGCTCAATCCGTTAAGTGTCTGACTCTTGGTTTTGGCTCCGGTCATGATCTCAGGGCTATGAGATTGAACCATAGCCCTGCGTCTGGTTCTGCAATCAGCGGGGATTCTGCTTGAGATTCTTTCCCTCTGTCCCTCCCCCCAATTTGCGTTCTTTCTCTCTCTCAAATAAATAAGTAAATCTTCAAAAAAAATAAAAAAGTAAAGAAAATATATTATGGCAAAGGTCCAAACCACTGTTAATAAATCAATGGCCTCGGGGAAAAAGATATCAAAGGAATGTAAGATTTCAGAACGATGTAAGATGGGGCCTTATGTGCCATTTAAGAATAGTCTCAAAGATTCTTGAGAACTTTTCCAATATCACCCTCATCAGTGACCCAGGTAAAGAAAACCTAGCATACAAAATGATTGTGATTTTGGTCTACGGATTTAATTATAAATTGGCACATAGCTTACCCAGGAAGTTTTTATGTATTGCTTATTTGCATTAAAAGGGCAGAAATGGTACAGAATGAAAAGAAGACTGTGGGCTCCCAAACTTCTTTTGGCAAGAGGAAAATGAGGAGTCTCCCCAGTGGCAAACACAGACTATTTCTCATACAAATGCAAGAATGATTCAGAAAGAGGCACCTAGACTGCAGAGAATCATTCCCAAGGAACATAGATGGATCCTTATCAAGGAACTGGCATCATAATTTTGGCTTGACTTCAAAATTGCTATTAACCTGTGAATTTGTGGTGTCTCTTTATCCATCTCCTCTCCTCATCTGAATGGGAGTGGCTACCTAAAGGCATGCCGTATGTTGGGAAAGTGGTTTGATAGGTAACTTTTCTCTGTAGTTAATGGGTCTTCAGATTGTAGGTATGGGATATGGAATGTGTGTGTGATGAGTGTGTGTGTGTGTGTGTATCTGAAAAACCATAATCAAGGATCATTATTCTCACTTGAACTTGGTTCCCGATGAGATCCTGGACATCAAAAAAGCACATAATAGGTAAAGTTTTTTTTTGTTTTTTTAATGCCTTGGAGCAGGGAGATTTTTTATGCACTTTTCATGTGGGAGTGCTGTAAGGAAGTTGTGGCCAGATGGAATATGGTGTTTTAAGCCCTACATTGTATGGTGGTTTGTTATGGAGCAACAGATTATCAGAACATAAAGTCAGCTGAGATTAAGGGCGTGGGTAAGTTTGGAGGTTTCAGGATAGAGCAAAAGGTATGATTTTCATCTAGAATAAATGGACGATAAAGTTTAGCGTGATTGCTAGTCACAAAATGGTCTATTTATGAATAATAATTATAAATCACAGTTTATTTAATACATTCTAAATCATAATTTTTAAATGTTCCTGTTAGTTTTAATATAGGGCTTTTTCTCCCCCTAAAATTCACTCTTAGAAATGTAGATCATGAGCATGATTTTATAAGAACTGTTCTCAGAGCAGCATCTCACCACATTAGTGTCTGGTCTATGACTGTCTTAGTCTCAGCTATGGACCAAATGGAGGGGTTAGGAAACACAGAGCTGCCAAGTAGTACAGATACTGAGAGGCACACAGAGAAAGCATAAGATAGGATCTGTAAGGCAACCAAAATTATGCCTAGTAGAAGCCATGGTAAGTAGAAGGTATGAAGGAAAGAGGATCAATAAATATATTCACCAGCAATATATATATACCATATATATATTGCTGGTGAATGCAATATATATTGCATACATATATATGCACTACAAACTGAAAATGTGTTCTCCCAAAATTCATATGTGGAAGCCCTAATCCCTGCTGTAATGATATTAGAAGGTGGGGTTTTTGGAAGGTAATAGGTTTAGATGAGGTCAGGGGAATGTCGCTCCCATGATAGGATTAGTGCCCTTATAAGAAGAGACTAGAAAGTTAGCTCACTTGAACTTGTATCTATATGAGGATACAACAAGAAGGTGGCCATATGCAAACCTGGAAGAAGTATCTCACCACACACTCAATCTGCTGGCACCTTGATCTTGAAATTACTAGCTTCCAGAATGGGGAGAAATCAATGTTTGCTGTTTGAACCACACAATTTATGGTACTGATGGTCCTCAATTTATGATGGTTCGACTTACGATTTTTTGACTTCATGACGGTGCAAAAGGGATATACATTCCTTAGAAACTTTACATCAAATTTTGAATTCTGCTATTCTCCTGGGCTAGCAATTGATATGCTGTACGACCCTCTCTTTTGTCCCTGGGCAGTGGCAGTGGCCTGTACCTCCCAGTAAGCCAAGTGATCACAAGGGTCAGCAACTGATACAACCATTCTGTAAGATACAACAATTTTTTTTTTTCAATTTCAGTACAGTGCTCAATAAATTACATGAGATATTCAACACTTTATTATAAAATAGGCTTTGTGTAAGATGGTAAGGCCAACTTTAGGCTAAGGTAAGTGTTCTGAGTATCTTTAAAGAGGCTAGGCTAAGTTATAATGTTGAATAGGTTAGGTGTATTAAATACATTTTTAACTTATGATATTTGCAATTTATGGTGAGTTTATCAAGACATGACCCCATTGTAAGTCAAGAAAGGCCCATATCTTGTTATAGCAGCCTGGGCTAAGACTCTATATCTATATGTATATCTGTATCTACCTTAGAGCGGTAGAAGAACAAGAAGGTATAAAATTTACAGAAAAACAAAGATGAAGGAACTGATGTTGATTCAGAGAAATGTCTTACTTATAAAGTCATTAATTAATTCATTAACTTGCAAAAATATGCTGTTTAAAATGAATAGCCACTGAGGCACCTGGGTAGCTTAGTCAGTTAAGTGACCAACTCTTGGCTTTTGGCTCAGGTCATGATCTCCAGGTGGGAAGATGGAGCCCCACATTGGGCTTCATGCTCAGAGGGGAGTCTGCTTCCCCTTTCCCGTTGCCCCTCCCCCCCACTCACACACTTTCTATCTCTGAAATAAGTAAATAAATCTTTAAAAAGTAATAAAAATAAAATGAATAGGCTCTGTTCTAGGTATTAGAGATGAACATATTGACAAAATAAAATACTAACAAACTAGTGAGGGACATAGACCTTAAATTTAAAAAACATACATATAGAGGGTGCCTGGATGGCTCAGTCGGTTAAGTGTTGGACTCTTGACTCTTGATTTCATTTCAGCTCAGAATCTCAGGGTCCTGAGATGGAACCCCACCTAGGGCTCCATACTTAGCAGGGAGTCTGCTTGGGATTCTCTCTGTATCCCTTTTCTTCTGTCCCCTCCTGCCCCCATGTGCTCCTCTCTCTCTCTAAAATAAAATAAATCTTTAAAAGAAATAAAAATAAAAGAAATAAGGGGCGCCTGGGTGGCTCAGTTGGTTAAGCGACTGCCTTCGGCTCAGGTCATGATCCTGGAGTCCCTGGATCGAGTCCCACATCGGGCTCCCTGCTCAGCAAAGAGCCTGCTTCTCCCTCTAACCCTCCCCCCGTCATGTACACACTCTCTCTCTCTCTCATTCTCGCTCTCTCAAATAAATAAATCTTAAAAAAAAAAAAAAGACCTTTTAAAAAAAAATAAAAAAAATAAAAAAGAAATAAAAGAAATAAAAACACATATATAGACACAGGTAAGAGATTTTTAAAATTAAATGTATGAATACATATAAAATATATCACAATAAGTAGAAATATATATGCTATAGCAAGGCAAGGTAATGGAAAAATAGAATGGGGCAGCTTGGTATTCTCCATTAGGTAGTCAGGACGTTCCCATTGAAGAAAAGAACATTTGAGGAAAGAAATCAAAGAAGGGAGAAAGGCACCTGAACAAACATTGCAGGCAGAAGAATTGGTAAGTGCCTGGGTCCAAAAAGGCGGGGTGTGTTTGGAAGTTTTTGAATGGCAAGTGACAGAACAGGAGTGAGAATAAGTTAGACTTGAAATGACAGTGCAGACAAAAGCCATCGTTTAGGCAATAGGTTTTACTCTGAGAGAGACAGAGAGCGAATAGCCGGCTTAGATCAGGAGAGTGACATGACCCAATATATATTTTAGTAGGATCGTTCTCATCTCTGTATAGAGAAGAGAAGAGCAGGAGTGCAAGCAGGGGTGCAGTTAGTAGACTATTGTAGCTGCCCTGAGTCAATATCATGGCGCTTAGAACTATAGCAGTTAGCTGATTTGCAGTAGAAGATAGTGATTACGTAAGGGATAGAATTTGAAAGCAGAGCCTTAGTCATTGTCCATGGATTGTTTGTGAGAGATAATGATTTTAACTTTTAGTTTGCTAGTTAGTTCTGTTTTGTTTTGTTTCCCCAAGCACCTGGGCGAATGGTAGCTCTACTTCTTGAGGTACAGAATAGTATTATAGGAGTAGTTTGGGAGCTGATGTTGAGAAGAATTCAGAGTTTGCTTTAGAATGTGTTAAACCTGAAGTACAATTTTGTCATCTAAGTGGTAATTTCTTGAAGTATTTTGGTCTCTGGGTAACTGGATGGAGTGTCAGGTCATTTGTTCAGTTATAGGATGCAGCGGGAAGGATAAATTGGAAATGATGTGTGGGAGGAGAGGCACATTTGTTGCTGATTTTTGAGCACTATTGTCAAATACTTAGAATTAATATTATATAATGGTAAGGAAAGAAAGGTATATTTTTGATAGGTCTGTGGATCCTGACACACAGGGCCCTTTCATGATTAAATCATTATGGTGAGAGACTTGGTCTCTATAGCAATACCCAATCCTGAGTACAGCAAATGAAAAGAATTTTTTAGAAAAATGTTAGAGTGTAGAGGTAAAAATAATTTTTCACTCACTTGAAAGGGAACTAGAAATATACAAGAAAAGCACTAGTCTATATATTTTAAAAGCATTTTTATTATGTTACAATTGATAATAAAAAGAACACAGCTAATTTATAATCTTAGTTAAAAAGTATAATAGTTAAACAAATTTCCATTATTTCACCAGAACAACATGTCAAAAATAGTTTGAAGGTATAAACAGCTATTCTTTATTAAGGAAGGTGTTAAAAAATTCGCAAAAATGTAAAGTAATGCCATTCCTCTCACCAATTAAAGATTTTATGTTTTCAGTGAAGTTTTAGGTTCATAACGAAATTGATGAGAGAGCACAGGGATTTCCTATATACTCTACCCTGCCCCCACATGCACAGCCTCTCCCATTATTAACATTATTCACTAGAATATCCATCACTCACATTTGTTACAACTGATAAACCTACATTTACCTTAGTGTTCACTCTTGGTATTGTACATTCTATGGGTTTGGACAAATGTATAATGACATATTTCCTCCATTACTGTATCATACAGAGTATTTTCACTGCCCTAAAGATTGCCTGCACTCGGGGCGCCTGGGTGGCTCAGTCGTTAAGCGTCTGCCTTCGGCTCAGGTCATGATCCCGGGGTCCTGGGATCGAGCCCCGCATCGGGCTCTCTGCTCAGCGGGAAGCCTGCTTCTCCCTCTCCACTCCCCCTGCCTTGTTCCTTCTCTCGCTGTGTCTCTCTGTCAAATAAATAAAATCTTTAAAAAAAAAAAAAAAAAAAAAAGATTGTCTGCACTCTGCCTATCCATCCCTCACCCACCCTTACTCCTAGAACACATTAACCTTTTCACTGTCTCCGTAGTTTTGCCTCTTACAGAATGCCACAAAATTGGAATCATACAGTATGTAGCTTTTCAGACTGACTGCTGTCACATAGTAATATGTATTTATGGTTCTTCCATGTCCCTTTGGCCTGATAGCTCATTTCTTTTTAGTGCTGAATCATATTCCATTGTTTGGATATTCCACAGTTTATTTATCCATTCACCTATTGAAAGACATCTTGGTTGCTTCCAAGTTTTGGCAATTATAAATAATACTGTCACAAACATATGTGTACAAGTTTTTGTGTGGACAGACATTTGCAAGTTCTTTGGGTAGTTACCAAGGAGCAAAATTGCTAGAATGTATGGTAGTAGTATACTCAGTTTTGTAATGAAGTACCCAAGTGTCTTCCAATTTGGCCGTGCCATTTTGCATTCTCACCAACAATAAATGCAAGCGGCTCTTGCTCCACAACCTCACCAGCATTTGAGGTCCTTTTCACCAGTAATAGTTTTGGCAAAATGTTATTTTTTAATATGAAATTTGGCCACTGATGCTAACATACCATGGACTTCTTGTTATTTTTCAATTAATTAATAGATATTTTAAGAATCATTCTGTTTTAATTAATAATATAATAAATATCAATGCCTATATAATCCCCCCAAAATAGTACCCTATATTAGTTAGAGTTCTTTAGAGAAGCAAATCAATAGAATCTATATCTATATTTATATCTACATAGAGAAAGAGAGAGAGAGAAAGGCTGATTATATGGAATTGACTTATGCAGTTATGATGGCTGGTAGTCCAAAGTCTGCGCAATGGGCCAGTGGCATGAGAGATACAGGGAGAACTGAGGTTACAGTTTAAAAGTTTAAAAGCTCTCATGCAGAAAGAGCCAACATTGCAGAAAAAGTTCAAAGGCAGCCAGCTAAAATTCCCTCTTGCTTGAGGAGGTTGTTCTTTTTTGATTCAGACTCTCAACTGATTGAATGAGGCCCACCCACACTATATGGAGGACAATTTGCTTTACTCAGCTGAACATGTTTAAATATTAACAGAAACATATAGAATAATGTTTGATCAACTATCTAGGAACCCCATGGCGTAGTCAAGTTGACGTAATGTTAGCCATCACAGAGTCCTTATATTTTTAGAGTATACATTTGTCCTGAAAGTAAAGTTTTAGAACTGTTGCATATAATATTTCCCCCGTGTGTGTGTGTACGTGTGTGTATATAAAATATCCCAATGTGTGTGTGTGTGTGTGTGTGATACACCTTTTATTTCTGCTGCTTTAGGTGGATTGTTTTTGGATTTTTGTTATGAACAAGTTTCTATGACCTAAGACTCTTGTTTTTTGCATTTCTTGCGCATTTATGCAGATTTTCTAGAATACATATAGGTGGGGAACTGCTTGGTTACAGGATATGTTCATGTTCAGATTTATAAAATAATGGTCATTTGTTTTCCAAACTGGCAATTTGTTTTCCAAATATACTAACTTATACTCTCACCATCAAGGCATAAGGATTTTCTCTTAATTGTTACCAACTATAGGTATTGTTAAAATTCTTAATGTTTGACAAATTGTTGGGAGAAAAACTTTTTTCCTACAATTTTAATTTTGAGTTGATGGGGGAGAGGGCTGTGAATTAACTGATAACAAATTAGCAGGAGAAAAGGCAAAGCATATTTACAAGTGCACACATTTGCACTCACTAATGAGTAACTCAGTAAGTAGCCAGATTTAAGGATTATATACTAACTCAACAACAACAAAAACAAACTCAGGGCTCCAGGGGAAGTGGGCTCCAGGAGTAGGGGGCTCCAGCATGGAAAGTTCTCTTGGGCTTCTTGATGCTAATGAGAATGGGCTGTCTGTCTTCTTTCTAACTGGAAGTTTCCCCGTAGGGGACTTTATGGTGGCTGAATTCACACTTCTCAGTGCTAAGAGTCAGTCTTTTTGCAAACAGGAAAACCCCTCAGAAGGGGGTCAATGACAGTTGCACAGCTGTATTTTCTGGGAGGGAGGCTTTGCTTAAGTTTAGATAATGTTCCTTTCTGCTGCTTTTTAAGATGTTTCCAGTTTAAAAGAAGCCACATACCACTTTGGTGGGCTGCTAATTCCTTTCTAGTCTAATAGGTACAATATTGAATGTTACTGAAGTCTGGGTTTACATTTTCCCTGATGATTAATGACTTTGAGTATCTTTTTTTTTTTTTTTTTTTTTTTTTTACATAGGCTCCATGCCCCAGAGATCAAGACCTGAGCTGAGATCAAGAGTCAGCCACTTACCCAACTGAGTCACCCAGGTGCCCCAACTTTGAGTGTCTTCTGACATGTTAATAAGTTTTTTGGATGGCTTGTTTTGTAACATGTTTGATCATGTTTTGGCCATTTTTGTTGTATTGATTTATTGTACTTTTTCTTCTTAATTTGTAGACTTCTTTCTATATTTTGGATGTAATTCTTTTATCAGTTGTAAGTATTGGAAATGACTTCTCCATGTTAAGGAATTTGGATAAAAGAGGCTTTGTATTGAATGTTATCTAATAATTTATTTATTTTTACTGCCTCCTGTGTCTTTTTTTTTTTTTTTTTTTTAAGAAAGCCTACATCACCTTTAGGTTTTCAATATATTTTCACATTTTTTTCTAAAAATGCTAAAAGTTGGGGCATCTGAGTGGCTCAGTTGGTTGAGCCTCTGCCTTCGGCTCAGGTCATGATCTCAGGGTCCTGGGATCAAGCCCCACATCAGGCTCCCTGCTCAGCGGGGAGTCTGCTTCTCCCTGTCTCTCTGCCCCTCCCCCCAACTCGTGCTCTCTCTTTCATGCTCTCTCAAATAAATAAATAAAATATTTAATACATAAATAAATATGCTAAAAGTTTTGAGTAGTAGACATAATTCTAAATGTCATTATCCAAGGTTCTGATCCCTTGGTATCAAACACTAAACTAGGGACTGCTGTGAAGCGATTCTGCAGAAATAATTTAAGTCCCAGTTAGTTGACCTTAAGATTCAGAAATCTCCTGGTGGGCTTACCAGGAGCCTGTTAAAAGCAGAAAAATTTCCTCCAGGTAGCAGAAGCAGCAGAAGTCAGAGTTTCAAAGTACAAGAAGTGTTTGAGGTACCATTGTAGTTTAACCATGGAGGATCCATGCAATGTAGAGGTTTCTAGAAGTTGAGAGTGGCCCCTGCTAACAGCCTGCAAGGAAAAGGAGACCTCAGTCCTACAACCACAAATAACTGAATTCAGCCAATAAACTGAGTGAGGCTGAAAGAGAGTTCTTCCCTGGGCCTCCAGACAAGAGCCCAGTCTGGACACCAACTTGATTGTGACCTTGAGAGAACCTAAGCAAAGACCCTATCTGAGCCTATCCGGATTCCTGACCTATAGAACTGTGAGATCACAAATGGATACTGTTTTAAACCAAGATTGTGTGACTTGTAATGTAGCAATAGAAGCTAATACATTTTACCTTTACATTTCAATCTTTAATGTGAAGACTTAGGATTTAATTTTATTTCCTCCCTATGGATAAACAGTACATGACAAAAATTAGGTACACATTTTTATTTTTCCACACAGCTGACGAGTTTCTTTAAAACTATTTATCATCTGGGGTGCCTGGGTGGCTCAGTCATTAAGCATCTGCCTTCAGCTCAGCCCATAATCCCAGGGTCCTAGGATGGAGTCCCACATCAGGCTCCCTGCTCAGAGGGAAGCCTGCTTCTCCTTCTCCCACTCCCCCTGCTTGTGTTCCCTCTCTCCTGTCTCTCTGTCAAATAAATAAATAAGATTAAAAAAAATAAAACTATTTATCATCCATTCTTAACCTAACAAACTCCATTTAATGAATATTAAACTTCCCTCCTTAATAATAAAGGATCTTATAACAGTTTTACTCTCATCATCCTTGTTCTGATATTATTTTCTAGTATTTTTGACTTTTTTAATTTCAAAATTAACTATTGATATTATTATAGAGATTGTCATTATCATTATTTGTAAAGGTATTTTTATTATCTTATATCAACTAAGTCCTTTATATATTTTACAAGCTTCCTTTTTCCTCCAGATGATTCTTTATTCATTACATTGCTCACATCTCAGATTTTCCTTCTAAGATTCTTCTTATTGAATTTATTATATAACAAAGTTGTATTGATTATGTTCCTTAGCTTTTTGCATATTGAATATTAAAGTAGCAATATTCAGGGTCACTTGGGGGGCTCAGTCAGTTAAGTGTCCGACTCTTGGTTTCAGCACAGGTCATGTACTCAGGGTTGTGAGATCGGGTCCCTGTGTTGGGGCTCTGGCTCAGTGGGGAGTCTGCTTGAGAGTCTCTCCCTGTCCCTCTGCCCCTCCCCCTCTCTAAAATAAATAAATAAAATCTTTTAATGAAATAAAGTAGCAATATTCAAAAGCCAACTCTGAAGGTATCCTGTTAATCACTAGTACTACCACATCATTTTACAGATGAGAAGATTGAGCTCAAGAGGCTGAGCTTTGTAAGGCCACAAAGAAACTTAGCAGAAAAACTAGAACATTTATGGGTCTCACCTTTCTCCTTTTGGTATCCTTTCCACAATTCTCTACACGAATTTCCCTATGACTGGGAAACATCTTGGACTCATTTTCACCTCCACTTCCTGTAATAACATCTTGTCTGAGTCTCAGAACTCTAAGAGAAGTTAGATGAGGGTATAAAGCACTGAAAATGCTCTTTTTTGAGTGTCTTAGCTTGAAAACAGTAGTGAGTATTTCTAATAAAATCTACATAGCCATGCTTCCAAAATTTGTCACAGGATTAGAGTATGTTGAATGATAAAGTAATGATTCCTGCTCTGGTATCCTGCTGTTAGTGCCTATCAAATAAAATGTTTATCATTATTCATTATAAAGGAAAACTGAGAGTGTCGATTTCTAATTATTTCCCTTGCACATCAGGAATATTACATTTCATTTAATTGATACACAAAATGAGTAAAATCACATGAATATTTCATAGCATAGTTATAATTCTTATATTTGAAGCTATCATATTTAGAGTATATTATTTAAGAAATTTCATATAAGTGATACCTTCTGTGTATCTACCAGGCAAAAGTAAAATAATAATAAAGCAAGATTTTTAGAAAAAAAAGTTTATTATTTTTTCTGAACAACTTATGATTCCTCAGTTTTTAAATTGCCTTTAGAAGTAGAATATGTCCCACTACTTTAATTGCATGTTCATTGTTTGTGCAACAAACTCATTCAGTGAGTTTAATTTGGAAAATTCCTCATACATGTATTATTATTTATTCTGCATTTCATATCATCACAGAATCTTATAAACTGCTAGTGAATCACATAAACCTAATGGATTAAATGTTCACTCAAATTTATGACTCTGATTAGACACTAAGTGTTTTGCATACAAATCATTTCATGCTGGTTGGGTCCACTTAAAGCATTGCAGTGAATTTCATAAATGAATATTGACATTTCAATATTGCAACATTTTGCTAACACATTATCTGATGGCAACAAAAATAAGCAAAAGAGTTTAAAAAAAGAAGGCAATTTAATTTCACAAATAAAGCAGCTCAGTCTCCATTCACTATGAGCACTTGAAGAGATTAATCTTTGGTTGCAGCTTCATGGTGACTACCATAATGGAAGTGGAGAGAGTCTAGGGAAAAAGTCAGCATTGTTATCAAACAGGCTCACATCCTACATGGAAATCATTAATGAAAGAAGGAGTCAACAGTGGCAAACTTCATTCATATTATTTTAGTAACATACCCCAGCCACCCCAACTTTCAGTAACCACTACTCTAATTGGTCAGCAGCTATCAACATCAAAGCAAGAACCTCTACTGGCAAAAAGTTTATGACTCATTGAAAGCTCAGATGATGGTTAGCATTTTTTAACAATAATTTTTTAAATTAAGGTAATAAAAAAGAAAAGAATCTGCATTGATTAGAGCTATCAGCATCCCTTCTTCATATAGAGACTGTATCTGTAGTGGATAAATCCTGTAATCAGACTTCTAATGAGAGAAAAATAAAACACAGTTGTTTCAACACCAAGTATGCAATCAGTGTGCAGAAAAACAATAGCTGTCTTCCCCTACAAGTGATATTTTTCTTACCCAAGTATTTCCTCTTTATGGACTAGTTGCCTCAAGTATACTAGAGTTGCTGGGATTGTAATTATTTCTACCATGTCCTTCTTTTCTTTTCCCTCAGCTCTGCCTTGGACACTCTTTGTTTTTTTATTGATCTCTGTCTGTAGCTTTGGGACTTATGTCCATCTGACATGATGTTCATCCCATGGGCACTTGTTTCTGGGGAAGAGTGATACAAAGTCATCCAAACCTTGTTTTCCAACTCTCTTGGTTAGCTATACAAAATTCTATCAACACAAAGATTGTAAAGATAACTGGAGGGACTTTTGAAATAGAAGGATATAATCTGAAAGCCAAGGGTAGATGTACTGTTCCAGTAGTCCGAGGGAAAACCACTCATACACTAAAGACAAACCCCACTCAGGATGATCTCTAGTCCTACTCCCTAGATTTGTGATTTGCTCTTTTTTTCCCTAATTTCCAAGAGTCTCATTCTTCACTCATTCCAGGGCAAATTTCTGAACTTCTCTTAAAAGCTTATTCACTCCTACAAGAATTGTTCTCACTTTATGATTTATTCTTTCTGGCTACCAAAAATCCAAGGATAAAGAAGCTCACATCAGCAAATTCTAAGGTAAGAACTACCCAGTCAACAATAAAACCATGCAGAGCTGATCAGCCTTTCTCCTCTTCCTGTGGTAACTTTTAAACCCAACGTATATGTTCACATGCAAGTGCACACACACACATACACACATACAAACACATGCAAATTTTAAAGAAAAAGTATTAATATGGCTCAGCATGAGAGAAGTAGTCTGATTTCATATTAAAGAATTAAAGAAAATTTTTCTTTTGTTAAACACATCAAATTCCCAGATTTCCTTAACCCTAAGAAAATGTTATTTTTATCCTTTTTCTCCTATTTCCCAACAATATGAAAAGTCACCTACATGTGAGAAATGCAGCCCAATTAAAATGTCTCATCAGACTACAGAATTTCTGATGGGACACATTTCATTTTGCAAAGATTCGCAGAAGCTTTGAAATTAATGTATGCTTTTCTACTGTTGGATGGGTCAAATTCTTGGGAAGACCAGATCTTCTCACTGATCTCTGGAAGTGAAGAAGCATGATATGGATTTATTAAACTTTTTATTTTTCCAGAGAAAATTCTCTGGATGGCAAAATTAATATTTCAGGTACAAAAAGATTTATAGTAATACTTCCCACATAACTATATTGCAGTGAAAAAGGAATTAACAGAAGACCCTCACACTGAATATCCTGTTGAGTTGATGGGATATGTCAGGAAGAAGTAATGTATTATTTAATTATAATCCTCATCTCCTGACAAGTTGACCACATTGGTAGGCATGCTACTAGGTAGTCCAGTGATTAGAACAAAAGTTGTTCATGGTAAGATCTGGGATTTAGTACTTTCTAAGCCACACCTCTTTCAAATGTACATTACTAGCTACCAGTGGACTTGGTTACTTAGTTTAGAATTAATAAAATCTCTCATTGGGTCAGCAAAAGCAAATTAGATTTCATGTGCAAGTGTTAGTGTGGGAGAGGAATTGTTCACTCAAAAAGGTTACAACAACTAATGCCCAATTGGAAAGAAAATATTTTTGTGTCTCATGCTGTATAATACTCATTTCCTTTCCCTAGGATTTAATTATGTGAGTCATCCAAAGTTGAAATTTATATTTGAGTGGTTTGCTTCTGTAAAGCTGGAGCACATCTTTTCAAACAAAGAACATCTCATACTTTTAAAATAATATTTCGGGCATTGGTGTCGCTGTGATTATGGTTGCTTAGATAAATGTCTTCCTAGCAATCAAAAATTCAGTTCTTGTTAATGTAAGATAAAGTACAGTGGGAGAGTGGAAATTACTAAGTCAACTGGAGTGATTTGCTAACCTAAGAGAATTTAACCATTCATTTGAAAAAATAATCTAGATAATTAAATATTAATTGTTGATTTTGACAATATGTAAGGAATAGTTGCTTACCTCGTCTAATACAATTAATCAACATAATAAACAATAAGGATTTTGTATGCCTGAAGACCTTCCTTTTGTGGTCCACCCTGGTCAAGTTTACATGGTAAATGTCATTCTCCTTAGAATTATTCTTGCTAGTGGACAGCTCCAGAAGCAAGCCAGTGAAGAATGCTTGATCAGAGATAAGAAAATGTCATTTTTTTCAAAATCTCTCCACAAACTGCTGTGTTTGTCTTCCCCCTGAAACAAATTGACACCAAGAACACTTTGAAAAAATCCTGAACTTGAAATATTTGTTAGTTGCATGTTTATTTTAGTACATCTGTTATATTATTATTAAAGAAAGTCAAATTTATTGAAATTACTATACTATTTTCAAAAATATATGTAATCTAAATTATACATACATTCTCCATTTGTTAACAGAGTTTAACTTAGAAAAAAATCCATGGTCTATTATGGTTTATAGGCTCTCTACGTTGTTTGCCAAAACAATAAAACACTGCTTCATATAATCAATAAAAAATAACAAGCATTTACATGGTTGGACAAACTAGGCGATGGTTCACTGTAAACAACTGAAAAATTATAAAAAACTAGTGAAGTGAACTTCCTATAAAGGCTGTCCATGTAATGAAATTTGCCAGTGTATATGGCATTCCCTTACAAAATCAGAAATAATCACATGGGGTAGAAATAAAGCATAGAATCTAAGTGAATAGCAGTGGAAAGTAAAATTTAAGTGTAAAATGAAAAAAAAATGTTTATACATAAACAATGAACTTTGGATTTAATACTGTTTAATGTAGTTTTAAGATGACTATTACATCCAGCAAAATGTACTTGGAATTTAGTATAAGACATGCAAAATAAATCTCGTAAGTTTATTTTTTCAAGTTTAAATTCTCATTGTGTAATAAAACTGGGAAAATCTTTATGAAATAATATTCTCAGTGCCATGATAGTGACACAGCCCAAATATTAAAAACTTTATAAAACTCTATAAAAACATTATATAATTTTATAAATACAGAACTGAGAATGATGAATTCTGAATTATAAATGATTGTTTTCCTCAGCTTTGCTTTTTATTAATTTACCAATATATCCTGGAGGTCACTCTTAAATATTATACAAGAGATATCCTTACTCCACTTTTTAGCTATACAGCACTCTATTATGTATTTTTGCCACAATTTAACCACCAGTTTCATATTTATCATATTTGGGTGATGTCCAGTCTTTGCTATGACAATCAGTGTGTCAGCAAATAGCCTTGTGCATTTGTCCTTCTGCATTTTGTTGGAGGTTTCCTAGAAGTGGGATGCTGGATCAAAGGATAAAAGTATATGTTATTTTGCTAGATATTACCAAACTCCTACACTAGGGATTGAGCCATTTTGCATTTTCGCCAGCAAGTGTTTTCCCTACAGCCTCGACAGCAGCCTATGTTGAAAATTCTGGAATTTGCCAATGCAATAGGTGAAAAGTAAAAAGCATTTCTAAATGCCAGGAATCTCAGTTTTGCCAATGACAGTTTACTCTATATACCTCTTTTGTTAATCAATTTTCTTTTCTAAAAGTCACACCCCTAGAACTTTGTGTATTCTTTTCTTGCCCTACACCTTCTGTCTTTCTTTTAAAAACAGAATTAAAAAAAAAATGTATGCTATTTCTTTTTCTAAAAATCAGAATCTGAGGAAATTAATTCAGGAAGCCGTGGATAATTAACATAAACACAGACCATCTCTGCTTATTTTAAATTAAAAAAGGAGTTACAAATGCAAACGGTGGTCTTCAAGGACCAGTATTTTGATATAAAGGCCATATGGCTGTTCCTTTTCTACAACAAATATGGCAGATTTAGATGCAAGCAGTGCTTCACATTGTTCTTCTATATCCCAACTCAAATACTTCTGAGGATATATATGCAACTTTTGGGCATGATCAGCATTTTAAAAATATTTTGTTATCCTACAACTCTATACAAGCCATAGATAATTTAAGTAAATTTAAAACTTTCATTCTGAATGATGACTTAGAAGCTTCTTAGAACCACTTTTTTACTCCTGTTACATAATTTAGAACAGTAGTTTTCTCCCTAATGTGTGACTGGTTCATGGATAAATTGCTATTTTATTTTGAGTTGATAATACAGATTCTTACTACCAAAAACCCATTTCTCTTAGAGCCAGAGATCCCAACTGTGTTTTAGCAGCTAAAATTTATGGAATAAATGGTGGGATTATATTTACATCGTATATAGGGCAAATAGAGCTTTACCCAGAGTGGTCATAAAGTCTTAACTTAGTGCTTTCAATAGATTCATGCTGTTTTCCTTGGGGTCTACTATAATTCAAAATGTGCTGAGAACATGAAGGTATATTTTCTATTTGGGGCTCTTTGAGGCTCTTTGTTCACTTTCTCCATTACAAGAGAGCCTATAACTTTCCCGGTATTTTATAGGCTCTCCTCAGGGAAAAGTCCACAGTAGATATTCTACTCTGTTGTTTAAAAGCCAATGCTGGGAAGTAAAATCCCCATTTCCAGTGTGACAGTATTTCCACTTTCAAGGGAAACAGAAATTCTGCTGGTTACTTCTCATTGATGCATGTATTCATCATTGTTGGTCTACCAAATGGCAACTCTTTTACATGTATTATTTCTCTTTCACAAAATATCATAAGATAGCTATTATTACACATTTTACAGTAAAAAAATGAGAACCTGAAAAGTAAAACAACTTACTGATTTTCACACTGTTATTTGATTTGTGAACCACAAACACAGTTCCCAAAACTTTTTTATTGCTCTGGGCCGCTTCCCAAGTGAAGTTCTGATGTGATTCTTGAACATTTTTGTAGTTATTTCCCTGGAAGATAGAAATGGAAGTTTTTTTGTGTGTGTGCATGTGATTTTACTGTGGCCACGGTATTCATCTATTACACTCTAAGATTGCATGTACATAAAAGTAAGTAATTTTGTTAACAGGAAATGACAAACTTCTATACTTGCAGACAACAAAATATTAAGACATCCTACTTAGTGTTAAAAATCATAGATCTTGGGGGTGCCTGGTTGGTTCAGTCAGTTAAGTGTCTGCCTTTGGCTCAGGTCATGATCTCAAAGTCCTGGGATCGAGCCCCGTGTGGGGGCTCTTTGCTTAGCAGGAAGCCTGCTTCTCCCTCTGCCTTTCCCCACCCCAAAACCCTCGCTCATGCTCATTCTCTCTCTCAAATAAATAAATAAAATCTTAAAAAAAAAAAAATCACAGATTTTGGAGTGAGATTGCTTAGGTTCATAGCCTCCTGAATCAGATACTAGGTGTATAGTCTTGGGTCATTTAATCTTTCTGTGCTTCGATTTCTAGACCTATTAAATTAGCATAATAATAGATAACTCATTGGATTGTGAAAACAACTAATTTAAAAATGTAAGTATATGTCCATACACAAATGTACACATGTACATATACACCATGTATGTATACCTTAGGACAGCCACTAACACATAATAACTGATCGGCTTAATGAATGTCAGTTATTATTGTAATTATTCTTAAAAACAAATAAAAAATACTTTGTCAATTATTTTCTACTATAGAATTTTTTCCATTTTGCTGACAATTATTCTCTTCTGCTCATACTTATACAAAAAAATCTTTGTCTTGTTTATGGTTGGTTCAAGATTTTATTCTGCCCTCTGGCAGCCCTTACCAAAAATATTTAAACTTAATAAGCAACAATAAAGGGGTGCCTGGGTGCTCAGTCAGTTAAGTGTCTGCCTTCAGCTCAGGTCATGATCCCAGGGTCCTGGGTTCGAGCCCTGCATCTGGCTCTCTGTTCAGCGGGGAGCCTGCTTCTCCCTCTCTCTCTGCCTGCCGCTCCCTCTGCTTGTGCTCTCTCTCTCTCTTTCTCTCTGTCAAATAAATAAATTAATTAATTAAAAAAATAAGCAACAATAAGTAGTGATATTGTTGAAATGATAAGGATTAATGTCTCAGGCACATTAAGGACCAAATGCATCATGTAATAGAGTAGAATGCAAGATACATTCTGGACTCAAACAGATTTGGATTAAAATTTTGGGTTAAATAATTTAATTTATCTTAAATTTAATTTTTCCATACATAATAATGAATAAAAAATTCTACTTTACAGTGATTGTGAGACACAATGGGATCCATCATGAAAAGTGGCTGGTATATCCTTGGCTTTCAAATGAACACCAGCTCCTTCTTTGCTCAGAGAGCTGCCGAGGTTCCTACCTGAAACAGTTAACCCATCTAGGGATACCCTGTCAAGAGGCACTGATAATTTGTAATTGAAATTTGGGAACAAAACTGACCATATATTATAATTTATATTTCTTTAATATTATAAAATTCACACATTTATTTTTAAAATGAATCCTGACATACCACATATAATTTCCTAAAAGGAGTTTCTACATTGTTGTTATGTAAATAAAATAAACAACCTATTATTTCACATATTTAATATCCAGAATATAAACCCAACAAAACAATTTTTAAAGTCTTGAAAAAAATAAAACCATTGTAAATCACTATACCCATATAATATTGTTTTTAAAAAATCATTCTGCAAGTCTTTCTTTCTTATTGTCAGTTCTTTCCCAAAGGACTAGACTATCTCTTAGATGTTAATCTTTCTTAACAACCAACTTGACAATATGGTGCTAAAGATTCATATTGCCAAGGACTATTATTTTTTGATAAGTCTTTTTTTATATTGCATTTTTTTTCTGTAGGAAGGGCACATTTTCTTTTCTCCAGTACATATAGTGAAATAGGCAGTAGTGGAAATAGTCTGACTCCAGGGATGGTGAAATGTAAATTGCATCCAGCTCATGTCATGATTGTAGTCCACGGTGACAGAGTGTTTGCACACCCTATAAATTACCTTTCTCTACAATCAAATGTGTGTCTTAATTGTGAATATAGACCTTACGCATTTATTATTAATCTTCAGTGGTAGAAAAATCCCAGCCCAATCTTCTTATGTTACTTCATTATTCCTGTTCATTAATGAAATTTTAATTTCTGTTTTAGCATTTTGTGCAGTTAATTGTGAGGTTATTAATTATAAAACAGTTTCTAATTCCTAGAAATGATATTTTAATAATGTTTAATTTCTTTCCCACATTCTAGTATCTTTTATAATCACATCTCCATTTTTCTCCTTGGTTTTATTTGCAAACAAATCCAGCAGTGCAAGTTGTAATTCCAAGTTGGCTGATTTTTCTGAATCAGACACATTGCTCATAATCAACACTGTAAATTTTAAGAAAAAGAAATGGGGTGAGAAATTTCATTCCAGATGCCAGCTGCAATCTTGAGCCTACAGTCTTAAGCCTTACTTGATGTTTAATGCTTTCACAACTACTGAGTGGTCATTTAAGTTTTTGGTAACTGATCTTGAAGATTTTTCAGGCGGACTTTGTTTTGAATATCACAAAGTGCATGATTTCTGTGATAGAATTATGCTTTCAGAGACTTCACAACAAGGGCTTATAGCTCTACGTGTATATGGCAACAAATTGAGGCCTCTCACACCTAAGCATTTGATAACTTGCTTTTGTTAAGGGGGTTGTCTGTCAGAAATGCCAGAGCTGTGTCATTTTACTGTTTTTCTCCCTTAAGTTGGAGGGACTTGGGCTTAAATTTGCCTTGGCTTGGCTAGAATTTCCCATTTTGTCTCTTTTGTGTTGTATTTCCTATGTAATAAAGCAGAGCTAAATAGAAATAGCTTCATTTGCCTTTCTCTTTCTCTTTGAGTGAGAATATTTTAACTTTTCCTTATTTGATTTGCTATACACATAAATAGGCTTATTATTTAGTTGAGGGTAGACATGGGAGATAACCCAATCAATAGTCTTGGTAACAATGTATTACAACTAGCAGGTTCTTTAGGACTTTGTCATAGCTTTTGTGCTGCACCACACCTCACGTTTACACTAGGAATGGATGGATCTTATTAGCCATTGCCTAAGGAGATCTAGATTTCAGGAGAGAGAAGAGAGGGAATAAAATCAAGATTTTTTCAACTTGTTCAAAAATATTTGATTACACTCTAGCAAAGTTGTCAAAGAAACAAAAAGTTTGATGCCTTCAAAAAGTTTCCAGTCACACCAGTAAGAAAGACAATAAATCATTTATTAAAAAGCATTATGATAAGAACTGTGAGTAAATAGAGGATGAGGGGAAGAAGGGATCCAGCAGGTCATCTTAAGCTAAAGGATCCATACACAGAAGTTATGGGGTTGTGAACTTGAAGAGAAAAAAATAATCCTCATTATTTTCATTAACCTCTTAAAAAATGCCATTTCCTTCAAATTATTAATATAGGCAATAGATCATAGTAGTATTAACAGTGTCTGCTTTATCACCAACATAAATCACATTTTCATATCACATTGTAGTTGCTGTATTATTCTGCATTATTGATTATTCTTATTTTAAAATTATGATACTGATTAGACCTATCTCTAAATCTTTTAATTTATCTTAATAAAGTACTTTTAAAATTTTTTGGAATTTATTTGAGCTATTTGCTTTATTACCCTTTGTATTTTATTTCATGCATTAAAAAATCATTCTCACAAAGGGTTCATAGGTTTCACAAGACTGCCATACAGGCACACGACACAAGAAATAATCAAGCATTTCTGGTCTAGTGACAGCTTTTAGATGGAAGAGAGAAGAAAACCAAACAAGAAATGTCAGGAACACCAAAATTGAAGGAAATGAGAAAAAAAAAAAAAAAAAAAACTATAGAGATTGAAGAAGAAAATGGAAAGAGAAGAGACAACAAACAAGAGAAGAAAAATACAGTTTCAAGAAAGAGGGACCACTCAACAAAGCAAAGTGTGGGGAGAAGCCAAGTTGTGTGAGAAAAGAGTGGTTATTAGATTTGGTAATTTGCAGAAAAGTGAGGAAACGAAATCTCAGAAACCCTACATGAGTTGTCCTGAGTTAAATGGCATTAGATGACAGAGCCTGAGGCCCCATTTAACATTTAAGTATCTCGCTTTATTCCCTAGTCCACACTGCATCCAAGGGAATAAAATTGAAAATTCAGTTGGGGCCAGATTGACTTCAGTGGTTACATAACTAAGAGGATTCTCTTTTCTTATTAAGACTTAATTGTCTACACACATAAAATTATTTCCTCCTGGAATCATTTGCTTTCATGCAAACAAAGCTCCAACTTACAATGCAAACATTGACTTTGATAATAGCAGTTTCTTATTAAAACTGAAGGTCAGGCCATCCTCTAAAATACCTCTAGTAAAAAGATGACACAGGATCTGACATACTTCATTATGGGCTCTTTTTAGGATTAAAACTTCCATAAGAAACCTCTTTTTAGAAGACAAATTCTTCTGCACATCAAATTCATTGTTACCAGTGTCTTAATTGGAACGATTTTACTGGATATTTTTTTCATTCATAGGAGTGAATGTATCGTACAAATGCCACTGAGTACTTTGGATACGAAAAGAATCTGAAAGCAGAGGATCTTAAGGCAAGAGGAAGTAGAAACAAATTTCTTTATCCTTACTGCACACCTGCTAAATGCATTTAAAATGAAGAGCAATAAGTCCAGCATCATCAAGAATATATATATATACACACATATATATACATATATATATATAAATATATATATATACACATACATATATACATATATATATGTGTGTATATGATGTATATAATTTTTATAATTTTGTGTTTAATTTTGTGAGCATCTATCAGGTAACAGACAGACTCACATATATTCTAATGGTTGTTTTACACAAAAATTAAAAATTGAAAATATGATTTGTTGAGTTTATGATGAATTTCACTGGAGTCTTTGAATAATTTACCCTAATCATATTAGCTAAAATCACTTATAAGTGAATAATAGAAGTGGCCAGGCTGCTCAAATACCAAAGAACTCTACTGCTCCACGGTAACATCTGCCTTAGCAGAGAGAGCTACACTGGTTAACTCTGAATACAGATATGTATGTATGTATCCACAACTGATGAATGCATAAATTGTGATGCATTTTTTTAAACTGTGATCTTCAGAAGTCTTCAGCATTGCAGACTTCCCATTTTATGAAAATCTCAAGCGTAAAAAATATATATTTTCCACCATGGGGAAAGAAATAGATATGACTGCTTAGAAGTGACACTTTGCAAGGCTGATGGAACAATTGGGATCAGGAGGGCTCCCCAGGAGGGTTTCACCTCAAAGAACATTCTGGACTAAAATTAGCAAGGCCATTCGATTCTGCAACATTTCCCAAATTATCTCTCTTCTTGAGAAGAATAACTATTAACCATGAAGGCAATTGCATTCACAGATTTGTTGAAAAGGGGAGGCTATAGTGATATTAAACTGTATGGAATTAGATGAATCAAATTAAAAAATAAAAACACACATTTAGAATTTAATAAATATAAGTACCATTATAAAAAGAAACTAACTCTGTGTTATAATCTTTGTTATAAATAATATTTTTTCTTCTGGAATAGAAAAAGAACATAACCCTTGGGATTTTGAACAAATCGTTATTTCATGCTTGCCCCTGAATTGTTCTCTTTGGAGCTCAGAGCTATTGCTTGAGATACAAATATTTCTTTTGAATGTATATGATTTGCTGATATGCTCTCTTTTCTTCCTTCTGTTGTCCCCTGACTGCAAAAAGAATGGTTCTGAAAGGGGCGCCTGGGTGGCTCAGTCGTTAAGCGTCTGCCTTCGGCTCAGGTCATGATCCCGGGGTCCTGGGATCGAGCCCCACATCGGGCTCCCTGCTCAGCGGGAAACCTGCTTCTCCCTCTTCTGCTCCCCCTGCTTGTGTTCCCTCTCTCGCTGTGTCTCTCTCTGTCAAATAAATAAACAAAACAAACAAACAAAAAAGAATGGTTCTGAAAAATATCAGTATTTGAATTAGCCTAAGGAATTAACAAAATCTCAACTGCTGAAAGCAAGAGATGAGAGAGTTCTTGCTATGTAAGCAAACCTGCTCCACGTGGTTCAGAATGTATCTCCGCATCCTAAGCTTGTTTTGAATGTGTATTACTTTGTAAATATCAGGAATGAATAAAATCCACAGACAGCAAAAGATAGCTAACTCTTTCAACTCTTTTTTTCTTTTTTTTAAAAAGATTTTATTTATTTATTTGAGAGAGAGAGAATGAGAGACAGAGAGCATGAGAGGGAGGAGGGTCAGAGGGAGAAGCAGACTCCCTGCCGAGCAGGGAGCCCGATGTGGGACTTGATCCCAGGACTCCAGGATCATGACCTGAGCCGAAGGCAGTCGCTTAACCAACTGAGCCACCCAGGCGCCCTCAACTCTTTTTTTCTAAAATCATTGATGACCACAGTATTTCTATTTTCAGAGTCAGCCCCCAAATCACACTGACATAAGCATTAATAGAAAAAAAACAAATGTTGGAACTGGAAGAAACAATATGGTTCTCCTTAACTTTAAATGGATCGTTGAATTGTATCAGACAACCGACCCAGACTGTTACTCAAATGTAAAAATTTATGCCAGATTAGTAATTTCTGACCCACTGACCTCAAATAATAGAACAGACAAGGGCCAAACTGGTTCAAATTTTCTCAAATCTGATTCACTGCCAGCTACTCGTTTTAATAAGTTCACACATGTGGAGGACTTAAAACACTGTCTCCTCCCTAGCAAGAACCTAATAAATACAAACCACCTTTACAATTGTTTTGTTATAATTATCGTCAGGTAACTTTTTTCTTGTCTATGTATGCAAATGATTATTAATGTCAAGGGATTTGACAAATTATAGGATATTTGTGTTGGCATACCTCATTTATAGTTGACCACATTCTCCATAAACTAATAATTTTCACGAAATTAAGCAGTGCTGCTCTCTATTTTGTCCAGATAAAATAAAAATAAAAAGAGAAGCAAATGGAAAACAATATGGAGAAATGACAGGACAGAAATAGTTTCAGGAACACAAACTTTAGAAGGAAGTTCTTTTTAAAATAATTAGAAACTTAAAGGTCCTGTCAAAATGTACTTTGTATGATTTAAGATAAAACCCTTTTAAAGGGAGTATAATATCCAATACATTATCCTATCAACTGCTGTATCTAATTCCTGTTATTTCAGGCAAGATAATTGCGTGGTAAACAGCATTAGCTATTCATTAGCTGTAGCTGTTCTTGCTGATTCTTTCTCAGGTGGGAAGATTTAATTTAGTGACAAGAAAAGTACTGCAAATCAACACTGTCATATGAACTAAGTAAAAAAAAAAATAAGTACAAAAAATTCATACACTCATGAAATGACCCGTATTAGAAAATGCAATCTCTAAAATTTAGTTGTCACTGATATAATACTCTACACTAGGTAGATTGATAGATTAGTAAGTAATGTCATTAATACTCAATGCAGTATTTTGGTAAGAGCAATCAGTGGATATATCAGGGTCTGTAGGGGATCACCAACATGTTAATTAAATAGTGTCACACTTTCTTATCCATTGTCAATACTATTAACATGTTTAATTGAACCAAACTCCTCTTACTTCATTACTGCCTTAGGATGTTTGTTAATAGTGAAATCATGACTGAGTTTCACATGGATGTATGAAGCTTATCATTTTCTGTCTTAGTTATAACAAAAGCTAACTCAAACTTTTCACATAATTTCTTTAAGTAAATGCATAAATTTTGTTTTGTTTTGTTTTTTAAAGTAGGCTCCATGCCCAATATAGGGCCCAACATGGGGCCTGAACTCACAACCCTGAGGTCAAGACCTGAGCTGAGATCAAGAGTCAGAAACTCAACCAACTGAGCCACCCAGGCACCCCTAAATGCATGTTTTTGTGTTTTTTTTTAAGATTTTATTTATTTATTTGACAGAGAGACACACAGAGAGAGAGGGAACACAAGCAGGGGGAGTGGGAGAGGGAGAAGCAGGCTTCCCGCTGAGCAGGGAGCCCGATGTGGGGCTCAATCCCAGGACCCTGGGATCATGACCCGAGCAGAAGGCAGACGCTTAACGACTGAGTCACCCAGGCACCCCGTATCAGTTTTTTAATTGAACTAATAATATCTTTGTTTTTCCTTTGTGGAAATGAACAAAACAGGGAATCTCAAGTTATTTTATTATTATTCTTTTATATGCATTTGTCTTTCATATATAATTTATAATAATGCATATTATATAAATAATTATTTCTATCACTTGCCTATTCCTAAAACATCCCACTGAGAAAAATTGTGGATGAAATTAAATTTCATAGGAAGAGTAGGTTTATATAAATATAATATATATATCTACAAGATTTAGATATTTGATGGAGCACCTGGATGGCTCAGTTGGTTAAGTGACTGCCTTCGACTCAAATCATGATCCCGAGGTCCTGGGATCGAACTCTGCATCGGGCTGAGCAGGGAACCTGCTATTTTCTCTTCCTCTGCTGCTCCCCCTGCTCGTTCTCTCCTGCTCTCTGTCAAATAAATAAATAAAATAAAATAAAATAAAAAGATTTAGATAATTGATTTGGATTTGTGTAAATTAACCCAAATATTTCTTAAAAATATACTTGAGCTTATTTTCTTTTTTAAAGAATAGCACAGCAGAAAAATAGCTGATTTGCTGAAACTGGACATTTCTCTATCACTTCAGGTAACTTTTTTGAAATAAATGCAGGGATAGATAGGAAAGGAAAAGATCATTATTAACTTGAAAAAGAAAAATCTAAGGAGAACTATAATGACTTTCATAGTAGGTAGTTGTAGAATCATTATACTTATTATAGATTTAACTTTTCCGTGTTATTCAAGAGACTAGTGAACCTAATTTTAAAAGAGGAATTTTTCAATTCAGTAAGAACAATCTTCCTTTCTTCCTCCTTCTCTTTCCTTCTTTCTTTCTTTGCTTCTTCCTTCCTTCCTTCCTTCCTTCCTTCCTTCCTTCCTTCCTTCCTTCCATTCTTCCTTCTTTTCTCTCATTCCACCTCTTTCCCTTTGTCTAACTTCATTTTGTTCTTTTGTTTTTCCTTTTGTTCTAAAAAGGAAACCCATTTGAGGAAATTTGATAACTCTTGAAACAAACAGGAAATAGGTAAGAGACTTTATAATCTCAACATTCATAAATAATAAAAGTACATAATTTTAAGTTTCTTGATCTTTTTCTAAGAACAAATATAACAACATATATATTGATTTTCAGAGAAATAAACTAATATTAATTAACAATGAAAAAAAAATGTAGGGGTGTCTGGGTGGCTCAGTTGGTTAAACGTCTGACTCTTGATTTAACCTCAGCTTATGATCTCAGGGTCTTGAAGTTAAGCCCGACATTGGGCTCCAGACTGGGCATGGAGCCTGCTTTAGATTCTCTCTCTTCCTCTCCCTCTGCCCCTCCCTCCCTGCTTTCGTTCTTTCTCAAATAAATAAATATTAAAAAAAAAATTAACAATGGAATGAATGACTAGCAATAGCAAATTTGTTCCATTTCTCAATGCATTTTTTAAATTTTATTATTTTTTAAATTTTATCTTATTATGTTATGTTAATCCCCATACATTACATCATTAGTTTTTGATGTAGTGTTCCATGATTCATTGTTTGCGTATAACACCCAGTGCTCCATTCAGTACGTGCCTCTTTAATACCCATCACCGGGCTAACCCATCCCCCAGCGCCCTCCCTTCTAGAACCCTCAGTTTGTTTCTCAGAGTCCATAGTCTTTCATGGCTCGTCTCCCCCTTCAATTTCCCCTTCTTCATTTTTCCCTTCCTACTATCTTCTTCTTTCTTTTAATATATGATGTATTATTTGTTTCAGAGGTACAGGTCTGTGATTCAACAGTCTTACACAATTCACAGGGCTCACCATAGCACATGCCCTCCCCAATGTCTATCACCAAGCCACCCCATGCCCCCCATCCCCCACAACTCCAGCAACCCTCAGTTTGATTCCTGAGATTAAGAATTCCTCATATCATTGAGATCAAATGATACATGTCTTTCTCTGATTGACTTATTTCACTCAGCATAATACCCTCCAGTTCCATCCATATCATTGCAAATGGCAAGATTTTATTCCTTTTGATGACTGCATAATATTCCTTTGTATATACATACCACATCTTCTTTAGCCATTCATCTGTTGATGGACATCTTGGCTCTTTCCATAGTTTGGCTATTGTGGACATTGCTGCTAGAAACATTGGGGTGCACGTACCCCTTCTGATCACTACATTTGTATCCTTGGGGTAAATACCCAGTAGTGCAATTGCTGGGTTGTATGGTAGCTTTATTTTCAACTTTTTGAGTAACCTCCATACTGTTTTCCAGAGTGGCTGCACCAGTTTGCATTCCCAACAACAGTGTAGGAGGGTTCCCCTTTCTCTGCATCCCTGCCAACATCTCTCATTTCCTGACTTGTTAATTTTAGCCATTCTGATTGGTGTGAGGTGGTATCTCATTGAGGTTTTGATTTGGATTTCCCTGATGCCAAGAGATGTTGAGCACTTTTTCACGTGTCTGTTGGCCATTTGGATGTCTTCTTTGGAAAAATGTCTGTTCATGTCTTCTGCCCATTTCTTGGTTGGATCATTTGTTCTTTGGGTGTTGAGCTTGATAAGTTCTTTATAGATTTTGGATACTAGCCCTTTATCGGATATGTCATTTGCAAATATCTTCTCCCATTCTGTCAGTTGTCTTTTGGTTTTGTTGATGGTTTCTTTTGCTGTGCAAAAGCTTTTTATCTTGATGAAGTCCCAATAGTTCATTTTTGCCCTTGCTTCCCTTGCCTTTGGCAATGTTTCTAGGAAGAAGTTGTTGTGGTTGAGATCGAAGAGGTTGCTGCCTGTGTTCTCCTTTAGGATTTTCATGGACTCCTGTCTCACATTTAGGTCTCCCAACCATTTTGAGTCTGTTTTTGTGTGTGGTGTAAGGAAATGGTCCAGTTTCATTCTTCTGCATGTGGCTGTCCAATTTTCCCAACACCATTTGTTGAAGAGACGGTCTCTTTTCCATTGGACATTCTTTCCTGTTTTGTTGAAGATTAGTTGACCATATAGTTGAGGGTCCATTTCTGGGCTCTCTATTCTGTTCCATTGATCTATGTGTCTGTTTTTGTGCCAGTACCATACTGTCTTGATGATTACAGCTTTGTAATAGAGCTTGAAGTCTGGAATTGTGATGCCACCAGCTTTGCTTTTCTTTTTCAACATTCCTCTGGCTATTTGGGGTCTTTTCTGATTCCATACAAATTTTAGGATTATTTGTTCCATTTCTTTGAAAAAAGTGGATGGTATTTTGATAGGGATTGCATTGAATATGTAGATTGCTCTAGGTAGCATTGACATCTTCACAATATTTCTTCTTCCAATCCATGAGCATGGCACGTTTTTCCATTTCTTTGTGTCTTCCTCAATTTCTTTCATGAGAATTTTATAGTTTTCTGAGTACGGATTCTTTGCCTCTTTGGTTAGATTTATTCCTAGGTATCTTATGGTTTTGGGTGCAATTGTAAATGGGATCAACTCCTTAATTTCTCTTTCTTCTGTCTTGTTGTTGGTGTATAGGAATGTCACTGATTTCTGTGCATTGATTTTATATCCTGCCACTTGACTGAATTCCTGTATGAGTTCTAGCAGTTTTGGGGTGGAGTCTTTTGGGTTTTCCACATAAAGTATCATATCATCCGCAAAGAGTGAGAGTTTGACTTCTTCTTTGCCGATTCGGATGACTTTTATTTCTTTTGGCTGTCTGATTGCTGAGGTTAGGACTTCTAGTACTATGCTGAATAGCAGTGGTGATAGTGGACATCCCTGCCATGTTCCTGACCTTAGGGGGAAAGCTCTCAGTTTTTCCCCATTAAGAATGATACTCGCTGTGGGCTTTTCATAGATGGCCTTTATGATATTGAAATATGTACCCTCTATCGCTTTACTCTGATGAGTTTTGATCAAGAAAGGATGCTGTACTTTGTCAAATGCTTTTTCTGCATCTATTGAGAAGATCATATGGTTCTCGCTCTTTCTTTTATTAATATATTGTATCACATTGATTGGTTTGTGGATGTTGAACCAACCTTGCAGCCCAGGAATAAATCCCACTTGGTCGTGGTGAATAATCCTTTTAATGTACTGTTGGATTCTATTGGCTAGTTTTTTGGTGAGAATTTTTGCATCCATGTTCATCAGGGATATTGGTCTGTAATTCTCTTTTTTGATGGGGTCTTTGTCTGGTTTTGGGATCAAGGTAATGGTGGCCTCATAAAATGAGTTGGGAAGTTTTCCTGCCATTTCTACTTTTTGGAACAGTTTCAGAAGAATAGGTATTAATTCTTTAAATGTTTGGTAGAATTCCCCTGGGAAGCCATCTGGCCTTGGGCTCTTGTTTGTTGGGAGATTTTTGATGACTGCTTCAATTTCCCTAGTGGTTATAGGTCTGTTCAGGTTTTCTATTTCTTCCTGGTTCAGTTTTGGTAGTTGATACATCCCTAGGGATGCATCCATTTTTTCCAGATTATCTAATTTGCTGGCATAGATTTGCTCATAATATGTTCTTATAATTGTTTGTATTTCTTTGGTGTTGGTTGTGATCTCTCCTCTTTCATTCATTATTTTATTTATTTGGGTCCTTTCTCTTTTCTTTTTGATAAGTCTGGCCAGGGGTTTATCAATCTTATTAATTCTTTCAAAGAACCAGCTCCTAGTTTCATTGATCTGTTCTACTGTTCTTTTGGTTTCTATTTCATTGATTTCTGCTCTGATCTTTATTATTTCTCTTCTCCTGCTGGGTTTAGGCTTTATTTGCTGTTCTTTCTCCAGCTCCTTTAGGTGTAGAGTTAGGTTTGTATTTGAGATCTTTCTTGTTTCTTGAGAAAAGCTTGTATTGCTATATACTTTCCTCTTAGGACTGCCTTTGCTGCATCCCAAAAATTTTGAACAGTTGTGCTTTCATTTTCATTTGTTTCCATGAATGTTTTTAATTCTTCTTTAATTTCCTAGTTGACTCATTCATTCTTTAGTAGGATGCTCTTTAGCCTCCATGTATTTGAGTTCTTTCCAACTTTCCTCTTGGGATTGAGTTCTAGTTTCAAAGCATTGTGGTCCGAAAATGTGCAGGGAATGATCCCAATCTTTTGGTACCGGTTGAGACCTGATTTGTGACCTAGGATGTGATCTCTTCTGGTGAATGTTTCATGGGCACTAAAGAAGAATGTGTATTCTGTTGCTTTGGGATGGAATGTTCTGAATATATCTGTGAAGTCCATTTGGTCATGTGTCATTTAAAGTCTTTATTTCCTTGTTGATCTTTTGCTTAGATGATCTGTCCATTTCAGTGAGGGGGGTGTTGAAGTTCCCTACTATTATTGTATTGTTGTCAATGTGCATTTTTTAAAATTACATTTGAATGACTATGTCAGGACTGTTAGAAAGGTGATTCCTGCTCATGTAGGTGATCAGACACTATAATTCCTAGGGTCCTTTGAATTATTAAGGTTCCATGTATTAAGAATTCTTGTGGTACCACAGTAAAGTCTTCCTAATGAATCACTACCTTTTAAATAAAATAGGTTCACTTTTATGACCCTATCCTATTGGTTGTTTTCTGTAGATAATGTCTAGTTATTTAGGAAAATATTGTCTCACAATTTTGTTCTTGGTTGTTGTTTTCATTAGCATTGCACTTTGAATTCACCATTTTTTCTGAAAGTTTAACCCAACGCAACATCTTTTAGTATAATGACATCAACCAACTTTTGAAAAACATCCTTCAAGTAACATGCCTTATTCATTTATTCATTCCATTATTCATGAGTTCAAAAAATATTTTAAACATCTACAATATGCCAGAACCTGTTTTCCAGTTTGGATTAGAACTAAGATCATGCCCCAGAACCTGATTACATGGAGTTCACAGTCCAGTGGGGAAAAGTGGATAAGAATATAAATGATTTTGGGCGCCTGGGTGGCTCAGTTGGTTGAGCGACTGCCTTCGGCTCAGGTCATGATCCTGGAGTCCCGGGATCGAGTCCCGCATCGGGCTCCCTGCTCGGCGGGGAGTCTGCTTCTCCCTCTGACCCTCCTCCCTCTCATGCTCTCTGTCTCTCATTCTCTCTCTCAAATAAATAAATAAAATCTTTAAAAAAAAAAAAAAAAGAATATAAATGATTTTAAGTGAGTGTGAAAAGAGGCATACATGAAGTTTGTGGGAGAATAAAGAGTAAATTACATTGACTGAATTCAATTAATACATTTAAATTAGACAAAAGCCAATCTAATAAAAACAAATAATTGACTTTAATTTTGAAGTGAAGGAGGAAAGAACATTTTCAGCAGTGAGAACAGCATAAGAAGAGAGTTAGAGTCTTTAAATAAATCTGAACTGACATGCAAAAATGAGACTAAAATGCATACAAGAATCAGATCATGCATGGTCTTATATATCATGATAAGGAATGTAAACTGGTAATATGGGAATTTACTGAAGAATCTTAAGTAGAGCAAAGCCATTACATTCTAATTTATAAGTTACTTTATTTTTTTAAGATTTTATTTATTTATTTGACAGAGAGAGAAAGAGCACAAGCAGGGGTAATGGGAGAGGAGGGAGAAGCAGGCTCCCCACTGAGCAGAGAGCCCAATGCGGGGCTCAATCCCAGGACCCTGGGATCATGACCTGAGCTGAAGGCAGTCACTTAACCAACTGAGCCACTCAGGCACCCTTAATTTATGTTACTTTAGAGAAAGATGACATTGGAGAGTGATCACACTGGAGAAAAAGAGGGTAGTCAAGGGGCTACTGTATTAATTCAAGTGAGAGATGATGAAGTCTAGACTGAGACAGGAGCAGTATAGTAGGGTGACATGGAGCATTTGGAACACAGACTCTGACATTTTACTAGGTATAAGGTATGAAGGATGGGGAAGAATTCATAACACTTTTCCAAGTCCCTTAGGGGGGATGAATAGATGATATCATTCACAAAGAATGCCCTTTTTAGTGAATAAGGTAGATGAGAAGAGTTCAGTTTTGCAGAAGATGAGTCTAAAAATCCTGTGGCCCCACATGGTGGTGGAAGAGAGACATTCAATATGCCTGTGGAAATCAGCATTTGGAAATCAGGAGGAAGACCAAGCCTAGTGAAATAGTTGGTTTTTCAAATTGTGGATGTGAAGGAGATCTTTCAGGGAAAAAGTAGACAAGGGAAAGAAAAGGTCCAAGGAGAACAGACTGGGAACAGTGATGTCTACCAGTGAGCAGATGAGGTGCTGTACGGGAGATGGAGAAGTCCAGGAAAGACATACAGCTGTTATAATAACAACATCTGGAAGGTGCGCAACCCACTGAATTCCTTTTAAGTGATAAGAATTCTGTATCCTTTAATGCATTGTATATGTTCTATTTCATATAGACATCTTATGGAGACTATTTGCCAGGTTTCAGAAAGAAGTTTGGACCCCTAAGACATCTCCTTTGGAGGAATTCCTTTACCCTTATGGTGGAAGCAGCTGAAAAACAGCTCTCCTTACAAAGTGGCAAAGAATAAGTGGCATAGGTATTAGAAGGATAAGAGATCAGAGTAACCACATACACTTTTTATGCTTTCCAAGAGAATATTAATAGTATTATTAATAATAATGACAATGGTAATGTCAATGATAAAGCACTTATATAGTACTTATTATCTGCTAGGTATCATGCTAAGCCGTTTATATATTTCAAATCATAATTTCATAGTAACTTCATGAGAGACGAACTATTATTTTTCCAATTTATTTGATGGGGAAACTGAGGTAGGAGGGGATAAAGAGCTTTTACCATATTCACATTGTAAGCTAGCAAGTGACATGGGATTTAAACCCAGGCAATTTATCCCCAGAGGCTATGTTCTTAAGCGTACATACAGCCCCACATATTAATCAATTTATAATAACTATGTTCCTTTGTGCTTTCAATTTGCATTCCTTTATTAATTGCATGATTATGATGCAATTATTGCACAGATGTAAACAAAATGATGTAATAACAATTACAAGATCAATGTTGGCAGTAACTGCTACAACTCCTATATATTACTATCATTCAGTGAGTATCATATAACAAATTCCATGCTAAGGCTTTGCTTACATTATAACTTGCCAAGGTAGGTGTTGTTATTAATCACCTTTTATCAGGAAGAAAAAAATATGAGGTATAAGCAATTAAATATTTTGTCCAGACTGGTAAGTGGAACAGACATCGTTGAGCCCATACCCTAAAGCCTCAGCTGCTCAGCACTGCATTCTACCCTACAGTAAACGGGAAACACCACCCACAATGATGTGACTTAGTTCTGATGTGTAATGACTGATATAAAAGCAGAAATTGATGGAGGAGAACACTGGGTGCCTAAAAGGAGGTATTCAGCAGTGATTTAAAGCAAACAATGACTGGAATACTGGTGACACTCTGCACACACTTCATCAAATTGCACACATTAGCTGCTGGAAGGGTTCAGTGCACTCAAAGTAATTTGACTAGATGACATGGGGCAGTAACTACCTAGCTCTCTATTTGCACTTACCTCATCATGTTGTCATTACCTATTTAGATGTCTATCTAATGACCCAGACTGCAAACTCTAGACTTCAGACATTATATATTATTCTTTTTTCTTTTCCTAAAGGTTAGGAGTGGTCCAGTACATAGTAGGGACTTTGTAACTGTTTGGAAAGTGCTGATTAAATTGGTGCATCAGATATATTATTTTATTTTGTAGTGATTTTTATGCAAAAAAGATTTACTAAAGTCACTTAAATTTACATTTCTCATAAAAAAAGTCAGCGAAGATGTGAGGTAATGTACTTATGATCTTTTATTTCTTAGAAATATAAATATATTTTAACTAAGCAATTCATTTCATCAGTGTTATTTTACTATTGCATTTCCCTTTCATTTGCTGTTTTTTTCTATTTTTTTATATTTTTCATGTTTTGTAGTTATAACATCTTAAACACAATTATAATGAAGTGAAAAATATTATTTAACCCTATATAGAGTAAAGTAAGTTCCATATTTTCTCAACTACCTTGAATGACAAAAGCAATGAGATGAAGTGGCAGTAAGAGGACAAAAATAGATACAATATCAAGTCAATATTTGTAGAGATGTCTCTTAAGAGTAAAAATTTATCTTGTGAAAATAAAAAGAAAGTTAAAAGAAGAAAGATGAAAAAATAATGTGAAATAAATAGAAAAAAACTAAATATCAAATTTATTTGGAAGGGAATCATTTTAAGTCTTTTACCCAAGTTTTGCTTGGCTGCAGATTTCTGGACAGATTGCATGTAAAGATGAGTCAACAACAAATACATAAAACTACAATACAAGAAACAGGTATCAATTCTCTAGTTATTATGCAAATATTGCGTCAGGAATGAACTACTCTTAGTTTTTAATAGGACTTTTTTAAGTTTTTAAAAATGTAACATAACATAATTACCATAAAAGACTCTCCATAAAATAGGAATACAGACTATGCTAGTGTCACATTCACCAGCCTTGCATACTTCAAATACCACATACTACATCCTTACGCTTCCTGAAAAATAGTTAAAAGTGTAAAATAATTGTAAAAGTGTAAATGCCTTTAAGAAAGTACATAATATAAATAAAACATTTCGAAATTTATGAAAAATTTTGAAATAAAAAATTACACACTTTATCTTATGAAATAAACTAATTGTTTTAATCATGCATACATTTTTTAAGACAAGGTATGCATCTTGATATTAGAATATTCAAGTCATATTTAAGAATATGAAACTATCTAATGACTGAAAGCAAATATACATAAATCTATTTTTTATTAATACAAGAAAAATATAATCATATGTATTCATCCATACTAATAATTTATAAATATGACTTTGTAAAATATTTTATATTCTGCTAATTATTACATAAATATTAGTTTATATAGGAATATATAGTCTATGTATTAGTTTATATTTTACATTTTATAAATTTTATGAATAATCTTCATATTTTATATATTTTACAAACTATCTTACATCTACCTTCAAGGTCTACAGTTATTAAATTATAGTCAGAAATGAAAAATGCAATAACTGAAATTGGAAACAGATGTGATGCAATGAACACAAGGCTGGAAGAAGCAGATGAATGAATAAATGATATAGAGGGCAAAATAATGGAAAATAATGAAGCTGAACAAAAGAGAGAAAGAAGAATTAAGGAACATGATAATAGACTTAGCAAACTCAGTGACTCTATCAAACATAATAACATTTGTATTATAGGAGTCCCCGAAGAAGAGAGAGAAAAGTGGACAGAAAATTTATTTGAGGAAATAATGGCTGAAAATTTCCTTAATCTGGGGAAGGAAAATATATCCAGATCCAGGAAGCTCAGAGAACTCTCATCAAAATCAACAAAAACAGGCCAACACCAAGACACACGTTGTAATTAAATTTGCAAAATATAGTGATAAAGAAAAAATCATAAAAGCAGCAAGACAGATGAAGTCCACAACTTATAAGGGAAGACCCCTAAGACTAGGTGTGGATCTCTCAACAGACACTTGGCAAGCCAGAAGGCAGTGGCATGATATATTTAACCTGCTGAATGGGAAAAACTTGCAGCCAAGAATATTCTATTCAGCAAGGCTATCTATCATTCAGAATAGAAGGAGAGCTAAAGAGTTTCCCAGACAAACAAAAACTAAATGAGATTGTGACCAATAAACCAGCCCTGCAAGAAATATTAAAGAGGATTTTGATCTTTCTACTCTTTGAGTGGAAAGGAAAGGCCAAAAGTGACCAAGACAAAAAAAGAACAGAGAAAATCTCCAGAAACAATGACAAAACAAGTAATAAGATGGTACTAAATACATATCTGTCAGTAATTACTCTGAATATAAATGGACTAAGCACTCCAATCAACAGACCTAGGTGTCAGAATGGATAAAAAAGATCTATCGATATATTGCTTATAAGATTTTTAGACTTAAAGACACCTGCAGTTTGAAAATGAGGAGATAGAGAAACATTTATTATGTAAAGGACATCAAAAGAAAGCCAGATTAGCAATACTCGTATCAGAAAAACTAGATTTTAAACCAAAGACTGTAGCAAGAGATGAAGAGGGACACTATCATAATAAAGGGGACTATCCAACAAGAAGATCTAACAATTGTAAATATTTATACCCCCAATATGGGAGCACCCAAATATATAAAACAATTACTAGTAAATATGAAAGAACTCATTGATAATAATATAATAATAGTACTGGACTTTAACACACACTCACATCAATGGACAGATCAGCTAAGCAGAAAATCAACAAGGAAACAATGGGTTTGAATGACACACTGGACTAGATGGACTTAACACATATATTCAGAATATTCCATCCTAAAGCGGCTGAATATACATTCTTTTCAAGTACACATGGGACATTCTCCAGAATAGATCACATACTAAGTCACAAATCAGGCCTTAACAAGTACACAAAGATTGAAATCATACCAAGCATATTTTCTGACTACAACACTATGAAACTTGAAGGGAACCACAAGAAAAAATTTAGAAAGACCACAAATATATAGAGGTTAAACAACATACTATTATATAATGAATGGGTCAACCAAGAAATCAAAGAAGGAATTTAAAAAATCCATGGAAACAAATGAAAATGAAAACACAACACTCTAAAACCTTTGGGATGCAACAAAAGTGGTCCTAAGAGGGAAGTATATAGCCATACAGGCCTACCTAAAGAAGCAAGAAAAATCTCAAATACATGACCTAACTTTATACCTAAAGGGGGTAGAATGAGAAGAACAAACAAGCTTAAAGCCAGCATAAGGAGGGAAATAACAAAGATTAAAACAGAAATAAAAGCTATAGAAACTAAACAAAAACAAAAACAAAAACGTAATAGAACAGATCAATGAGACCAGGAGCTGGCTCTCTGAAAAAATTAATAAAATTGTTAAACCACTAGCCAGACTTACCAAAAAGAAAAGAGAAAGGACCTAAATAAATAAAATCACAAATGAGAGAGGAAGAATAACAACCAACACCACAGAAATATAAACAATTACAAGAAAATACTATGAAAAACTATATGCCCACAAACTGGACAACCTGGAAGAAATGAATAAATTCCTAGAAACATATAAACTACCAAAACTGAAACAGGAAGAAAGAGAAAACTTGAAAAGACCAATAACCAGCAAAGAAATTGAATCAGTAATAAAAAATCTCCCAACAAACAAAAATCCAGGCCCAGATGATTTCACAGGCAAATTCTATCAAACATTTAAAGAAGAGTTAATACCTATTCTAAAACTATTCAAAAAACAGAAAAGGAAGGAAAACTTCCAAATTTATTCTAGGAAGCCAGCATTACCCTGATTTCAAAACCAGATAAAGACTCTACCAAAAAAGAGGACTACAGGCCAATATCCCTGATGAACATAGATGCAAAAAGTCTCAATAAAATATTAGAAACTGAACCCAATAGTATATTAAAAGAATCATTCACCACAATCAAGTGGGACTTATTCCTGGGCTTCAAGGGGAATTCAATATTCACAAATCCATGTCAATGTGATCCACTCCATTAATCAAAGAAAGGATAAGAACCATATGATTCTTTCAATAGATACAGAAAAAACATTTGACAAAGTACAATATTCATTCATGATAAAAACCCACAACAAAGTAAGGTTAGATGGAACATACCTTAACATAATAAAGGCCAAATAGGAAAAACCCACAGCTAATATCATCTTCAATGGGGAAATACTGAGAGCTTTTCCTCTATGATCAGGAATAAGGCAACGATGTCCACTCTCACCACTGCTACTTAACATAGTACTAGCCAGAGCAATGAGACAACATAAAAATAAAAGCCATCCAAATCAGCAAGGAAGTAGTCAAACTTTCACTATTTGCAGATGACATGATACTCTATATGGAAAAACTGAAAGAGTCCACCAAAAAAAATGCTATAATTGATATACAAATTCAGTAAAGTTGCAGGATACAAAATCAATAGACAGAAATCTGTTGCATTTCTATACACCAATAATGAAGCAGCAGAAAGAGAAATCAAGGAATTTATCCCATTTACAATTGCACCCAAAACCATAAGATACATAGGAATAAAACTAACCAAAGAGGTAAAAGATCTGTTCTCTGAAAACTATAGAAAACTTATGAAAGAAATTGAGGATGACACAAAGAAATGGAAAAACATTCCATGCTCCTGGATTGAAAGAACACATATTGTTAAAATGTCTATACTGCCCAAAGCAATCTACACATTTAATGCAATCCCTATCAAAATACCATCAGCATTTTTCACAGAGCTAGAACAAACAATCCTAAAATTTGTATGGAAGCAGAAAAGACCCTGAATAGCCAAAGCAATTTTGAAAAAGAAAAGCAAAGATGAAGGTATCACAATTCCAGACTTCAACAAGTTATATTACAAAGCTGTAGTGGTCAAAACAGTATGGTATTGGCACAAAAACAGACACATAGACCAATAGCACAGAATAGAAAACCCAGAAATGAACCCACAACTATATGGTCAATTAATCTCCGAGAAAGCAGCAAAGAATATCCAATGGGAAAAAGTCTGTCTCTTCAACAAATGGTGTTGGGAAAAATGGACAGCAAGATGCAAACAAATGAAACTGGACCAGTTTCTTACACCATACACAAAAATAAATTTGAAGTGGATTAAAGAACTAAACGTGAGACAGAAAACCATCAAAATCTTAAAAGAGAACACAGCAACCTCTTTGACATTGGCCATAGCAACTTCTTACTAAATGTCTCTTGAGGCAAGGTAAACAACACATTATCTATACAGAACATATCTATCTATCCATCTATCATCTATCTATCATCTATCTATCTATCATCTATCATCTATCACTTCTTTATCTGTTCATCAGCTATACACATATATATGTATGTATATCTCACACATGCGCACACACACACACACACAAACACTGTCAAATTTTAAGAGAAGGGTGGAAATATATAATGTCTCTTCAACCTTTGCTGGTTGTTAACATTCATGGTTACACTCACATATCACTGGCAAAGCAAATCACATTGTCAATCTAGCAATGAGGTAGAGAATATTATTTTCTCTCTAGTGTGGTCCTGCAAGTCACATAGCAAAGGAGAGTAATGTGTAAATCCTTTTACTGGAAAAGAGGAAATGTGATTTGGAGTGATGATAGTTTTCAAAATTTTAAACTTAAAATTATTGCATGATTATCAATATTATCTCTTACTAAATTTCTCTCAAAGAAATGATTTTTATTTTATTTTTTAATTTTTTATTTATTTATTTTGAGAGAGAAGGAGCATGAGCAGGAGGAGGGGCAGAGGGAGGGGGAGAGAGAATCTCAAGCAGACTCCACACTGAGTGCAGAGCTGGACGCAGGGCTTGACCTTGCAGCTCTAAGACCATGACCTGAGCCGAAACCAAGAGTCAGACGCTTAACTGACTGAGCCACCCAGGCACTCCATCTCAAAGAAATTATTTTTAAAGCTGTAAAATATTCCAACCTATGATTATTTTATAACAAATATTTATCAAATTTTGGCTAAATAATTACTGTTTATATACGTTATAGTATTTTTTGTGTGATTATTCCTCAGGATAAACAAATAGATAAAAAAGCTTAATCAAGTGAAAAACTATTCACAGTTCTCGATGGAAATTGCTAAGGTTTTTTTTTTTTTTTTTTCAAAGATTAACCAATATTTCCTTCAACCAGTAGTTTTTGAGAATATCAGTCTTTTCTCTCTTTACAATAGCCAAGTTTTATTTTCTATTATTTTTTCCAGTTGGGAGGATGAAAAAATATATAATATTATCACTATAATATGCTGTTTTTAATTTGCATTTCATTAATTATCAATGGAAATCTTATTGGTTTATACAGTTGTTTTTTTTTTTTTATAAAGATTTTTTTTTTTAATTTATTTATTTGAGAGAGAGAGAATGAGAGAGAGCAAGCACATGAGAGGGGGGAGGGTCAGAGGGAGAAGCAGACTCCCTGCCGAGCAGGGAGCCCGATGCGGGACTCGATCCAGGGACTCCAGGATCATGACCTGAGCCGAAGGCAGTCGCTTAACCAACTGAGCCACCCAGGCGCCCTATACAGTTCTTTTTTGTCTGTGAATTATCTGTGTACTTTTCCATCTTCCTTGGTAAATTTAGCATTTTTGATTGATTGTTTTAAAACCTTAAAAATTATGGAAAATAATTCTTTTGTCACACCTTATTGCATTCTTTCTTAGTTTAACATTTTATTTTTATTCTAGAATGCATTCATAGTTGGTAGATATTTATTTAGAAAGATTGTTAGGCAGTAACAAAACATAGACAATCCAGCCAACATTTGGAGGCACAGTTTTTGAGTTATGCAGAGCTGAGAATGTGATAGGCCATTGGTCCTAACTGAAAGAAAATACATGGGACCCAACCTAGAGTCCCAGAATTAAGTTCTGTTGGTGTAGTGAGCAGCTTTTATAGTAGCGTGCAACCTTTTTACTAGGTTAATATTTTCTGCAAACCTATAAGAAACTATCACTCCATCCTCATTGTCCTTACTGCATCCATTGCTCTCTTCATAAGGGGTCACTGGAGGAGCACATTTTGCAAAGGAACGTATTTAATACGCCCTTTGGCTTTTGTGTAGTTAAAATTCTTAGGTCTAATTTAAAATTATGCTAATTTAACTTGGTTTCACTAATTAGTTCCTAGTTTCAAAGGAAACAGGCTGGTCAAGGCAGTCAAGTGGTAACTTACCCTGCTTAACAAGTAAAACCATGTCTCCTGTGGATGGACATATTTATGATGTGAAGGAATGTTTAATTTCTCTTTGCAGGAGTTATGGGAATCTCTAGAATTTGAGAAGATAATAGGTTTGAAAAGAGACAGTGACTCCCTGCAAATGAGCCTTGAGGATTGAGAGGTTGAGTAAAGGACTTCCTGTAGGTGTATGGATTGGAAATTCAGCAATATATTTAGCGGTAAGTTTTTGTTTTCTGTGGTATAATTTTATTGGTCTTTAACAAAGTGAGTTACCCATAACAACCTTGTATTAGTCTTGCTATGATCCATTCAAATGAGTAAAGTTATTGGAGAAAAAGAAAGATCAATGGAGGGGAAGTGGGAATAAAACATTATTGCTATGAGAAAGTATAATCTATCAAATTTTATAATTTTACCATAGCTGTTGACCTAAAAAGGCAAACATATAATGATCATACTAATAAAATAATATTAATTATATAAGATAATTATTTTTTTCTCTAAAAACATTTTTTTAAGAAATAGTGATCTATGATATTGACTTAAGAAGAAGCCTCTTTTGTATCTTTATTTTTAATTTTTTTATTGAAGTATAATTGACCTACAGTATCCTATTTGCTTCTGGTTTATAAAGAGGCCTCTTTTTACCTTTAAATAATATTGCATTCAATTCTCTTCTTAGGCATATGACATGAGATTTAATTATTTCTTTTGTTTGTTTATAATCTATAGATTAGTATTAGAATGGATTTTTAAAGATTTCTTGTAAGAATGAGAAGCAATTTAACTCTTAATGACTTTACGTTCATGAATTTTGTATGACAAAAGTCATTGAATACTGCCAAGAGACGAAATTGTTTTCAATCAAGATGGGCTTGGTGAAGATGAAGACAAGTAGAAAAATGAGTCATTTTCAAGAGGTAAAATCTATAGCATATGGTTATGAACAGATTATTTCTCTCTCAAATAACTAGATGTATGGTAGTGGCAGAATAAATGAAGCTTGTGGGAGTAATTGGTCTTTTTAACAAGGCTTGGCCTCTCCACATTTTCTAAAGCATGTTATAAAGAAAAAAAATCTGATATTTTAAAAATCCAGTAAATAATATCCAGTAGAAACTTGATACAATTTTTTAAAGATTATGTGATTGCATTTCTTTTTGCAAAGGTCAGGCTGTGAAGACAGGTTAGATTGTCATAAGTGAGTATGTGTTTTGTGTGTAAATACACAAGTGCCATGGCATCACCAACCTTCCTAGAGTTGGCTTAACAGACAAGTCATTTTGTTTTGTTGTATTTGTCATCTTGAAGAACAAAGATCCTGGATTTCTTTAGTCAGTCTGATCATAAAATGTTTTGATGAGTAAAAAAGACTAATATATTGAGAGAAAGTGAGCACTCTAGTAAAATAGAAAGACGTAAATGGGTAGAGTAGTTTGCAGCACTTAATCTTGTGGGTGTCTCGGATGCACACTCAAGAAACTGATATAGAAGACCTCCTGCAGTCTCACAGAACATTGGATGTAATTTAAATTCATGCTGCCACCTGTTACTACTGCCTTTGTTACCATGCACTGTAATGACTAGACATAGCATTTACCACGGCTCGATAACACTGGGGAAAAATGCATGTTTTCTTTGTAACTGCTTTGCTGTTTACTTTTCTTATTCAAAACAAAAATATCCATCAAATCCCAAGAAGCATAAATATTTCCTATTAACCAAGAATGTATGAAGAGGGAAAAACAACTTCGTGAGAATGTAATCTTGAATCCTTTTTTCCTCTTTTCATTGCTAGACTTAGAAATAGACAAAAGAAATTTCTGGGTGTCCTTTTGGTGGCGTGCTGGCACTGTCCCCTGGACCTTCCAACATTACTGATTCTATAGGGTTCTGCTCCTTTGATTGGCTTTCAATTGCCTAGAATATTTTATAACTGAAGAATCAGAATTTAAGATGTGATAATACAACAGTAATACAAATTATCATTGTCAATAGCACTGTAATTAAATTTTGTGCAGTAGAGGTCAATTGGTATTCATCCTATAGAAAATATGGTCCCTTTAGTCATCCCAGTAGCTTCTCTTCTGACCAGACTGATACCTATCAACTTTTTCCAATACCAATGCCTGGCCAAATTTCAAGCTGGCTTCTACAGATGTTTAATAATAGTTTGTTCATTTGTTGATAAAATCACCATAGTATCTCTGCCAACCAACTTTCTTCTGCTTTTCTCAAACTTACTTCTACTCATTTTATTCTTAAACAGCTATTCCTTATTTATTATTGCTATTCTTGTTCTTTCTACTTTCACCACCATTGCTACAATAGCTCAGAAAAGTTCCTGAAAAAAAAAGAAAGAAAATATGACCCCAAGTGTAACATTTTATTTTATTTTGTAAAAAGATTTTATTTATTTATTTGACAGAGACACAGCGAGAGAGGGGATACAAGCAGGGGGAGTGGGAGAGGGAGAAGCAGGCCTCCCGCCGAGCAGGGAGCCCAATGTGGGGCTCGATCCCAGGACCTTGGGATCATGATCTGAGCAGAAGGCAGACGCTTAATGACTGAGCCTCCCAGGCACCCCAGTGTAGAATTTTATTAACCTCTAAAGCATAAATCAGTTTCACTTTTCTGAGCAAATTCATTTGAGTATTCCTAATTTGTGTGTGTGTATATACACACACATATATATTCTGTCATTGAGATATATGGATATATAGATATAGATAGATACACAAAACATATACGTAAAACTCAGTATTAAATAATTAGATTTTAATTTAGGCTTTGTTAAGTTATGAAAGTCAGATGTTCTCGCAATAGGAAGGACTTAGGGGAAAATATTGCTGATCCAATATTGCTAATCAATAGGTTACTTTAGTTTACTACTTTATAACTGACATGTTTTTTTTTTTGTTATTTAGAAATGATGTAAAATATTTCTCCATATGTTTTCAAGTGAACAATGTGATAGGTTGACAACTTTTTAATTAACTTAGAACTTGACTGCTACATCCATCTAGTACTTGCCAGTTTCTATATGAATGGAGTTGCTTATATGCAGTGCTTATTAACTTTGAATTTTCCAGATATCTTGACAGGAGGAAATTAAAAATATATTTTGCTAAAGGTTAGTTAATTATGGTTAATAAATTTTGTTATGCAAGTATGATTAAATTTTCCAACAATACATACTGAGCTGGTAAATTAAAACTTACCTTTTATTTATAATTTTAAATTGTCAATCAAACTGAAGGTTATTTAACTATAGGGGCATGTAAGTTTCTATATCTATTTGATTTTTTTTCCATATGAAGGGTACTAAAGATCTAATTTAGTCTTTTTTAATTATCCCAATAACAGCTTTGACATAAAGATAAAATACATTTTTACCCTGACCTAAATCTTTCCAATACTTACTTAAGGTAAGGCTCAGGAGTAAATTAGGCATTCTGAGGAATTTTATTAACTCATTCACTCCACAATCTTTCTCCTTATTGCCTATAGATGTTGATTCAATTTGCTTTATTCTAATTTTTTTTTCTATTTCTTCCAGCATAAGAATGATAGAAAAAAATTATTGAATTTTAAGTTCATGTGCACTAGGGATATTTAATAAAAATATCTGTCTGCTCCTCTTTCCATCCAAAATGACTCAAAGTTAATAATCTTTCCTTATTTCTTTTTTCTTCTTCTCTCTCTTCTATACCTACCCTCATTTATTCCCTTTGATACAATTCTACAGGAGAATAGTAATAACTTATTACAAAGCCACACTATGAAAATGACAAACATAGAGACAAACAAATAAAAACAACAAAACTTAGAGATATAGAGAATAATAAAAATACTAAATATCTAAGAACGTATGACCATATTATGGCAGTCTAATATTAAATTTAAGTCTGAGCTCCCCATCCAACACACAACCACACCTAATCCCACCTATCCTCACCACCATCCACCCCAAGAAAACATGACGATCATAGCAGCCTCACTGTTATGTTGGCTCATTCAGTTTCCCAATGAGCCATGCCTCCCTCTACACTTGTACAAGATAACAGATTACATCTTTACAGAGTTGATCAATACTTTCTTCTGTTTCTGTTTTCAGGGTCTCATTATGTTCTAAAATTAATAGATGGCCTTTAGTGAAAAAAATATCACCACAGGTCTAAATTATGAAAAGTCAAGCACTTATACAACCCACTCATATCTAGCTTAGATAACTTTATAAATTTTTCTTGGAGCTGTGTTTCTAGAAGTTATGCCCTTTATTTTTACAGTGATTTAAAAAAAATTGATCATGGCCTTGCAGATAGAATAATCCTTTATATTTCAGCCACATAATTCTTTAATAGTTGCCTTTATAAATGTATCTATGCCATTAACTTTTGTCACCATAAGGCAGAATTTAGTATCTGAGAGTGCACATCATCAGAGAATCGAGTTACAATATCAGATTTGCTAGTGATTTCTTCATGGAATTAAACAGTTAATTTTAGGACATAGGGTAAAAGCGTCTGCTGTTTTCCTCATCATGTGTGTTCCAGGATAGAGGTGACTGTGGAGCTGCCATTTCCTTCCTTCCAGACGATTAACTACAATGTGCACCTCTGTTGCGCAAGTTCTCTCTTCCATTGCCCTGCTTTATAGTGTGTGTTCTTGGACAATATTTTACTCTTCCTTTTTTGGAATGCCCTTGCTTTTTTTTTTTTTTTTTTTGCTCCCCATTTCCCACCCCCAGCTTACTTACTTGATATGTGACATAATTTTACCTGCCTTTTGTACTGAAAATTACATCGCTGAAATTCATGTAACTTCATATCTTCCACTTTCATCACAGTTATGTCTTCCTAAGATATTCAGATGCTTTCAAAAAAAACCTCAAGCAAATGCTGGCATAGATACTGAAGAACAGGGATTATCCTAAGAAATTTACTCATATATTCTTAAAGCCCTTTAGATTAACATCATAAGCTAATTTTATAGGAGAGAAAACTTTTTCTCAGAGTCTAAATTTTAGGGGTGCCTGGGTGGCTTAGTTGGTAAAGTGTCTGCCTTCGGCTCAGGTCCTGATCCTCGGCAAGGAGTCTGTTTCTCCCTCTCCCTCTACCCCTCCCCGCTGCTTGTGCATGCTCTCTCTTGCTTGTTCTCTGTCAAATAAATAAATAAAATCTTTAAAAAAGTCTAAATTTTAAAGGATAATTGGGGATCTTTATCTCAGGTGTATTTGATTCCACACTCTAGATCTTTTTTATTAAATAAGCTTCAGAACATTGCTCTGAATCACATAACTGAGAGTCACAGACCTTTGTCCTTGTGTCAGGTCTCACATGTCCTATGTGTGCATCCATCCCTTTTATATTCTAGCAGATGACCTCTGCAGAAGAATTAGGTATCTTTGCAAAGCTCTCCAGTTACATCTGTTTGGATACTTTCAGTTGGGCATGAGCGATCTAATCAAAATTCTCCAATGTGTCCATAAACCTTTGCTCTACCTCAGAGTAAAACAGAGCATGGTTGATAGGGTTGCAATATAGTACACTACCAGAGGAATAAAAAAAAAAAAAAAATAGGAGGCAACAGACACAGGAGACCCTAAAAGCAAATACTTAATATCTTTGGAGTCTGGTATTTTAATAGCAACTACTAAAAGTCATAAAGGATGCATGGGGTTTTTATATCTAAACAATATCACAATTGCATTACTATCATCTGTTTGCATTATTATCTTTTTCACTATGCTGTAGACTCCTGTATAATCATTGACTTTTGTATCTTCAATGTCTACTGTAACAACTAGCATACAGAAGCTGGACAATAAATGTTTGAATTTATGAAGTGCAGGAGCGAGTAAATGAATGATAAGCAGCTCTCTTTGGAATATAGTCCATCTGCTTAACCTGTCTTAATTTTCAACTGAAATGCTTTCTACTTATTGTTCAAAGACCAGGCCAAATGTTTCTTCCTCCCCTGAGAATTAACAGATTAAAATTCTGAAAACTTTTTCCTGCACTTTCTTTATATTCTCTTCTAAATTAAATATAGCTTCTAGTATAAGCTTTCAGATTTGTCTATACCACTCACTATGACATTTTTATAAACTAGAAGATTCTTTATATCCATCTATTTTGACATCAAGTATAACGCTAGTGGCACGTGTTCACACAATATTTGATGAAATAACGCTTTTGAATGACAGGGTACACCTCCACTAGCAAGTGCAAAACTTAAGGGCCTATGTGGCATCTGGGTGGCTCAGTCAGCTGAGTGTCTGACTCTTGATTTCGGTTCAGGTCATGGTCTCAGGGTTGTGGAATCGAGCCCCACCTCAGGCTCTGCGTTCAGCGTGGAGTCTGTTTGTCCCTCTCCCTCTGCTCCTCTACTGCTCTCTCTCTCTGAAATAAATAAATAAAATCTTAAAAAAAACAAAACAACAACAAAAAAAACAAGCTTAAGAACCTGTGTCAGGAACTGTGAATTCTGGAACTATTTATGCATAATTTTTCACAAATTGTCACCTTGAGGGAACCTCATTGTCCTGGGGTCTTATTTCTCTTCCCCAAACCTTCAGATCTAAATGCAGCATAGTATCACCATGATTAAAAGTGGAGATACTTGGACTTGCAATGAAGTCATTAGCTGAAAGAAGAGAACAATAATTTTGTATTCATAATACTAATGGAGAGGAGGCCCAAATATTTATATGTAATTTAAATTATTTAACACCTGCTGTTGTACTCTTGATGGAAACTATGCTCTAAGTAGACAGTGAAACAAAAATGAGGTAAAGATCTAGAGTTCCCCTTATATCTCTGAAAGAAACCCAAGAAAAGGGTAGTGATGATTACTTCTAGGAAGGTTAACTGGGTGAGTGAGGGCAAAGTGTAGAAGGGACTCTAACTTTTCATGTTAGACTCTATTACAAATTTTAAATTTTTAAACATCTGGCTTTATTATCTATTAACAATGGGTTCAATAATTTACATAATTTGCATAACACTATCACAAATTAGCAATAAACTCAGATAAAAGTAAACATGCATCATTAAAAATGTTGATATTCAATCCCCATTTCCTGTATGCCTTGTGTTTTGACTATACAAATGTCATTAAAGTATTATCTTGTGTTTTTTTTTTTAAGATTTTATTTATTTATTTGAGAGAGAGTGAGCGAGAGAGAGAGAGAGCACATACACAAGTGGACAGAGGGGGAGAGGGAGAGGAAGAAGCAGGCTCTCTGCTGAGCAGGGAGCCCAACACAGGGCTTGATCCCAGGACTCTGGGATCATGACCTGAACCAAAGGCAGACGCTAAACCGACTGAGCCACCCAGGCACCCCTATTTTGTGTTCTTTTAAAAGCTTTATTATTTCAGTGTTTCAACATAGTCCTACAATTTATTTAGAGTTTATTATTGTGTATGATGTGAGGAAGAGATTGAGGAAATTTTCTTCTTTTATACTGATACCCAGAAGTCTATTTGGCTTATCCAGTTATCCAACATTTTTTAGTGAAAATGTCATCCTTGGGGCACCTGGGTGGCACAGTCGTTAAGCGTCCGTCTTCGGCTTGGGTCATGATCCCAGGGTCCTGGGATTGAGACCCACATAGGGCTCCCTGATCAGCGGGAAGCCTGCTTCTCCCTCTCCCATTCCCCCTGCTTCTCCCTCTCCTATTCTGCCTGCTCGTATTCCCTCTCTCGCTGTCTCTCTCTCTGTCAAATAAATAAATAAATAAAATCTTAAAAAAAGAAAAAGAAAAAGAAAATGTCATCCTCTCCTTCCTTCACTGCAGTGGTACCCTTGCTATATATATCAGATACCTGTGTACATGTGAGATTGTTTTAAGACTCCCTATTCTATCGTACTCTGTTTAATCCTCTCTGCCCTTTTGCTTCAATCACTACAGACTTAAACTAAATCTTGGTATCTCGTAAAGCAAATCCTTTAACTTTAATATGTGTGTGTTGTGTGTATCCAGAATGTATATAGAAATATACAAAAAATTCATAAAGGTAAATAACTAAATATAGTCAACCAATTTTTAAGATAGACAAAAATCAGAATGCAACCTTCACACACACAAAAAAGATATCAAAATGACTAATAAACACATAGATGCAATTTTTCATCAAGGAAAGGCAATATAAAGTGGTACACAGCCAATGTGACTAAAATATTAAAAAGAAATACCACTGCAAACTATCTGAGAGTATATGAAATAACTGGACTTTTGTACAATACTGCCAGGAGGATAAATTGGAATTATTTCCCTGTAATTTATGAAATTGCACGTATGCATAGTCATAGACTAAAAGTCAGTAATTCCACTCCTGCATGCATATGAGATGGAAATGCATACATATGAGTACCAAGAAATATGTACTAGAATTTTCAAAGAAACATTAATAGTAATAGCCCCAAACTAGAAAGAATGTACATAATAATTAACGGTCAAAAGGACAACTAAATCAATGTAAGAGAACTAAACAGCATGACTGTGCAAAACAGGAGCTGCTAGACACGTGGCTATCAAGCACTTGAAATCTAAGCTAATTAGATTTGAGATACGCTAAAGTGTAAAACACACAGTGACTTTTTAAGATTTAGTAAAAAAAAATATATAAAATACCCCATTCATAATTTTTATATTGATCACATGCTAAACTAATATTTGGATATATTGGAGTAAATAAGATACATTTGTAAATTTAACTTTATTTACTTGTACCTTTTGGATGTGATGACTAGAGAATTTTAAATTACCTAGTAAGTAGTTCACATTATTTACTGTTGGACAGAGCTGCTATAAAAACATGAAAAAACAAAACAAAACTACTACTCCCTAACAACATAGATGACTCTCAGGGCATAAGACTGAGCCATAAGACTCTTACAGCATATGAGTACTGCATACCGATGTTTTCGTTGTTATAAAGTTTAAAACCGATGGATATTCATCTATGGTGGTTTCCCGTGCTGGGGGATACGTGAAACACTCAAGTCTTAGTTAAGGCCAATATTTTCAAGAGTGATAGTTATATGGCTGCATTTATTTTATAAAATTTCACTGAGCTAGGATTTACACATTTTAATTTATATATGCTGCCCTTTAAGAAAAATGTTTCAAAAATATTAATATTAATATTGGTATTAATATCATCCATCTCTTCCTTCCTTAACACACATTGTTTGCCTGGCATGCATTCTGGCTCTCTGATGTAACACTCTTACTGACAGCACTTTTTAAGTGCTTTGCATGTATCATTGCTTTTAAACTTCACAAAACCCATGCTGCAGATGAAGAGACACAGAGGCTTAGGAAAGTCACCAGGACTTCTCAGGACATAACAACTGTTTTGTGCTGGAATCGGGTCTTGGAACAAATATAATGTACTCAAAAGCTGGGGTTTTCTTCCTTTCTGGTTCAAAAACTTTCTCAGGCCTTCTTCTTAGCAAAACTTTCCTGATGATCTTTCATTATCTTAGAGCCAGAATTGCTCTGATATCAAACTGCAGTGCAATATTAATGATGTATTATTTTATAATTTCCTGTATAACAATCATCTGAAAGGCCTTGGCCCAGAAAAAGGTGCACAATGTTTCAGATAGGGTCAGTGAACGAGAGAATTTTTGGCAGGTAGTTCCATTATGTGAGATGATCTTCTTAATCTAGATGGAAAAAAAAAATCTGCTGGCTCTGCTGACAGAGAATTTTACATTTTCTATGAAAATTATCTTTATGCAAGCACATTTCCCTGATGTATAAAGAGTATTTTTGTAATAGTTTCTTTTATAACTTACCATATCTAATTTGTCTGATGTCATGCCCTCAATTTGCAGAAATATAAACAGGTTTCTTCAGTAGAAACTTGGTTATATTTGGATAGTAACTGAAATACATTATATTTAGGTCTGATATTATTATTTGATTTTAAAAATTGTCTTAAAATGTTCAATGTGGAAAAGTCTGCAAAACTTTGTAATTTTTTAAACCAAATACATGTGTCCTCTACTGACACTTGCCCCCTTATATTTTTGAAGTTTATTATTTTAATTCCCTTAATACTAATTTTAGCCTGACATTATTAATTTATTTTTATTTTTTAAATTTCCATTTTATTCTAACATTACATATATCTATATTACATATATATGCATGTATGTGTGTGTATATACATATTTGTACACTTCTTATGGAATAACAATAATTTATCCACTTATAGCTCTTCTCTCTCTGGAATCTCCTAGCATTCCTTAACCCGAACATAACCATCTTCATTCTCTTGGGGAAAATCTCATCCTGATTTTTATCACTATTTCCTTCATTTTCTTTTCTTATTTATTTTTTTAAGATTTTATTTATTTATTTATTTGAGAGAGAGAGAGAGCACGTGCGTGGGAAGCAGAGCAGAGGGAGAGGGAGAAGCAGACTTCCCACTGAGCAGGGAGCCCGACTCACGGCTTGATCCCAGCACCCTGGGATCATGACCCAAGTCAAAAGCAGACGCTTAACTGACTAACCCAGGCGCCCCCATTTTATTTGCAGTTTCATTGTTTATTCCTAAACAATGTTGTCTAGTCAATGTGTCTAATGATTGGGAAATAAATGATTTTGCACATCAAATATTTCCAGTTCTTTATTTTCAACATGACCAGAAAAAAGATCTAAATGATTTGTCCATGGAATAACCATTATGGATAATTTTTCATGAAAGAACACTGTATGATATTTAGCATATTGCTAAGTGACATTGCACAGTGAAGTTCACCCCATTTCACATCAATATAAATGGAAATTAAGAATAGACTCATTGTTGAATCCTGTCTTACACAAGCAATAAATGATAGCCATATTAAGCTAAGCTATTGAGAATTAAGACCCATTTACTGTTGTAAATGGTATACATTTACATTATTTTTAAGTTTTGATAGTCATTAATTATGTATAAAATTAGTAATATATTTATTCTATGATTAATAGCCTATAGTAATAACTAAAATAATACCTCAAGCCAAAATAATGTTTTTAATACTTAAAACCTTATGGGGACAAGAATGAAAAATAATAAAATTTCACTTTGTATACTTTTCTAATAGCAAAGAAATATTATAGAATCAGTATCAAAAATAAGTATAATTATGAAATATCTTACATTAATATGAATTTCTCTGAGAGAGAGAAAGAGAGAGAGAGCAAGAGCAGGGGGAAGGGCAGAGGGAGAGAATCTTTCAAGCAGACTCCCTGCAAAACGAGGAGCCTGAGCTTGATCCCATAACCCATGAGATCAAGACCTGAGCCAAAACCAAGGGTTGGACACTTAGCCGACTGAGCCACCAAGGTGCCCCTTTATTTGTTGTAATAAATGAATGGTATGAACATTTTATTTTCTAAAGCCACTCTTTACAATATGCTGACATGGTACCATTTATTTGCAACTTTTAGGTGCAGTTAGTTTTGGGTACCACCTTAAAATATGCAAGAAGGTACATAGTTTTAAAAAAATATTGGGGGGATATATGAGCAACAAATCTTTAAACACTAACTATCCTATCTTCAATTAATCTACTATAGCTTTTAATGTTATATTTACTGTTTTCAAATTTCAGAAAGTCTTTTTCTTACCTTAAGTTTAACTTCTTAAATATTCTTATTAGAATTTGGTTTAGAATTAAAGTTTTGTTTAGAATTAAAGTTGGCTTCTTCTGCCATTTCTACTCATAATGGAAACCAGCTATTCTGGACATTTACCTTGTCTTCTCCTTTCAGGTTCCTGAGTCTTCTCAAGTGAGTTGTAATTTTTTTTTTTTTTATCTGCTCATAATTTTGCATTCCTGTACTTTTCAAGTAATTAGGATCTCTTGTACAATGGAAAAGCAAGTAGAGATGAAAAAACACCAGTTTCACCTACTGGGGGCTGAAGAGGAAAACAAAATCTTGATTTTGTGTTGAATTTCTGGAAGGAAGCTCCATTCCATCCTCCAGCCGCTCCCCATCCCCAACTTCCCAGCCACTCTCTCTTAACCAGCCAACCCTGCCAGTGTAAGAGAACTTTCTCTCTCAACTGTGCAGAAAGGGAAGCACATCATCCCATAGGTCCACTCTACTACCATTTACACCAGGGTCAACAGAACTCATCAGAGTTACCTAAATCTCAGCTCCTTATTAAGCAAAATCCCAGGCCACTGTCCACTGAACCCCCTGAATAACAGTAAAATCTCAGGCTTTGTACCAGGCATCAAGTGGCGCACACCACTACCTTATCATGGACGCCTGGAATCCTACATGGCATGATGAAAAAAACATTATGATACCTGCAATCTACAATGAGATCTTTATGCAACCTATTGTCATTGACATGCCAACTGGGACCTGATTGTTGTATTTCTTCAAATATTGAGTTAGTCCTGAGAAGAAATCATGGACATATGCTCAAGTCTCTAACCTCTTATGTTATTTTAAGTCTACCTAAACTTAAAAAAATATATATATATGGAATATTTCTCAATCCTTTTTATGAAAGTAATAAAAATTTATTTCCTCAATTTTAAGAAAGAGCACATAAAAGTTAAAACTACAGGTCAATTTAACTATGAATTGAGATAGAAAAATTGTCATTAAAGTATCACAAAATCAATTTCAGCAAAGTGCTTAAAAAGTAAGAATACTGAGTTAACACAAAAATCTGCCTATGTAATTGGCATCACACAAATCAGAGGCTGTTTTGTTTTGTTTTGTTTTGTTGTTTTCCCAGTAGTAAGCTTTGCTAACAATTATGAAGTTACAAGCAAAGAAGATTCAGAGGGAAGACATCCCACTGGCTCTACAATTTGCTCCTTCCCACATCTGACACATGCTATCACCCCAAAGTAAACAAGGTCTTTAAATAAGGATGGTAGGTCACCTTGCCCAACAGGGTTCTTTAAGTTCTTAAACATCTTTTAGTTGTTGTTTATACCAGATAGTTATTTACTTATGTGGTATGCTTCAAGGAGCCATGTCTCACAAATTCAAATATTATAGGTTTATTTGTCATAAACAATCCTAAAATAAGAAAATCATTTCTCAAAGCATTCCATAGATAGTAATACTCTTCTAGGAAACTTCATGTTCAATTATCATTTTTGTAAGACTATCAGACTGAGACACTTACTTTCTTTTTTCTTTCCCAAGAGCACTCAGCCCATAGTAGTTGGGGAGAAATGGATCATAAACCAGCTACTTTAACTCCTTCATTTCCAGTTGACCCTCTGACATCAGTAAATACCCTATTGCCCACATTCTCATTCAATATTTGATGTAGATCATTTTCTGTAATACACTACACTGAGAATTAGCCTACTAATACCCCAATGACCACCAAAATATGGGGCATCCAATGGAGGAAGAAAAATTCCTTCTACAAAGCATTTGGGCATCATCAGATCCTTTCTCAGATCTGTATTCTTTTACCAGTTCAATTTCTTCTTTTTTTCTATCATCCACAGTTATTTGGACTATTTTATTAGCCTTTAAAGATAATTAATTGAAATAGTAATTTTTTTCCTAAGGCTAACTTCATTTTCTTTGCCAGAAATTGGTTTTTGGGGGCTTTGACTCAGCTTCCCAAAATATTTTCTCATACTGGAATACTACTGCTTACAATAAATTAATTTACAAATTCTTTGTTACACCAGATAGCTATAGAAGAGATACTAAAATAATGTTTGACATAGCATACATCAATTCAAATTACTGTAGAATCTCCAGAGAAATGGCATTTCCTTTGTTTTATGTTCTACAGGGTACCAGTGATTAAAATAGTGACCATAGACCACTGTCTAGTAAATTTTGAGTTCCATCTGCTACGTGAATGTAATTTTCTTTTTCGTTTTTTTCTTTTATTATGTTATGTTAATCACCATACATTACATCATTAGTTTTTGATGCAGTGTTCCATGATTCATTGTTTGCATATAACACCCAGTGCTCCATTCAGTACGTGCCCTCTTTAATACCCATCACCAGGCTAACCCATCCCCCCACCCCCTCCCCTCTAAAACCCTCAGTTTGTTTCTCAGAGTCCATAGTCTCTCATGGTTCGTCTCCTCCTCCAATTCCCCCCCCCTTCTGTAATAAATAATTTGACTGTGTTTGATGTTGGCCATTGACAGCCTTTAAGCCTCACCTCACTCCTTTTGTATTTTGTCCCATACCTGGAACACTTATAAGAAAGTATGGGTGCTCTATTGACACCAACAAGGAGGTTCAAACAATGAAACTCCTATGAGGAAACTCTTATCGTAGCTGTATAGCCTAACCACAAACCAGCAGACTCTAAATTATTGAAGATGATTTCAGTGGAAAAGGGATGAGGTATGGAGCTTATGGCAAGCCCCAGTAGGATATAGATACTACACAGAGCCCTGGAATTCTGGAACAAGTTCATGCCATCAGCAGAATAATATATCATTTGAAAAAGATTTCCTTCTTTGATACTAGTCCTGACAAAGAAAAATTATTTGACCTCTTTGTCTTTCATGTTAATGTCCACCAGAAAACATAAAAATATTAATTAGCAAATTGATGTTAGGAAGTCTTTATCAACAGCCATCCGACTGCTGCCATGATGGACACACAAATGAGGAATTCATACTTGCATAAGTTAAGTTATACACGGAACCAATAGCATGCATTCTTACTTGTTAAGGCCGATTTAGCTACTTCCAGCTTAAATATCCAAATTTTCAATAAGAAAGAGCCAGTCTGAGTTCCTGTTATAGTACAAATAGTATAATTTCCAAGAAATTGATTGACTATTTGGTGGCAAGTTGACTTCATTGGTCCTCTTTTATCCTGAAAAGAACAATGGTTTATTTTCCCAAGAATAGACAAATTCTTCAGATTTGGATTTGCTTTTCTTTTCCCAGGGTTCAGATAGCATCATTATGTAAGGACTTATGGCTTACTGAATCCATATATCACAACAGAGTCTTTAACCAGGAAAGCAACTTTATGGTGATGAGTATACAAGTAGATTCACAACCACAGGCTCTACTTACAGTTGTATTAAATTCATACTCCCCAGAAACTGATAGAAAGAGTTGGATTGACAAGATGAAAACACAGTTGATCCAGATGACCTCCTTTATCTTGCTTGGGAGGGAATCAGAGTGTGTAACTGACTGTGATGGGAGGCATATGCCCCATATGTGAGGAAGCAGTGTGAGTATACATATGGCAAACTCCCCTCAGTTTCTATCCAGCATGATCTTGGCATGTTTATCTTATCATCCTTTTCAAATTTATGAGTGAGCTGTGCTATATGTTGTGTTGTCCTCTTCCTATCTCAATGTCTTTTTGTTTAACACACAACATGTGATCAATATTTGTGGCCTCATAATCATCTGATGTCTTCAGGTAGTGGGAACAGTTTCAACCAACTGCCAGTACCAAGGTAGCAAGTTGTCTTTCAAATGGGTTTCAGTGGGCAGTTGCCTCAGGTGTTTCAGATCCAAAACTCAGGAGACCTTTACGGAATCACCAAATTTTCTTTCTGCCAAAGAATCAAGTTTGCATATCTCTTTTGCAGTTACTTCTAATATCATCCTAACAGCTGAATCACAACAAGTCTAAGAGGATGGCCTGCACCACTGTAAATCTTGTTTCTACTCAGAGACCCACTCAAATTCAGAGTTTGCTCTGACTTTAAAAACTCAACCCTTTGTGTTAATACAATTACACGTTGTCTTGTACATATGAAAACATTAAAAATTAAGCCAACACCCCCATTGCATTCTCTCCTTCACATAACTGCAAAAGGAAATATGGTGTGTATATTTGCACTCTGGTAAGAAGTGACAGATGCTCTGCGGCAAATTTTTAGGGAGAATTCTAACTAATGAAATTTAGAGAAATGGGATCTGAATAGAAAAATTATAATTTTACTTCAAAACAAGCCATTCCTGCAAAGATTCATATAAAAAATTCTATATTTAATAAATCTTTAAAACTTAATATCCCTGGGGTGCCTGGGTGGCTCAATTCTTAAGTGTCTGCCTTCGGCTCAGGTCATGATCCCAGGGTCCTGGGATTGAGCCCCAGTCTGGCTCCCTGCTTGGCAGGAAGCCTGCTTCTCCCTCTCCCACTCCCCTGCTTGTGCTCCTGCTCTCGCTATCTCTCTCTCTGTCAAATAAATAAATAAAATCTTAAAAAAAATGAAATTTAATATCCCTGAAACGAATGACTCAAATAATTAACTATCAGAATCAAACAGTATCCTAAAGTGGGCAAAATGATCAGAGTTTGTTAGGGAAGTGGGAATCAGAGGCCATAGAAGGACTGATCACATGATTCCATCTCATGGGTTGAGGGGAAGAGGAAGCTATATGAAAAGTAGGAATATTTCCAAAAGATAAGTGAGCTTTTTTTTTTTTTTTTTTAGATTTTCATTAAAGGGCTATCTTTTATTCTGGGATTATCTCCTTCTTAATGTTTTAAAATTAAAAATGCCAGATTTTTAAAAATGACCTTACTTTAGTAAAGTTAAGAATAGACAGTCTCTTGTGAGTAACTTAAATCTGGAGAATTTTACTAGACCATAATTTTTTTTTTTAATTAACATATAATGTATTATTTGTTTCAGGGGTACAGGTCTGTGATTCATCAGTCTCACACAATTCATAACGCTCGCCATAGCATATACCCTATCCTTCCCCAATGTCCATCACCCAGCCACCCTCTCCCTCCCCACACCCAACTCCAGCAACCCTCAGTTTGTTTCCTGAGATTAAGAGTCTCTTGTTGTTTGTCTCCCTATCTGGTTTCATCTTGTGTCATTTTTTTCCCTCCCTTCCCCTATGATCTTCTGTTGGATCCTATTGGCTAGTATTTGGTGAGAATTTTTAAATCTCTTGAGGCCTTTCTTGTTTCTTGAGAAAATGGCTTGTATTGCTATATACTTTCTTCTTAGGACCGCCTTTGCTGTATCCCAAAGATTTTGAACAGTTGTGCTTTCATTTTCATTTGTTTCCATGAATTTTTTTAATTCTTCTTTAATTTCCTAGTTGACTCATTCATTCTTTAGTAGGATGCTCTTTAGCCTCCATGTATTTGAGTTCTTTCCAACTTTCCTCTTGTGATTGAGTTCTAGTTTCAAAGCATTTTGGTCTGAAAATATTCAGGGAATGATCCCAATCTTTTGGTACCAGTTGAGACCTGATTTCTGACCCAGGATGTGCTCTATTCTGGAGAATGTTCCATGGGCACTAGAGAAGAATGTGTATTTTGTTGCTTTGGGATGGAATGTTCTGAATATATCTGTGAAGTCCATCTGGTCCAGTGTGTCATTTAAAGCCTTTATTTCCTTGTTGATCTTTTGCTTAGATGATCTGTCCATTTCAGTGAGGGGGGTGTTAAAGTCCCCTCCTATTATTGTATTATTGTCTGTGTGTTTCTTTGATTTTGTTATTAATTGCCTTATATAATTGGCTGCTCCCATGTTAGGGGCATAGATATTTACAATTGTTAGATCTTCTTGTTGGGTAGACCCTTTAAGTATGATGAAGTGTCCTTCCTCATCTCTTATTACCGTCTTTGGTTTAAAATCTAATTTGTCTGATATAAGGATTGCCACCCCAGCTTTCTTTTGATATCCATTAGCATGGTAAGTGGTTTTCCACTCCCTCACTTTCAATCTGGAGGTGTCTTTGGGTCTAAAATGAGTCTCTTGCAGACAGCATATCAATGGGTCTTGTTTTTGTTTTTGTTTTTTGTTTTTTTTAATCCAATCTGATACCCTGTATCTTTTAATTGTGGCATTTAGCCCATTTACATTCAGGGTAACTATTGAAAGATACAAATTTAGTGCCATTGTACTGCCTGTAAGGTGACCGTTACTGTATATTGACTCTGTTCCTTTCTGGTCTATGTTACTTTTAGTCTCTTTCTTGCTTAGAGGACCCCTTTCAATATTTCTTGCAGGGCTGGTTTGGTGTTCACAAATTCTTTTAGTTTTTGTTTATCCTGGAAGATTTTTATCTCTCCTTCTATTTTCAATGACAGACTAGCTGGATAGTGTATTCTTGGCTGCATATTTTTCTTGTTTAGTGCCCTGGATATATCATGCCAGTCCTTTCTGGCCTGCCAGGTCTCTGTGGATAGGTCTGTTGCCAATCTAATGTTTCTACCATTGTAGGTTACAGACTTCTTGTCCTGAGCTGCTTTCAGGATTTTCTCTTTGTCTCTGAGATTTGTGAGTCTTACTATTAGATGTCAGGGTGTTGACCTGTTTTTATTGATTTTGAGGGGGGGGGGGTCTCTGTGCCTCCTGGATTTTGATGCCTGTTTCCTTCCCCAAATTAAGGAAGTTCTCTGCTATAATTTGCTCCAATATACCTTCTGCCCCTCTCTCTCTTTCTTCTTCTTCTGGGATCCCAATTATTCTAATATTGTTTTGTCTTATGGTATCACTTATCTTTTGAATTCTCCCCTCATGATCCAGTAGTTGTTTATCTCTTTTTTTTTCAGCTTCTTTATTCTCCATCATTTAGTCTTCCATAGCACTAATTCTCTCTTCTGCCTCATTTATCCTAGCAGTTAGAACCTCCACTTTTGATTGTACCTCATTAATAGCCTTTTTGATTTTGACTTGGTTAGATTTTAGTTCTTTTATTTCTCCAGAAAGGGATTTTCTAGTATCTTCTATGCTTTTTTCAAGCCCAGCTAGTATCTTTATAATCATCATTCTGAACTCTAGTTCCAACATCTTACTAATGTCCGTATTGATTAGGTCCCTGGCAGTCGGTACTGCCTCTTGTTCTTTTTTTTGGTGAGTTTTTCTGTCTTCTCATTTTGTCCAGAGAAAAATAGATGAATGAGAGAACAAAATGCTAAAAGGGTAACAATCACCCCAAAAAAATATACATTAAACAAATCAGAAGAGACCCAAAATCAGTGGAGAAAGAAAGAGGAAAAAAAAAAAAAAAAAGAACATGAGCAGGCTGGTGAATAGAACAGAGCCACACACTAGATTTTGGGTGTATTTTGGTCTGTTAGAAGAAACTGCTTCCCAAAATTTTAAAGAAGGAAAAACTATATATACAAAAAAGGGTAAATATGATGAAGGGAGGGAATATAACTGTAAAGATGAAAATTAAAAAAGATTTTTAAAAAGGAGTTGATAAGAAGTTGGTTGAAAAAAGAAAGAAGAAAAATTAAAAAAAAAAAAAAAGGAGAGGATGTGAGCAGGCGGGAGACTAGAAGAAAGCCATACACTAGATTTAGGGTATATTTTGGTTTGTTAGAAGAAACTGTATCCCAAACTTTTAAAGAAAAAAAAAACTTAGATATATATAAAAAATAAGTTAAATACAATGAAGGGATCGGATATGACTGTAGAAATGAAAATTTAAAAAGATTTTAAAAAAGGAATTGATAAGATGTTGGTTGGAAAAGGAAAGAAGAAAAATTAAAAAAAAAGAAATAGAAAAAGAAAAAATAAAGAAAATTAAAAAAAATAACTTTGAAAGACTAAAGAATCATGGGGAAAAAGCCATCAATTTTATGTGTTGTATTCCTGTTGCACTGGAGTTCTGCCGTTCTCATTGATCGGTAAACTTGGTCTTGGCTGGCTGTTCTCGCTGATCTTCTGGGGGAGGGGCCTGTTGCTGTGGTTCCCAAATGTCTTTGCTGGCGGTGGAATTGCACTGCCCTTGCCAGGGGCCAGGCTAAGTAATCTGCTCGGGTTTGCTCTCAGTAGCTTTTGTTCCCTGAAAGATTTCCATACAGCTTTAGAGGACGAGAATGAAAATGGTGACCTCCCAATCTCTGGCCCTAGAGGAGCCAAGAACTTGGGGCCCCACTCCTCAGTGAGTCCCCAGAGGAAAGCAGTCAATCACTCCTGTCTCCCTGGTCTCTGGCTGCACTCCGTGCTCACCCGGCCTGTGACCGAGCGTTTCAATCTCTGGCACCTGACCCCGTTTGAAGTCTCCAAACCCAGCAGATTCCTGCAGTGTGCTCCCGTGCTGCTCCTCCTAGGGGAGGAAGGGGAGTCTCCCCAGATCTGCCACCTGTTGGGGCCCTGATTGAAGAGTAGTGGCCCTACTGTGCCGCGGATCATGGTTTATGGAAACCCCGAGCTGAGAACCCACTCCCCGGCTCCGTCTCTGCAGCCGGCTTCCCCGCTCCGATACCTGGGAGCTCTGCTGCACTCAGGCACCCCCGATCTTTCTGTGACCCAGAAGGTCCTGAGACCACACTGTCCCGCGAGGGTTCCACCCCTCGCTTAGCTCTTGGAGCGAGGTCCCTCAGCGGACCCGACTTCTAAAAGTTCTGATTTTGTGCTCCGCTGCTCTATCACTTGCCTGCAGCCGGCTGACGGAGGCCCCCTCCCCTGCCATCCAGCTTCCCGAATATCGCCTCGGATTCACTTCTCCACATGTCCTAGCTTCCAGAAAGTGGTCGCTTTTCTGTTCAGAGAGTTGCTGCTATTCTTTTCTTTGATCTCCTGTTGAGTTCGTAGGTGTTCAGCATGGTTTGGTAACTATTTAGCTGAATTCCTGGGACCAGACGAAATTTAGGTCTCTTACTCCTCCATCTTGCTCCTCCTCAAGATAAGTGAGTTTTAATAGGTGAGTTAGTTAGCTAGTTTCCCAGATCTTCCTTCTAACATCTTGCTTCATAATGTTTAGAGCTTCAGCCTGAAGATCAAAATGAATTTAAAAATAACAGTCACAACAACTGTACACAAAAAGCTTAGATATGAGGTACTTTTTTCTAGAACCTATATCTTTAGTTAGCTCGCTTCTCTTCTGAATTTACTTTGTTTTGTTTATATTAAGATGTGTATTTTCCTGGGGTGTCTGAGTGGCTCAGTCAGTTAAGCATCTGCCTTTGGCTTGGGTCATGATCCCAGGGTCCTGGGATCGAGCCCCGCGTTGGGCTCCGTGCTCAGTGGGGAGCCTGCTTCTCCCTCTCCCTCTGCCTGCCACTCTGCCTACTTGTGATCTCTCTCTCTCTCTCAAAAATAAATAAATAAAATCCTAAAAAAAAAATGAGCATTTTCCTAGAAACATAGGAACTACTGTTTAAAAATCAAAGTGAATCTTAAAGAAATGGTGTATTACCCCTAAGGAAGCTTACCACATATTCTAAAAATTATCCATGATTAGCTAAATACTCTTCAGTATTTTTTGGGGGTAAATGTTGTGGACAATGTATTCAAAATTCTAATACACAAAGTAATAAACCAGAAACTTTTACCTATAAATTGTATAAGGGAAAATACTCTGGATTGAGTCTCAGGAATATTGCTGATACTCATGTAAATGTACACAACAAACTAAAACACACTGAATGACTAGATAAAACTTGGCTGCTACAAGGCTCAAACATTTTTGTTTTTAATTCCTAAATAGGATGAAGCCATGTTAATTCAGTCAAATTAGTTTGGTAGGTGACCTATCCCCCATATGGACTCTTTCCTAGAACAGACCTTATTACTTGTAACCTAACTGACCTATGTGTATGACCTATTATACTCAGAGTGTTCATTTTAAACAAATTTACCTGGAAAATTAAATAAATAGAAAATGTGAAGTACTCAAAGTAGAAAACGATTATACTACCATAAAAAAAAAAGTATGTTTCATAGTATCTGCTTCAATAATTTTTCTAGAGAGAAAACTTGGTAGCATTTTCTACCTGTAGACATGAACTCAAATGCAATATTGTTTTTAATCACTGTCTTAAATGTAATTGCATGAACTAAAAATAGTATAAAAACCTCTGCTTCTTGAAGGAAAGATTTATTTAAGAATAGACAGAAAATGTAATATAAGTTCAAAGATCTAGCTATAACAATTCTAATTTGTCCCCATTTAATTTTTTTTTCAAAAGCAGTCATTGTTAAATCTGCTTTCATGAAGAGTGAACATGATGTGTTCTTCTGGAACATCTTGTAGAAGAAGGAATATGTGAGTATTCTAATGGAAGTAAGTAAAATATTGAGAAAACACATCATCTGCATAACATTGATTTCCACATACACCAAAAGACCTCATTTAAAAGTATAATTTACCTGTTGTCCATCTATCATTGTATTTCTCATCAATACTTCCTTAGAAGTGGAAATGTCTAATTGCATTCTCTGGCGTTTTAGAAGTAAAAGAGAATATCAGTGTAATAAAGGAAGGAAATGAACTTGTGTTCCCGGTTTATTGTGCATAAAACTGGCCTCACATGGTCATTAATAAAATGATAGGCAAATGTGGATGTTCTTTGTTAAATAGATCTCTTCCGGTGTAATGGCTAACTATACTAAAAAAAAAAATGTAATACGTTTTCTTCTTCAGACCTATCTGAAGATTATTTTCATTTTGGGGGGTATTAATTATTAAATCTACTTTATAGTGGTTTGCTGGGTTTATTAAAAAAAAGTACTGTCCAATTAATATTGGTGAAAGTAATCTTGGTCTTTAATATCTCTTTATTATACTTAGAAATGTCTCAAATAATTTTAGCTTATTATGGGTGATGTGAATTTTAATCTGGAAGCATGTATATAGATGTGACAGAAAATAAAACATTTTTAATGGTAATGTAATTGGAATTTACATATAAACTTACTTATTTTCTTTTCCTTCCCGATTTTTTCCCTTCCTAATGTTTTTTTATATAGCTTTTCAAATATAAGTTTCTACTAATTTGTTCATGTTACTGTTTATGTAATGGAACATCTGATTTTTGATAACTTATTAATATTGTAACCCTCAATAAAGAACAATGTGTAGAGTTGCCTTCCTCAGTTTTTAATGTATATGGGCAGAAAAATACCCCATTGGGCTAATACTTCAGGCTATGTCCAAGAAAAAAAAAAAATCTCTAAATTAATTGTCAGTAGGTCAGAATCACATTCCAATTGATTTATTTTGAATTGGATTCCAATTGATTTTTTGAAAATTATTATAGTTTGCAAGGATCAAATATGGTAAATATTTACATAGTGCTTATTATGTTTTAGATCTTCTTCTAAGTTCTTTTAATATTTTTGCTTCTTTAATATATTCAGCAATACTCTGTATTAGTTCCCCAGGGCTCCCATAACAAAGTACCTCAAATTAGGTGGCTTAAAACAAAAGAAATGTTTCTGTTCTGGAAATTAGAAGTTTGAAATCAAGGTTTCAGCAAGGCCATGCTGGCTCTGAAATTCTGGGTAGAATCTTTTCTTTCCTCTTCCTAACTAGAGGTGATGGTCATTAATCCTTTGCATTCCATGGCTTGAGATGCATCACTCCAACCTGTGCCTTTGTCATTTTACAGCATTTTCCCCATATGTCTCTTCACATGGCATTTTCCTCTTCTTAGAAAGATAGCAGATATATTGGATTAGAGTCCATCCTAACTACTTTATCTTACATTGATTACATCTACAAAGACCGTATTTCCAAATAAGATTACATTCATAGGTACCGAGAATTAGGACATCTACAAATCTTTTGGAGGTCACAATTCAATCCATAACACCTTATGAGGTAGATATTGGTTTTAGCTTCTGTCAAAATCAAAAGACATGGACCCAGATTACACATTTATAGATTAATAATAATAGATTAATAACTTGCTCTAAGAAAATTAAGATTGGAATTCAGGCAGTCTGGTTTGTCAACCCAAGCTCTATCTGTCACACAATATTGTCTCTTATTACACGAAATAAAGTGAGAGTCATAAACTGCTTGACACCTAGTCAGTATTCAGCAAATGTCAGATTTTTGTCTCCACTTTATCCTAATTAATTTTTTCTCCTGTTCCATCCCATAGTATTCTAAGCTTTTTAATCTTCTTTGTTCATATAGCAAAGCATAGAGGTAGGTACAACCTTCAATAGAGCACTTTTTAAAAATGTGTTTATTATTTGAGAGAGAGAGAGCAGGCTCACATGCTCATGCAGTGGGGGGAGGAGACAAGGGTGAGAATCTTCAAGCAGACTCCCTCCTTGAGAGCAGAGCCCCAGGCAAAGCTGGATCTCACTCTTGAAATTAGGACCTGAGCCAAAAACCAAAGAGTTGGACCCTTAACTGACTGAGTCACCCAGGTGCTCCAATAGAGAACATTAATGTGCACATTATACTTGGTCTAAATACTAGGTGTACCATTGGTAGCATCCCATATTTTGTTTATATACATTCATAATCTATGACTTCTCAATTAAGACTTTAATATTTTATTTCTTTTGCTGTTTTTTCTGAATTCTTAAAGTTCCTTTTTTAGGTAATCCAACTTTATATTTAGCCTTCACATAGTTATCAATTATCTCTTGATAAAATAGCAATACATTTTTTATAGATGATGAGGCTATAAGTTTTATTTTATACACAGGCATATATCATCTGGTCATAAAAAAAATGTCTGAGGAAAATATCAGAAGTTAAAACTGCAAATTTAAATGGACGTTTAAAAAATTCTTTATGGTCACATTAGAGATCCCAATATGATTGTGATGTTATTGCAATGTGTTGTCATTGACACTACTGTTATTTCCTTGTAGCTCTTATGTCAAAGAAGAGAATGAAAGTAAAAAATGTGTAGTAAGGCACTTAGATCTGCCCAAACAGGTTCTGGTCTTTGTCCTGGGTCTTAGGAGTAACCACTAAACACAGGGAATTTCCTGAGTAATGAAAGTGCCTTTATTATTCACCATGGGTCCCCTAAACAATACCTGGTAGTTTATGCTAACAGTGGCTTGGGATGGGTCAGGCCACACCCAATAGTCTTAGGGTAGAGGTTGGCCATGCCTGAAAAAACAACCTTATGTTTGGAGAGCAGAGGCTTTGTGTTATAAAAATCAATCATCAAACCAGTTTAACTACTTGAGGGATTGATTAATCAAACATGCCTACTTAATGAAATCTCAATGAAAACTCTGGACACAAAAATTTGAGTGAGCTTCCCTGGTTGGAAATATTCTGTACATATTCTCCTACATCACGGTCAAGAGGAGGTAATGCTATCTTGACTACACAGGAAAAGGACAAGTCGAAACTCCACATTTGGCCCCCTCCCAGATTTTGCCCTATGTGTCTCTGTTCCTTTAACTGTTCTCATTCATATTCTTTTCCTTCAGTAAATGTGACTGTGAGTATATTAGATTTCAGTGAGCTTTGTGTTTCCAATGAATTTCTGAACTTTGATAGGGAAACTCTTGAATTTGCCATTAGTATCAAAACTCAGGAAAAACTTGGCAGTCTAGAGAACTGTGCCCTTTGCCATGTAGTTTGTCTAGTTCCAGGTAACAGCCCACATAATAAATTCAATTTGCTGTACTAAATGATTCACGGAAATTGTATACAAGAGTAAAATGGCAATTCCTAAGGTGCAGGCGGAAGTCAGCACCAGTATGCAAATTTCCTGAAATAGCTGCATCATGTGTACCAAATAGAATGCATTTTATAAGGCTGTGGGGTCCTTTTAAATAATAGATTTGTTAAGCTAATAAAACATTGGCACAATAATCTATTTAACAGGTTTCTGGTGTGTTTTGCTAAATTTGCAATCACAGGGCTCGGGGTTTTCTAAAATGTAATGATTTGAATCCTCATCAGGGATATTTAAATTTTAGATTTCTTATTAAATCCAGACTCTCCAAATACAGCTATTTGTGGGAATGGTTTTTGTATTGAGGTAGAAATTTGGCCACAGAGTTTGACTATTAAAATCTCATTTAAAGACTGGGATTAGTCATTTCTATACCATGCTCATACACTTGCAAGTTTGGATATCTGAGCAAGAAATCTATTTTTTATTAAGTAGAAGGTTTTAATGTCACAGACTTTAACCCATTGGTTTCATTTGTTATGATCCAGTTATAAAATTGCAAACTGAAACTTATTTTTACATTGATACTATGATTTTTTTTTTGTTTACAGAATCATGGTAATTGTGAGGTAATGCATTCTGACAATTAAAAGCTTTCATGTGACTTCTGCCATGAACCCCAAATGGAAGATAAAAGCAATTTTGTGCATTCTGTTTTTGTGTTCTTTTTTTCCAAAACAACTGTGTTTGAATGATAATATTTTCAGCAAATGTTAACTTTAGAGTTTTCTTAAAACTGCAACATGCAAATGATATACACATGCTGTTGTAGGAAAATAAAGACTATACTTAATTTGCAACAATATCTTCAATTAATTTGTAAACAACTATTTTTATTATCCAATTATCATTACTTGTGAAAAGGAACTTACAAATGCCCCATTATGTCTTTCAAGAGACCTGAAAAAGAAGAATCATATTAAAAACCAGCAAGTCTTTAGTGTATTTGATTTACTTCATAATGAGAATTGGCTTTGAGATATTTGCTGGATGTAGACGGGTTTAAAACATCTGTTGGAATGTTACTCCTCTTCTTATGCTTTGTTTAGAAGAGTTGAACAGGTGTTAAATCATAAATATCCTTGATTTCTATTTTTATGTTCTCTAATTTGGGGAAGTTTTATTAGAATAGCCTTTTTCTCTTTAATGCTGTCTTTTTTTTCCTATGAATGTGATCAAAAGTTGTTGAATCTTAGGAAATTCTGGTTACACGTGGTAGGTTAAAAGCTTTTATAAGCATCTTTAATCATTATGCTCAAATACAAGAAGGGGAATAAAAGAAAACTATAAACTCAGAAGATAAACAAGTCTAGGATAAGAGAAAAGGAGATAACAGATGTGAACATTTTTTTAAGAAAGGTTTATCTACCTTAGTGAGAGAGAGAGAGCATGAGCAGGGGGGAGGACAGAGGAAGAGGTAGAGAGAGAATATCCAGCAGACTCCCTGCTGAGCACAGAGCCCATCCCAGTGCTTGATCTCATGACCCTGAGATCATGACCCCAGCCAAAAATCAAGAGTTGGTTGTTCAATGGATTGAGCCACCAAGGATCCCCAATGAACTTTTTTTTTTTTTAATGATAGGAAAGTGGATGAATGACTTGTCCAATGAAAGCATTAAAGCTGCTCTATATTATGTTCTTTGACCTCAAAGTTGCCTGAGGATTACTTACCTAAATTAGCAACTCTAATTAAAAAAAAAAAGAATTGGAATAATAAACTAGGATGGATGAGCATTTTGATGAAGTTATTATGTTCCAAACAAAGCATCCATACTTGGTTGATGATTTTTTTAAACTGAATAACCTGTAACTAATAACCCATGGATGTAGTTGCTCTAGAAAATGGTAACGAGTCACATAAACCTGGAGGAGATACATGGATACATGATTAAAATATACATAAAAGTTGAAGAGACTTAATAATTGATGGTTTCTCTGAGCTGAGTTGGTTGATACCATTCAGGCTCATTTCTCAATTTTCATGTAGACCAAAGTTCATGAGAATAATTTCAAAGAATATTTTCACTACATCAGAAGCTACACCAGGAGTCATGAGTTCTTCATGATGTTGTGCCACTTTTACTGTATTTTAATAAAAATTGAATAAATGTGAAATCAAATGAAGTTTATTATGTCTCTTGAGTTTGCTACCAACTTGAACATAAGACCACTGCTGCTAGTTGAGCAGAATGTATTCAAAATAATGAGAAAACACAACTGCCTGTGCCTTCTAAAGGTAACATTAAGAGTTTAAATACAATAGAGTAACACATTCAGTGTCTCAAGGGAAGGGATTTCTAACTTGTAAGTCTGTATAGAGCCATACTGTGAATCAAAAGCTGGGGAGATTAAAGGAATTTTGAGATACGGGAGGAGTAAAAAGCTAACCTCTCCAGCACTCTTGCTCAGAAAACTACTCAGGGGTCTGTGTCATCAAAATGAAGAGCAAACAAAGTGGAAGGCAGGATCTAGAAGAAGATGGGGAATCCAGAATGAGAGAAGAGGGAAAGAAAGCTTCCCAGAGGCCAGGAGAACAATTATTCCAGACTAGAGCAAGAGGGAGCCAACAGGACTTTCCATGATTAGGGATTGAAAGTGATAAGTAACCTGACACATTTGGACATGTATAAAATAGTACTGAGAGGTATTTAAGAACTCTACATGTGATAATGACAGAAACTTAAGCAACTTTTAAGAAGTATCAATTATTAACTTCAGGAAAGAAAATATAAAAGAAGAGAAACACTTATAAGCACATAACTTGTACATATTCATAAGTGCCTTCTAAGCTCGGTTTTTCACAGAAGAATCCCAGAACTATATTTTCTAGAACTTCCTTCCCCATATAAAAAAAACATTAGAGGCCTTAATATCAAGGCACCATTGTAGTCTGTCAGCTTACCAGTGAGGTACTAGGAAATCACCAGTCCTCATCCTACAGATTGAAGTAGTCAGATGGAAGTTTTCCAGAGGTGCTAGAGATTTGTAGTGACTCCAGGACAGCCCTTGAAAACTACTCACTTCCATGTTGCATGATAAGACATTCTGGGTCCATTTTCCAAACTGTTGATCCCTAGGCTAACAATTATGCAAGTCTCTGATTCCCTGTATTAAAATATGCCTATGGGGGCACCTGGGTGGCTCAGTCAGTTAAGCGTCTGTCCTGGGCTCAGGTCATGATCTCAGGGTCTTGGGATCAAGCCCTGCGTCAGGCTCCCTGCTCAGTGGGGAGTCTGCTTCTACCTCTGTCCCTCCCCCCCACCCAGGCTCGTGCTCCCACACTCTCTCTCAAATAAATAAAATCTTAAAAAAAAATAAAAACATAAAAAAATTTTTAAAAAATATGCCTTTGGAGTGGAGACTGGATTTTGTTTTCCTGACCAAATATGAGATACTTGTGAAAGACTGATTACATAAGTACAAGAAGAATCTGCTAAAAGTGTTGTATCTGGGGTTAGGGGGAGTAGAATAGAGGATTGTTGACTGTTTTTTTTTTATTTTTTATTTTGTTTATTATTTTCTTCTTTTTAAAAAATATTTTATTTAAATTCAATTAATTAACATATAGTGTATTATTAGTTTCAGAAGTAGAGTTCAGTGATTCATCAGTTGCATATAACACCCAGTGCTCATTACAGTACATGCCCTCCTTAATGCCCTCACCCAGTTACCCCATCACCCCACCCACAACCCCTCCAGCACCCCTCAGTTTGTTTCCTATAGTTAAGAGTCTCTTATGGTTTGTCTCCCTCTTTGATTTCATGTTGACTGTTTTTTTTTTAAATAACTATTAAAGAATTGCTTAATTTGTTAAACTATGTGGATGTATCATTATTACCAGTATTGCCTGTGAAAGAATGGCTGAGGTTTGACATGGATAAAACTTTGGAGTTGGAGTTAAGTGGTTACAGTTATAGATATGACTGTTAGAGGAGGGAGTGAAGCTCATTATTTCAGGATTATATAATACTCTTCTCCAGAAATAAGCTGTGTCAATGTCAAGAGTTTTCATGAAAGGTCTTCATGTCCTTTGAGAGCAGTAAACTAAAGTTTATACTCAAGCTTCGCTGTGAGGGTCAAGTCCAAATATTTCTCTGAAAAAAAAGATTGTGTAGTTTCCATTATTTTTGATAGCACAATGTTCTTACTATGTGATTTGTTTAGAAAGAAATATTTCTTTTTGTAAAAGCACACCAATAATATTTCCCCTTAAGATGGTAGGTATTAGTGGATTTTTGTTTTTCACTGAAATTGATGGGAAAAATATACTTCAGCTTTTTGGGAATTAAAAACAAAGAAGCCTCAGCAACTTATGACTGAAGACTCAGCTGTGCAAATAGGGGAAGACAAGCCCTTAGAACTTATGGGGTTATTTGCATGCAGCTTATGTTGTAATTCTTAGCAATACATTTGACTCTTTGCACTCTCTGATGGTAGTAAATTTGATTCCTGCTGACAGCAAAAGTAATTGCTTTGAACATTATAACAGGGATTGTTGAAAAAGTTTAACAAGGTTTTCTTACCTCACTTCTGCAGTCTCTTTTCTTTTTACATAAATAAAAGAGGAAAGGCAGAAAAAACACTGGTAGTTGAAAAATGAAGTATTAGTATAGGCAATATTGCTCTTTTATATAAGGATAATTTCCATCATTATTTCCCCTTCTTTTGCATTATGGAAATTTTAAGCAAGTTTTATAAAGATATAGATCACCCTTCACTCACTAACCCCTGCCTTTTTGAAACTCTGCTCTGGAGTATTAAAATTATGCAAAAATCCACAACAATAACAACAACAACAAAAAACAAAAACAAAAACAAAAAACACCAATGAATGATTTCCAGCATATGCATTTTTTCTTGCTTTGCATCTTTGCCACTTGCTTTCTACATATAACATTAGCCATATTTTGGTCTCTAAACAATCTTAATTTGGTTGAGATGACCTTGATGAGCCTAGAACCAATATGCAGAGATACAGTACTTAACCATCTTATGTGCATCTGTGACTTTGTAGTTTCTGTACTATTAACAGAGACTTCCTTCACCAGTTCCTCCTGGATTACTCCTAGGGTTCCAGATTCAAGGCACATTAGATCCTCCAGGAAACAGTTCTTGCTCATCCCTAAACTGAGTTAGGTGCTCTTCCATGATCTCCTATCTTCTCACAGAACTGACATCATAATTATTTATTTCCCTGAAAACTAATCTGTGAAATATTTGAAGGCAAGGACCCTTGTATTCATCTTCATATTCCCAATACCTAGGAAAGAGCACACTGTAGGAACTTAAGAATGTCTGTTGGAGAAAATGGGTACACAATTGGTGAAATTGTCTGCAGGTTCATAACGGGATATGGGGAGTGGAAAATGACTTCTAGAGTTTAAAGGCACTCCTTACCTGCTAATTCCCTAGACTCATGGCTGAAAAAGAAAGGTACGGGAAGACCTAAGAGAGATTGATTTTAATTTGAGTTTGAAATAGTTCAGGCATTTTTCTACACACCCCATTTCAGCTCCCAGCTAAGGTTTTTCCTTCCTTGCTATCTCTCCATAGTGAGAAGCTGATAATTCTACTGAAGGAATGGTTTATTTTTAAGGAATGGTTTAAATAAATAAGATAAACAACACACAAAAAAAGTGTCTTAATATAAATTGTGTTACCTCAAAGAATAAAGGAAGGTAGTCTCTGTTCTTTGGTTGTAAAAACCCATTATTTTTAATGACTACAATGCTGTCTCATTTCACACTGACTATTATTTATAGCTTAACTAAACTAGTTGGTGTGTCATTTTTGGAAAAAACAATCCTAAACAATCAACCATTTAATTTCATAATAAAAACAATCATAAATAGCTGAAATAACCAAGTTTCCATTTCAAATAGTGATTTTTGTGATGGAAATGCTAGTATGGGATAGACCATAAATATCCTATCCAGGTGGTCTTGTATTCTCAACCCAAAATCAATATAAAGTGAGATAAATTAGATTTCTAAAAGAAATGTCCAAGATCATCTCACCACAACAAGTCCGGGTGTGCTCTTTAGAGTACTGAATTGAGAGTCAGCGTTCTCGAGCAACTTCCATCCCCTCTCTGTGCTTGCATTTCCTCATGCACAGAACGAGGCCATGCAATCTACCCTGTTCACTTTCTCTGGGATTTTGGAGCAATCCAATAACACAGGTGAGAGCTAAACAAGTATGGCTCCACCATTCTGATCTACCATGGTACTTTTATCTATTCTTTTGTTTGATCCCCCCATTAAATGATAAAAGGAACTAATCAGGCCCTGTTACTCAAGAAGCAGTAAGTCAGTCTCTGGACAGAATTTCCCCATAGTGAAGTTCTAAATGACTACCACCATTTAAGTTTGAATGGCACATACACTGCTGGACTCAAAGCAGAAAATAGTTGGCAATAGATTTTGCACATGGAGGAGGCAGAGCTTAGTATACCAGTCAGTGAGTAACAATTTCTTCTTGATTAAATGAAAACATTTTGATCTCATAAACATCGACTTACTAATTTTATTAATTAGGACCCAATTATAAAATTAAAAAGTTATTTCTTTTCTCAGATAACTTTGTTCTAGCATGTATTAGTTGTGTGCCTTTAAATGTGTTGCTTTACTTCTCTGCGGCTAGGGTCATTTCATGCATTTTAAAGAATCAGCTCTTCCTCTTATTTTTTTACCCTCAGCTTCTCTCCAGTATTTTATCCATCAAAGAATAGTTAGGGTATCATCTCCTTTATGAAGGTTGACATGAAAAATTTCCCACAACTCCCTAACGTAATTTTCTGCTGAGATTGGGCAAAAATCCTATCTTTGGTGTTTTTATGGTGTTACCCTGTATGTTCACTCATCATTGCACTTACTACGTGGTATCTGTAATATACCACACTCATGCGGTTCGTGTCCCCCCATACTAAAGTGTTGAAATTATAACCCCCAATATGATGGTATTGAGAGGTGGGGATTTGGAAGAAATTAAGCCCTAAGTGTGGAGCCACCATGAATGAGATTAGTGCCCTTATAAAAGAGAGCCCAGAAAGCTGCTTGTACTCTCTCTGCCATCTGAGGCAGCCTAATCGGACACTGAATCTGCCAGTGCCTTGATCTGGGACTTCTCAGACTCTAAAACTGTGAGAGATAAATGTCTGTTGTCTAAGTCACCCAGTCTATGGTATTTTTGTCACCAGCCTTAACTGACTAAGACAGTATTAAAAAATATATCTTCCTTCCATCCCTAGACATTATGGAAAATAAACTGATGAAAATAATCTTTTATTAATCTTACTCTTGTGGAGATTAAATGTACAATACCTGTAAAGTACCTAGGACAGGTATAGTTGGAAATAGCCCTAAGAAATAATATAAATAGTTTTAATCAGTTTAATCACATTTCTAGAACAATGCCTCAAACCTGAGAAGCATTATATATATGTTTGTTGAATTGGATTAAATATAAAGTCCCTTTGATGAGAATTTGAAATGTGTGCTTTGGATCCTGGATTGAAACTCTACTCTAGAGATAATCTCTGTATCTCTTCAGAGCCTTTTTCTTCTTATGTTTTCATGTGAAACTCTTACCCTCTTTGTGGTTTCCCCAAATCTTTCAAGCAGAACAAATAATCAACCTTCTCTATACTATGTTAACACCCTCTGTAGAGTTTCACTTGCCATTCATCACATTATATTGTAATCATTTGAGGTCATGAGTGTTTCCTGGCACCAATATATGATCTGATCTTTTCAAAGGTAGAGACTGGTTTATTATTTGGTACCCATAGTACCTCATAGAGTTATTAGCATTTAATTTTGTTGAAATAATGTTGGAAAAATAATACCAGAAATGTATAATCAGGTATTTTACCTTAAAAAATAACAATATAGTATCTTTTAAAATTTGAAGTTTTGCTTTGTGAAGTGGTCCTGGAAATTTCACCTAGGATATAAAAGTCATCGAGTAAGTTTTCTCAATTTATTAATGCTTGACAAAGTAAACAACTTTTGGAATTTGTTGGATTTTTATATTTTGTATAATTCTCAAATAGGTTCATCGATAGATTTTCTTTGCTCCTTCCTCTTACAGCATTAAAGTCAAACCCCACTAGTTAATTTGGAACCGAGGGCAAATAAGAAAAAGAAGTGTGTGCAATGCTTTAATGAATGAATTTTCAAATGTCAAAGAAAATGGATCTATTAGAACTTTCCACACGAAATAAAGGAAAATATTACATTTATAAAATTTACAATATTACATTTATAAAGAGTGATTTTTAAAAATATGTTAGTCTAGTGCTTAAGCCTTTAAATGCCTTCCTATTGTTCTTCACTGTCTTAATCTGCCTTATTTCCAAGTTCCATACCAAATTATTACCAAATTACTTACATACTTCTATTTCATAGACTTTGTCCTCTGATGAGCTCTTCTACAACTCCAATCTAGCTGCATTTCCCTGAATATATATCAATAAAGACTATTAACTTCTTCTCTTAAAGACCAACAGACTATTTATCCTGAATCGATGAAACGATCATTTACATATAGTAAGCAATCCATGAAACATTCATTGACTGAACAGAAAATTTATAATTTGTATAAATGAATTATAGAGCTCAGACCCATCCAATATTCCAAATGTGACCTGAAAAATAGAGAACTCATAAGGGCTTTTGATTCTTTTCTTGCAGATATTATTTCTATTTTTCTTTTTTCATTATTTTTATTTTTTTTTATTTTAATTCCAGTATAGTTAACATACAGTGTTATATAGTTTCAGGCATGCAATATAATGACTCAACAATTCTCAACATTTTTCAGTGGTCTTCAAGGTAAGTGTACTCTGAATCCCCTTTATCTCTTTCACCCATCCCCCTGCCCACCTCCTCTCTGTTGAGTCATTATATTGTACCCCTGAAACTAATATAACACTGTATGTTAACTATACTGGAATTTATTTTTTTTATAAAAATAAAATAAAACAAATCTTTTTTAGTCTTTTTCTTAGTTCATTCGTTATGTTACTTAAATTCCCCATGAGTAAAATAATACAGTATTTGTCTTTTTATAGATATTATATTTCTATTAACAATGCCTAAAATACTCCATTAAATTAATCTGACAAGAGTCACACTCTTGGCTTCCCTTGAGTATACTATTGATTAAATCTTTAACTTGTATTATTGTTCTTATTCTTTTCCAACATATGTTATTGATAAAATTTATCTTGTAATATTTATACTTGTATAGTTGTATGTTTTTGTATCAAAGTTCAGGAACTACTTATGGCTATAAAAATGGCTTGATAAAAAAGATCTTTGGATCTTAACTCTGTCTTTTACTGTATTCACTACCCCTCAAGCTGTATGCTTGTTGTGAATTGAGTAACATGCCCGTTATATCTTCCTTGTGATTATTGGTGAACACACTGAACTGGACAAGTCCAAGGAGAGAACCCTGTGTCCTCTTATGGAAGACTTCCAGCTAGCTGACATCTTCCTCTGTGACAGAATAATAAATTAGACAATTTGATCCCATGTGTCTGATCTGCTTTCATCTAAGCATCATTCAGATGAATCAAGGAATACTGCCTAATTCGGAGAGAGGGCTCAGGACCCTGCCCATACCTGAGAGCATTGTAGACTAGGTAAATGTCATGAAATACATGAAAGACAGCAATCTGCATATGTACTCACAATTCTGAAGCCAGTCTGACTAATGATGTTTTGTCTCATCCTCCATGTCTCCTCTCAGAAATGAATTTTTCTGGAAGTCTTTCCTATTCACTCCTTACTCAAAAGATTTGGTTAGGCTCTTCCATAAGACACTTTCCTTCTAATATAAGAGGTCTCATATATTATTTTAATATATGTTTGCCTTGTCTACATTTCTCACTTCAATATGAGATTCTTGAGAAACAGGGCTTTATTTATCTTGTCCATCAATTGTATATTTAGTTGCTAGAACTGAGCCTGTATGTATTTAACACATGTAAGGTGATATCACAGATTCATTCACACCATGTTCAGATCAATAAAAGAGAGTGTAGGGGGGTGCCTGGGTGGCTTAGTTAGTTAAGCGTTGGACTCTTGGTTTGGGCTCAGGTTATGATCTTAGGGTCATAAGATCAAGCCCCGTGTTAGGCTTTCTCTGCACTCAGCTCAGAGTCTGATTGAGATTCTGTCTTCCTTCTCCTTCCCCTTCTCCTCCTCCCCCTGCTCTCTCTTTCTCTCTTCCTTTCTCTCAAATAAATACATAAATAAAATCTTTAAAACAATAAAAAAATAAAAAAGAGTATGGCTTCTTTATTTCTTATGTCTGATCTGATTTCCTTAAGAGCTGCTATTCCATTAGTTGACAGCCAAGGTTCAGCCTGAATTTGAAGAATTTCTCAGTCATTTTTAAAGAGTAAGTCCTCAACATGTTAGTGTCCACTGCCCTATCAGGGCTGGTTTGAAAAGGGTTTTTAAATTACTCATTTTCTTCATTCCATGCACATCACATTCTACCATCTCCTCCCTACGATGGTGGCTAAGTGTATGAAGAGTCTGAGTCCTTATTGACATTTGAGAAGAGGTGATCTTCTGGACTATAAAGGTGAACTTTGGCTCTCATCATTCTCAGTGGAGTGGCTGGCTGATTTATTTCTTGTACTGACTGATACAAGGTTTGTCTAAATGACGTTGTGAACTAATATGTTTGTTCCCACATCTGAAGCCTGTGGTCTCAGCTATTTGCTCCTAGTTGCCAAGGCCTTGTTGATGATGTCCACTTTGTAATGATCCCAGGCCTCTGAGAATTTACATTTTCTTAGAAACCTTCATTTGGATATTCAGTTACCTTTGAAAACCCCAGGATTTTCAACCCAGGGCACTTCCTGAAGCTCTTCTACCTGTCTCTAACAGTGTCTACTCTATCTTTCTACTGTGTCTTACTTGCACATTAGAGTCTGGAAGCTCTTTATTTTTAATCCCCATCAGGCATGACTTGAGCTGATCTCTCCTTATTGTCTTTGACCCAGCTTCCTACACACATTTATCTGTATGTTTCAAATGACTTTCCTCTTGAAGCTCAATCTTAATTGTAGCTGTGGGTGGAGGGGTACCTGAGTACTAGGATGTTTCACAGTATTTTGGCCCTCATCATCCTTCTTCATCTTTCTTTCCTGGGTATGCAGTAAATTATTATCTAGTTTCTTGAGCTTGCTATTGACATTTAGCTTAAGTAAATCTCCCTTTCCTCCTCCCCACATAAAACTTGATTTTAAATAATGGCATCTTGCTGAAATGTCAGGAATGTCTTTGAGACTCAAAGTTGACCTATGACACATATTTTGAGTCTGACTATTTTTCTCTTCCCATCTGGAGGAAAATAACCTCAAGGCTCTGCCTCAGAAATAGAACATTACAAAGAAATGTAATTCAAGAAGGAAAAATGAAACTGCATTGGTTAATAACTTCCATTGCAAATGAATGGATAAAGGATGATGCATTTTGAAGCTCATGCTGCCTCCACTGGGAAGGATTCCATACATTCTAAAGTATGAGGGGTACTTCTTGTGGGCTTCAACATCTTCCTAATGTATACATCTGTTGTAGAGTGTATATCTTTTATTCATTAGTTTATATGTCTAACTCCTCTGTTAAACGACAGAACTTGGGTGCTAGGAAACTCATTTATCTTTGAATACCTAGAAGAGAAGAAGCACAGTATCTGACATATGGTAGCAATTGATAAATATTTTACACTGAATGTGTGAATTTGAATTATTAAAGGCATTTTTTTCCAGATTTGGTCATGATGATAGAAAACTTCATTTCTAAAGGCATTTGGCCAGTTAAATGAATTGGCACATTAGACATCTGGATGTGCAAAGCTCAAATCAACAGAATTAGATTGAAATGATAACATTAAAAGGAATTTTCTTCTTGGAAAGTCACTCAGGTAATTTTTTTTTTTTTTTTTTTTTTTTTTTTTTAGTGGTCGTGGGAGGGTTCTTTCTTTGCCTACCATTCTTTGGTATATATTTGTCATGTGTAATTTGAAAAAATAAGTTTATCTATCCTAGGCATGCTGGTGGAATGTCATTAAAACCCAACCCTAGAGACCAAGGTCATTATCTCTACCAAATGCATATGCTCAGACTGATCGTTTAAAATATAAGAGTAACATCAATTATGGAAGAAGGCATACTTCTAAGTGAGTTCAAGCCAATCAGCCACTTCAAAGTCACTTAAAGATAATTTATTGACATCCAATTTAGGAAATGCAGTAATGTTACCAAAATCCAGTTGCCCAGAACCATGGATAAGCTCCATGTTGCTGAACTCCAAATGGAAGATTTCGTACTTTTGGAAGCTGTGCTAAAAGGGAATTAGAATAAACTGGCTGCATGATGAAAAGAACACTCAATGCAGTGGCAGGAAATTCATGGGAATATGGATTCAGCTGGTGCTATATGCAGATCAGAAACATATATTTTCATACTACATCTTTCTGTGATGTTTTAAATGGAAATGTGGTATCAAGTGATCTCCCCATTCTCAAAATAGAGATATGAAAGAAAGAGGGATTAGAGCCTCCATTTTATTCATTTTCCCAATGTGGTCTTCAGGGTATTAAGGATGACTGATGTCTACACACCAAAACAACTAGTTTAGATGAAGTGATTCTTGAGACTGAGAAATGAATGATGTACTGAGCTGTGCACCTGAGCACTGGGAAAATACTGATGAGACTCCGTTCTGAGTTTAGAAAAGTTCATTTTGATACATCTCATATATACTTGAATGCAAGAAAGAGAAAAGGTATGTGAAGTCTGTAGTAAATGTCACATTTAGAATGTCGAATTGGCATTTTAATGAATATACTTCCTACTTGGAAATAAAATAAAAGAGGAAGAAATATACAGTGCAGCTTCATCTCTTAGACGGTGTCTACCTGTATTGAAAGCACTCACTATTTTTTTGATAAATGAAATATATTTTTAAATCCCCCACTTGGCTATTATGCTGCACAGTGAGTCTTTCAACGGAACTGCTTTTGTCAGAAGATGACAGATTCACTACAGTGGGAGTGTCATCACACAGGGCAACCCAAGACCAGCTTCATAACTTTGATAAAAATGAACAGTGGGTAAACTCTGTGCCCTCAGGTCTTAGCAAAGTATCTTGTGAACCTAGTTAATGCTTATAAATGTTTCCTGAATTAAATTTTGAAACAAAAATGATGAAGGTCTAGTAAATTAAGGGTTACAATTTGCTTAAATAGTGAAAGAGCAAAAATTGATGCTGGGAATTTTCATTATACTATTCAAGGAGGCTATTTTATGCATTACACTTCTTTTCCCCAACATCAAATGCACGCATTAATTTTTTTTTATTAAATAACCACTTACAAAGTGAGTTTTCTTAAACTGTAAAGACTGTTTTGTGTCCCCAAATGGACTAAGTTTTTAGTAACTAACCTACTGTGATATGACTTCATTTCCATAGTTTAATTTCCATATGCTAGATCTCCTTATAATGCCATAATAGTGTGTCTTAATAATTTAGTTGAATAATAATCTGTCCCTTAGGTTGATACATTGTCTTTATCATTTAGTACCAGGAAAAAATGAGCTCCCTTAAATAATTAGTATAAGCTCCTTTTATCAGATAATGATAAGTACATAATCTATCATGTTTACATTTTTATTCAGTCTTCCAGAATGTAATTAACTAAATTTAATGGCCAAACATGGTAACTAGTTAAAACATATATTGATGTATTTTCTTCATATTCTTTGATATGATTTTTTTCTATCTAAAATCCTTACAGTAAATTGACAGTGCCAGGGCATATATTTTATGCATGTAGTGAGTAGCTAGTTAGATGCTAATAAGGTACTTTCCAGTATGAGAACAGGAAATTAGAATCCTTGAATATACACATGAGCCCTGAGGAAAGTCTCAGTGGTTGAGATAAAGGAGAGATCATTTACATAGAACAGCATAGTAGAGAGAGCCAAGATTTTTACCTTGATTGATGGGTGGATTCTATAGGTATTATGTCAAAGATAGTCTCCATGGAAAAATATTTGTGAAGATATCTGAGTAACATAAGTAGAACCATGAAGCACAATATTAAAATAAATAATATGGAAAGAAGTCAAAGAATTTGTCCCCTATTATTGCAATGCACCTCATTTAAAAAAAGATAAAGTTGGATGCCTGTGTGGCTCAGTCGTTAAGCATCTGCCTTCAGCTCAGGTCATGATCCTAGGGTTCTGGGATCGAGTCCTGCATCGGGCTCCCTGCTCCGCAGGAAGCCTGCTTCTCCCTCTCCCACTCCCCCTGCTAGTGTTCCCTCTCTCACTGTGTCTTTCTCTGTCAAATAAATTAAAAAAAAAAAAAAATCTTAAAAAAAAAAAGATAAAGTTGTGCTTCGTTTTTTCAGAATGAAAGAACTTATATGGTCATTGAGTTGTGAATTGAACTAGGTACTTTTTTGTTTTAAAGAAGTACCATTCTTGTTTAGAAGAATGATAGATGCAGAAACTATGGTCTAGGTAATTGTCATGCATTTCTTCAAAAATGAATGTGATGCTCTGGAAATATGCATTTTAAAACTATCAGCATAGGAACTTATGGGTGGCTTAGTTGGTTAAGCGTCTGCCTTTGGCTCAGGTCATGATCCCAGGGTCTGCCTTTGGCTCAGGTCATGATCCCAGGGTCCTGGCACTGAGTCCCACATTGGGGTCCTTGCTTGGTGGGGAGCCTGCTTCTCCCTCTTCCTGCCACTCCTCCTACTTGTGCTCTCTCTCTCTCTGACAAATGCATAAATAAAATCTTAAAAAAAAAAAAACTATTAGCATATACATAGTATTTAAAACAATGGGACTAAGGTGATATTACTTCAAGAGTGAGAATAGAGAAAGAAAGTGGCCAAAGACTTATTTCTGAGGCTCTCTAAGATTGAATACCCACTGTTACTTCAAAGAAAATTAACACTATTTGTTGCAAATAATAAAATTCATGCTTTCAAGCACAGTTAGAATTTTGGGAAACTTGTATCTGCCACTATGAATTCGAGAGCTTCTCAACACTTGATTTTCATAAGATTGGTGATGATATTAATGAGTGTAAGTTTGTTAGATATTTATAAAAAAAAAAAAAATCCAACATTGGTAGGGTCTTCATAGTGAGCCAATGTTTTCCAAATGACCAGGGCATGATGGTAAAAAATTCAGAATGGGTAAAAAACTCATTCAAAGCACAGGAGAAATCAATAAATTATAATATAACAGAGTAAAAAAAAACCAATAGTAATTGATTTCACAGATTCACATTATAGATTGTGAAGTTTTGGTGTAGTATCAGAGAATATTCACAATTACCTGAAAAGATTTTGAAAATACTGGCTTTTCTAATACTTCTCTGTGTGATGCCTGGTTTTTGTTGTATGCTTTCACCAAAACAACATATTACAACAGACTGAATGCAAAAGCAGATATTAGGGGCACCTGGGTGGTGCAGTTGGTTAATTGGGATTCTCTCTCGCCCTCTCCCTCTGCTCCTTCCCCCCCCCACACACGCATATGCTCTCTCTCTCAAATAAATAATAAATCTTTAAGAAAAAAAGGTATTAGTATTTAACTATGGTCCATAAAACTAGACATAAAATAGACTTGCAAAAACGTAAAATTATGCTCTTCTGCTCACTAATTTTTTTATTTTAGAAAATATAGTTATTTGCATAAATGTAAGTTGTGCAAAAACTTAATAGATTTAGCATTATATTTTTAAAGTACTAATAAAAATAACAATTTAAAAATTTTCATTTTTCTGGTTCCGTACAAATTTTAGGATTGTTTGTTCCAGCTCTGTGAAAAATGTTGATGATATTTTGATAGGGATTGCATTGAAAGTGTAGATTGCTCTGGGCAGCATAGACATTTTCACAATGTTTATTCTTCTAATACACAAGCATAGAAAGTTTTTCCATTGCTTTGTGTCTTCCTCAATTTCTTTCATAAATGTTCTGTAGTTTCTAGAGTATAGATCCTTTACCTCTTTGGTTAGGTTTATTCATAGGGATCTTATGTTTTTGGGTGCTATTGTAAATGGAATCAATTCCTTAATTTCTCTTTCTTCAGTCGCTTTGTTAGTGTATAGAAATGCAACTGATTTCTGTGCATTGATTTTGTATCTTGCCATGTTGCTGAATTACTGTATGAGTTCTAGTAATTTGGGGGTAGAGACTTTTGGGTTTTCCACATAAAGTATCATGTCATCTGTGAAGAGATAGTGTTTGACTTCTTCTTTGTCAATTTGAATTCCTTTTCTTTTTGTTGTCTGATTGCTGAGCCTAGGACTTCTAGTACTATGTTGAACAAAAGTGGTGAGAGTGAGCATCCCTGTCGTGTTTCAGAAAAGACCCTGAATTGCCAAGGGATTGTTGAAAAAGAAAACCAAAGCTGGGGGCATCACAATGCCTGACTTCAAGCTATATTACAAAGCTGTGATCATCAAGACAGCATGGTATTGGCACAAAAACAGACACATAGATCAAAGCAACAGAATAGAGACCCCAGAAATGGACCCTTAAGTCTATGGTCAAGTAATCTTCGACAAATCAGGAAAGAATATCCAATGGAAAAAAGGCAGTCTCTTCAATAAATAGTGCTGGGGAAATTGGACAGCCACATGCAGAAGAATGAAACTGGACCGTTCTCTTACACCATACCCAAAGATAACTCAAAATTGATGAAAGACCTCAATGTGAGACAAGAATCCATCAAAATCCTAGAGGAGAACATAGGCAGTAACCTCTTCGACATTGGCCACAGCAACCTCTTTCAGGACATGTCTTTAAAGGCAAGGAAGCAAAAGCAAAAATGAACTATTGGGACTTCATCAAGATAAAAAGCTTTTGCACAGCAAAGGAAACAGTCAACAAAACTAAGAGACAACCCACGAAATGGGAGAAGATTTTTACAAATGACATTACAGATAAAGGGCTGGTATCCAAGATCTATAAAGAACTTCTCAAACTTAACACCCAAAAAACAAATAATCTAGTGAAGAAATGAGCAGAAGACATGAGCAGACACTTCTCCAAAGACATACAAATGGCTAACAGACACATGAAAAAATGTTCAACATCACTAGCCATCAGGGAAATACATATCAAAACTACAATGAAATACCACTTTACACCAGTTAGAATGGCAAAAATTGACAAGGCAATAAACAACAAATATTGGCAAGGATGTGGAGAAAGGGGAACACTCTTACACTGTTGGTGGGAATGCAAGCTGGTACAGCCACTCTAGAAAACAGTGTGGAATTTCCTCAAGACGTTAAAAATAGAGCTACCCTATGACCTAGCAACTGCACTACTAGGTATTTACCCCAAAGATACAAAAATATTGAAAAGAAAAGGCACATGCACCCCAATGTTCATAGCAGCAATGTCCACAATAGCCAAACTGTTAAAGGACCCAAGATGCCCATCAACAGATGAATGGATAAATAAGATGTGGTTCATATATACAATGGAATATTATACCCACCATTTGCATCCACATGGATGGAAATGGAGGGGATTATGCTAAGTGAAATAAGTCAAGCAGAGAAAGATAATTATCATATGGTTTCACTCATATGTGGAACATAAGGAATAATACAGAGGAACACAGGGGAAAGGAGGGAAAACTGAATGGGAAGAAATCAGAGAGGGAGACAAATCATGAGAGGCTCTAGACTCCGGGAACCAAACTGAGGGTTACAGAAGGGGCGGGTAAGGGGATGGGGTAACCAGGTGATGGGTATTAAGGAGGGCACGTGTGGTGATGAGCACTGGGTGTTATACTCAACTAATGAATCATTGAACACTACATCAAAAACTAATGGTGTATTATATGCTGGCTAATTGAACTTAATAATAAAAAAATAAAAAATAAAAATAAATAAAAATTTTAATTTTTAATATGGTGCTAATAGATTCATCCTACATAAAATCTTTGGGGGAACCTCAATGATTTTTTAAGAGGGTATTTGTTACCTGAGACCAAAACTATTGAGAATGGCAGATTAAAAAAAAAAAAAAAGACTCAAGAAGGATAGAAGGTGCAGAAGGCACGTTAGGGAAGAGCAAGGATCCAACTGGCTTAAAGCATTGACTATGTGAATAGGATCAACAGAGGGCAAGACTACAAATGTGGTTGGGCCAAATTATCATGGAGGTTGAATGCAAGGCTATGGGTGTTGTTACAAGTTTATAGCATATATATACACATATACACACACACACACACACACACACACACATATATATATATCCATAAAGCATTCATACTTAAGCCCTCTTCACAAAAGTCAGTGGCATATTATATTTTTCTCAGAAATAGATAATGTATTGACACCTCAGCATATTTAGTGAACCATATTCATGTGCATAATGGAAAATTAATAGCTTAAAATAATTTATGTAATGAAAAGTATGAGCAAAATGAAAACAATCACCTATATAAATATTTATCTGGGAGAATTGCCCAGAAATTACTAAGGTGATAGAAGAATCCATAGCCACTTTTAATTTAGATTACAGAATAAGCATATTTTCTGAGTTCTCTGCCTTCCTTTAAAGTTGTCATATTCCTTTATATGCTTGGATGTAATACACCTCTCCATATCCCAGTATTTTTCTACCTATGAATTTAGCATTTTTTAAATATTACAATTTGAAACAATAAAATTTGTCTAATAAATATATCACAGATTTAAAAATTGTAATTTTGTGCCACTTCTTAGAGTTTGATGGCTCTTAGTTTTAAAACTCATACCTCCTTTATTGGCTTTGTGCTCCCTCTGTTTAGATTCCTTTCATCAAAAAAAAAAAAAAAAATTAGTTTCCCAAGAGCCTCTTGATGTTTAAAATGTTTTCAAAGCTATTATATCAATCTTTACCCCCTGAAAATAAAACTTTTTTTTTTTATTATTATTCTGTTAAAATAACATGCGCACAATGTGTCAGGTAAAGCTTGAATTAAAGTTTGAAGCTAACTCCTGAAATGTAACTGGGAAAAAAAAAAAAAAAGTACTGAGTGAGTGAGACTCCAAAGAGCAAAGAGTAATCAGGAAAGGGGTACCCAGTTACTCCAGAATTACTTTATTTAATGGAGAAATGGTAACTGATATTTTTAAATTTCACATACACACCAAACTAAAATTGTCTTTATCTTTGCTGTTCTTCCCACCAGTTCCTTCACTTTAATTCCATTTCTTGCATCAGAACAACTGAGTGGGGAAAGATGTACTCTTCATGGACCATGGATCCCAGCTGGTAACCATTGCTAAAAAGTCCATCATTTCCTTAAGGAGTAGTAGTAGGACATAATAAAATAGAAATTCTTCTCTCGGTCTCATGGGAGTGGGGTTTAAATTATCTTTTATCCTAAACAAAAATTTAAAAAAATATTCTGGTCTCATGAGAGGGAAAAGGATAAGGAATTCTACAATATGTACATTGGTAGAGATGTGAAGGAGATTATTCCTTTGAAACATGGTTTCCCAACCACAAAGTTTTAGAAGGATTAAAAAACAAAAAATGTGTGTGTGTGTGTGTGTGTGTGTGTATGTGTGTACGTGCACACACTGGAGATTAGATACAAATGGATGGCAGAGCTTGGTGGAGACCAGTCCTTTTTTCTTATGATGGTAAAATGTAAGTTAGTTGACTTCAGTTTCCAGTTCTAGTAAAAGACTGTGACATGAGAGAGCAAAAATATCAAGAATGTGACAAAAATGAGTTTCCAGAGATTGTTCTTTGGCCACTTATTTATTTTATATATAGTTCTCTGAAGCAGAGATCTTACAGCTTGCTTGGCTCACTATATGACACTCTTTTCTCTAAGTTCAGAAGAAAGTATTTACATTAGTCAAGAGAATATAAAAGATCTATCTTCCTTTTGACTCTAATTCCCCACTTTTCAAGGGATAAATAATTCATGTCTATGCTAACATGTATAATGTTTCTAAGAAAATGTACAGAAAATAAATATAATATGATGCCCTTGCAGATAGAAAACATTTTCACCCAACTTTTCAATTTATATGAGGGGTGATAGCTCAAAAATTCTTTGTGCCTGAGTGAAAATTAGTAAAACTTCTTGATCAAATTATGAAATTAAAAAAGAACATCTATTTTATACCTTTGGAATATTATAGTTTTTTTTTTTTTTAACTTTTACAGCTACATGCCTGGAATATATCATTTAACATGGTATTTTTCAGTCGTCAAATGCCAAAGAAGTAAACTCTTGGGATGGATGAGAAAGTGGTGATGAAAATAGAATTCAATTTAACTTTTTTCTGATATTACAGAAAATTAGGTAACCATTAAATTAAGAAATAAAATTATTTAGAAAGCAATGTATTTTAAGATTTCAGCTTAAAGAATTAATAATAAATTTGTGTTCATTTTACTATGACTTACTAACGTTTCATTCTGGGGAATATTCACTCTTTCTGTTTCCATGTCATGAGCTGATCAGTAGAACATGATATTGATATCATTCATATATATTTGTCTCTGTTGTCTTGTAAGGTTCATGCAATTTCCTCTATAATCATGACTGCTGTAGTTGAGAAGTAACGGGACAACAGCATTCTTTCTGCACATAGCACCCTTGACACATGTAAAAGTTATATAGAAGGAACTAAAATTTAACCTCTCCTTGGACCCAATTCCCCCCGTAAGCCCAGCATATTTCATGAAAGGAAAAGATAAGACTTTCTCCACAGTGTTCCCCATATTTACAGAAGCTTCTCATCAGAATATTTTAAAATGGCATTAAGTATTTAGGCATGATGTCAGTGAGAAAAAAATATGTATCTTATGGTAAGATTGTCAGAGAAAACAATAGACATATTCAATCATACGTTTTATGCATGTGGTTTTTATTTTGTGTTATCACTTTCTGCCTCGTATAAACTTCTTTTCACCAAAGTGAGCCCAAGAAGCTGCTGTAATACCTAGATTGGAGTAAGTGATTAAGTGAATAGAAATTAAGATGAAAGAAATGAAAATGGTATGTAATAGGAATATTACATAGCCATTAGATACGTTTTTGAGAATTATATGACATGAAAAATATTTTTTAATAATCAGTAAAAAAAAATAGGGACAACATTACCAGAAATAATAAGAACAAAAACAACAAAAATATTACTTAAACTTCCTGCTTTTTTTTTTTTTTTTTTTAAGTTGGAGAGAGAGGTGGAGTGGAGCAGCAGAGGGAGAAGGAAGGAGACAATCTTTTGGAGCCCGACGCGGGGCTTGATCTCACAACCCTGAGATCATGACTTGAGCCAAAATTGAGAGTTGGATGCTTAACCAACTGAGCCACCCAGGCACGCCCTGTAGTGTTACTTTAACTACAGGAACTGCTATAAGTAAATTACTATACACCATATACACTATACACTATATAGTTCTAGATACTACCCTGAGACACAAGTAATTCTGAAGCTTGCTTATTTCACACAAATAATAAGATTCAGATCTGTGATTGAAATGCAAGTTGTTTGGATACAAAGTATGCGTGGTAGATTTTCATAAGGAATTTTGGATTTTATTCTGAGTAAAATGGAGAGCCATCATCAGGGTTTAAACACAAGAGTGATAATGGACCAGAATGTTTTTGAAAGGATCAAATCTGTTATCAGGAGTGTGGTTGGATGTGAGGAAGGATAAAATAAAGAAAACTCAGTTTGTTTGTTTGTTTTAAGATTTTATTTATTTATTTGACAGAGACAGACACAGCAAAAGAGGGAACACAAGCAGGGGGAGTGGGAGAGGGAGAAGCAGGCTTCCCGCAGAGCAGGGAGCTGGAAGCGGGGCTTGATCCCAGAACCCTGAGATCATGACCTGAGCGGAAGGCAGACGCTTAACGACTGAGCCACCCAGGTGCCCCAGAAGACTCAGTTTTATGGCCTGGAAGTGAAGGATTATTGTGGCTTAAATTATGGTGCTAACATTAGAAGTGGTGAGAAAAAGCATACTCAACATATTTTGAATGCAAAACGAATAGGATATGATGATGAAATGAATGGAGTGTGTGATGGAGATTCAGGAGTCAAAGATGATTGCATTGGGCCTGAGCTATAGGAGGAGTGGAGTTATCTTTCTTGAGCTTATCTACAAACTTCCAGCCTGACATAAAAATGAAATAACATGTTGAAGGCACTTTTGTGATACTTACTTGAAGATAATGCCTTAAAAGTGATCATCACATCATGCCATCTCCCCAAGACGTAGAACACATAAGCTCTGGAAACCAAATGGTAAGGGTGGAAGTGTTTGATCCATCATCACTTTCAATGATTCACTTGGAATATTGGTGCTTCCTGTTCCAATAATTTTAGGTTCTGTGGGTCTCAAGTTGTGCTTGTCATGGGGAGACATTTCCACCAGGGGACGCAATAAGATTTCCATTAAGCTTTAATCTATGACTGCTATTTGAGCACTTTGAAGCACTCAAGCCAGAAGAAGTGCTAGCCAAGAGGAGGGTGATCTAGAATGAGTGGTGGAGGAGGGAGGTGATGGGTATCATTGATAAATTCAAGATCAAATGCAGCAGAAGGGAATTTACTAACACTGTTCTTATAAGTTCTCCTGGAAATTGTTATCAAATGAAATCCTGAAGAAACAGAGTCTGAATGAAGTGAACTTAATGAAAGAAATAAGTTGAAACTTAATGAGAGAAGAAGGTTAACTTGAATGGTGCAAGAAATATATTGGAGTAGACACTGGGTGCCCTGATCAGATAGCCTCAGCTAGTTTATACACACACACCCTAGCTGCAAATTATGCACAGCTGCCATCTTGTCTGGAGACCACTTATATCTCAACTGGAATTGCCTCATCTTGGAGATTATACATTCCTGGCTCCAGGAGGGAGAGGGAGCCTCACGCCAATGATCAACTGACAGAGATTACCAATGTTTATCTTCCTTGCCATAGGGTGGGAAGAACTCTCTGTTGTGATTTTTACACCAGAGCTCCCTGTAAGATCAGATGAAATCTAATCTTTACTTGAAGCAACATCCATGTTTTCTATTTTTCCCCCAGATCTTACTCTTATCTGAAACTGCTCCCTCAATACATCACTTTTCTAGGCTGTTTCTAGTGAATCTGACATAATAACAGGACAATTACTGTTAATGACAAAATGTAGGGAAAATCCATTTGAGGTAGGCTGACCAAGCAAGAGTGAAGAATGGTATTATCCCTGCCCATCTGTATATAGTAGAGTAGAAGCCAACATTCATTCTCTAAGGAAGTACTGGATACCTAATTAAGAAAGGTATAAACAAAGTTCTTTTTTTTTAATGCAGAATAAGGCAAATCATCCTTGGCTAGGTGAGACAGAGCTCATATGATGGGGTTTCAATTGCATGTGAGCAGATGGGAAGCACCGATTTGTGGTGCAGGAGGCAGGGCATTCTGGGTGTAAGAAATGCCATGAATAATACTAGAATGTCTTTAATGCAGGGTAGGAGATTTGAAATTATCACTAAATAATAAGGAATCCCAGATGGTTTTTGAACAGTAATATCCTACTTATAGATTATGTATTTAGCCTGACAAATTTGGATTTGTTGAGTAGAGTGAATTAGATAAAGTTTGATTAGACAGATTTATTTCAATAATCTTGTTAAGATACAATGGATAAACCTTGATGATGTTTATGGGAATGGAAACTAACTGATATTTTAAAATCTAACTGATATTTTGGGGGTGCCTGCATGGCTGTCGGTTAAGTGGCCAACTCTTCATTTCAGCTCAGGTCATGATCTCAGGATCTTGAGATCAAGCCCCATGTGGGGCTCCATGCTGGGCGTAGAGCCTGCTTAAGATTCTCTCTCTCCCTCTCCCTCTGGCCATTGAGATACTTATGCAAATTGTGATATGAAGTTTCCTAGTGCTTTGTAAATGTTAAAATCCTGTCACACATTTTACTTGCCTATTTTATTTCCTTGTTGGTGACATCGGAGGACTTTCTACTCTCTTACTTTTGGTTATTTGTCTCATGGATTTTAATACTCAGGACAATTTAATTCTGAGGCAACAAAACAGAATGAAAATTGCCCATAAATGTAAGAGATGCTTAATCACAACGGGATTAAGAGTGACAAAGAAAGGAATTAACAAATCAACAATGGCTGTCTTGACATAAATAAAAGTGAGTGGAGACCCAAGTAGTTCACTATCAGACTATTGCATCTCTGCAAAGATGAAGAAATCCCTACAACATAAAGAGCTCCTTGTCAAAGAAATAGGTTAAAAAATGTAATTTTTAAATTTACTTGTGTGTTAATGCCACAGCTTCAGTCATCTTGTCTGAGGTGACAGGTATAGAGTAATCTGCATCTAGTGACTGAGAGAGGTGGAGTATAAATGATGAATATTCTGGGCCAATGCAGGACACACTAATGGACAATATTGGATCCAGAGCTATCCACCAATTGGCCAAGACTTTGTCATCCTGCAACATGCTTCAATTTCTTTTTCTGGCCAATCTTGCTTCCTTCACCTTCCTTTTACGAGTGTTGATATGAACAAATATCTCTTCTCAACATCTGTTATTGCAGAATCCAATCTGCTAGAGATACCTCATGCTTAACAGGTACTTGATAACTGTTAGAATAGAGAACTAAATCGCCATTATTGGTAATAGATATCTCTTGAGAATCTAGTCTGGTTTATGCAGAGTGTACTTAAAGAAGTACTGGTTGGGGTGGCGCCTGGGTGGCTCAGTCGTTAAGCATCTGCCTTCGGCTCAGGTCATGATCCCAGGGTCCTGGGATCGAGCCCCGCATCGGGCTCCCTGCTCCGCGGGAAGCCTGCTTCTCCCTCTCCCACTCCCCCCGCTTGTGTTCCCTCTCTCACTGTGTCTCTCTCTGTCAAATAAATAAGCAAAATCTTTAAAAAAAAAAAAAAAAAAAGCAGTACTGGTTGGGCAGCATCCTCACGTGATAGGACCCTGGACTAATTGGTAGATAGTATAGGATAATACCTGATATAATTCATTTCAGGAGTATTGAATTAACTATTTTTCTCACAATTTATTTTATTCTATAGTTAATGTGAATCTTCTCTCAGAATTGGAAAAATGTTCTTTGCAAAATTATGATTTTAAATACAAATAACTTTTGCAGCTGTAACTTTTTGAATTTCTCTATAAGAATGCCATTGCCCTTCTCCAAAGTCACTTTGAACATACCTGTAGTGGTGCAAAAGCGGGTTATTGACTCTTTTCACTGAGGAAGAACCCACACTTCAGGGGATTCTGGGGCATATCAGCAAGTGATGTGGAGAGGGTCTTGTTATAGGATTTGAGCGTGTAATAGAATGTTTTGGGAAGAAAAAAAAAAGAATATTTTGGGGAGGTTGAAAATAAATGTAGTTTTATTCTTCATTTGATGCTGTCAGAAAATAGAAGCAATTATATGGTGTCACGTCTTATTTTTTACCTAGGAAGAAAGAGGAATTAGGAGCAAGGGAGAAAGCATCAATTGGTAAATAAAGAACAGTTCCTCATGTTGGCCACGAGAGGGAGATATTTGGTCACTTTTGTGGTTTAGGAGGGGTGTGTGTGTGTGTGTGTGTGTGTGTGTGTGTGTGTGTGTGTGTTCCTTCTCTCATTCTTGCTCAGCTATAATTGTGGTCTTTTGTCTTGATCGTCACCAACACATAGTGGCTTTCTTTGTCTGACATTGGTACTCTATGATACTGCTTATGTCCAACAGAAGAACATATGATCTTGTTCTCCTATTTGACTCCCATCAGAGACTGCTTTATTTCATTTATCAATATATGCATGATGGAGATCAGGATATGTATTATTTTGCCCCCAAATAGTTTTATTTTAAAAAGAATCACTAGAGAACAAAAAGGTCCTGGGCACACAAAAGTGATAGGACAGCAAAGATAACTCTGTGACTTTCCCGTTTTGCTTAAGCCTGACCCATGTCACAGGCACCAGAACTAAAATATTTGGGAGCATGTGAAAAATGAGTAGACTGATAATCACAAACATATCTGTAGGGCAGAAGGAAGATTCCACTGAACAACTCTCTACGTAAGAAATACCTCTGAGTCCCAATTTAATATTCATCACTTGGGAAAATGAACGTGACTACCGAAGTAAAAGCATATTTCTTCAGTGGAATAATTTTAGAAAAACAGAATTAGACTGAAATCACATGTCTTGCTCTTTAGACATACCGTTAGTAGTAATACATTGTATGGCTGGGAACAAGTAACTTACATCTACAGCTATCTGGAAGAAAACAATTAAACTTGGGGAACTATAAGGTTCATTAGGATTCCTGAGCTCTATGATCCCATATGCAATAATTTGTACCTTAAGTAAGGATTCTATCTCTAAGGTACACTCAGGGCCATGAAAGAATAGAACCCTGGTTAAACTGATTTTTCTCATAACAAGCACTGTCTCAGCTAAGGGGTAAGTTCAAAAGAAAGCTCAATATAGTCAGAAGGCAAATATTTCAAAACCTGGGAAAGACGAAGCAGTGGATTTGGCAGATAATGTCTAGCCAGGAGGCTCTCCAGTAAGAGATACTGGCCAGGCACAGAAATAAGAAGCCAAAAAGGGTTAAGCCAAGATTATGCAAACAGCGACTGGTCTATTCAAGCCAGGATGAATAACCCTCAACATCAGAGTAAATCCAAAGCAGTGAACACAAATTACTCATTTCAGTGCTTGATAGAGTTATGGAATGAAGTTAAAGAATATGCAATTTAGAGCAGAGTAGAAAGAGAAATTCAAGACATGGGATGAGGCAAACAAAAACATCCTGGTTATCTGTTATTCTCATGGTGTCTTCACCAGTAAATTTAGAAGCATCCATACATGGTTTCTGACCAACTTGACCTTATTGGGCATATTAAAGGGAGAAGAGTGTCATAACAGAGCCAGGAAAATGTACTAGTGAATGAATAAATGTTTCCCTTATTTTAAGTTCACTTCTGCTCAGAAACACTGAATTTAATAATTAGAAAAATATGTTACCTCATTCTAGGTAAAGACATTTAAAATTTATAAATGCCAAGAATCTTGTATGTCCTAAGAAATGGCTACTACACTCTACCTAATACAGCTAATAAAACTTAAAATGATATTTCTTTTAAAGTAAGCCAGATTCCAGGGAAATCAAAGAGAAAGAGAAATACTGGGAATTATCCCCACTAAGAATAGAACCACTAAAACATGGCATTGTCAGTCCACAAATAGGTTATTGAGAAACACAAACACTCTCCTTCCTATAGTCACAATAGCCACATCTCAGAAAATCTTCATTAGACATCCAAAAGCCCCTTACTTGTGTAAATTTTCAAAGTTATTAGGAGAAAAATTAATAAGAATGTAATCTGTAGATTGGATATGTACACTGAGAGTCCTACAAAAAAAAATCTTTTAAATATCCAATTTCATGATTCAGCATTGTCACAGAAATAAGATCGTCCTGTCTTGCTGAACATGCCAACCCTACGACGCTTCTGAACTCATAGCTTCCGGGTTTTGGTAGCAACTCACTTGGCTCTCTGGTCTTCCAGGTGCTAAGATGAATACTTTGGTTCAAGCTCTCTCAGTCTCAAGCTGTGCTCTTGCAATTACTGAGAAGTGAGCTTCTGGCACGGGTAAAAAAGGCTTCTGTCCTGCATATGGCCATTGTTTTAACCCCTTTCCTCTCTATGCTCAGGAGCCAGGAGCCAAATCTTTATCTGTCTAAAAACAGGTTCATGCGTCCTTCTTACTGAGGAAATATCTTAGCTTCATGATGGTTTACATCCCAAAATATTTATTCTTATTGTTGAAGCATTAGGGAATAAATACTGCAGTCAACCACTTCTTGTGTTTACAACTTAAAAGTGAGAGTCACTCCCCTTCAAAAGCTTTTTGCAATGTTGACCACATAGTTGACATTCAAATACTTTTAGTGAATAAAGGAATAATCTCTGATATAAAATTCAAACATAACAATAAAATAAAATGTTATTTCTCTATATCGATTTGCCATTTTAAATTATTCCAGAATAAGCCTTGTTGAACTGAAAAGCATCAAAACAAGAAAAAACACATTTTCCCACTGAGCACAGTATATCACAAGCTTTCTGTACCTCTCTTCTCTCTCACATTTGGCCTTCCTGTGCTCGGCATCACAGTTCTGGCTATTGGCTTTGTCTTCACCACTTTGTCCACGTAAAGGCTTACTAAACGCCTATGAAGTTACATAGCATGGGAGTACAATAACATCAAGAAAGCTCTTGAACGCTTGAAGTTTTAAACAAAGCTGGCTAACATCCTCATTTTCTTTGTTGAATTCCTGTAAAATTTCTGTTGCTGTACTTTTTTCACATAGAAAACCTCAGAATATTGCATTTTAAATGCCCTAACATGACAAACATACAACGTAAACTTGAACTCTTGACTACTACTGAGGAGTAATTCAGGTAAATCGGAGATTGTCAGCTCTGGATAAATTTGAGAAATAAATATAGTATTGAAGAAATCTAAAGACAGAGCTTTTTTTTTAAGATTTTATTTATTTGAGAGAGAGAGAGAGCATGAGAGAGGGACCATGAGCAGGGGGGAGGGGTAGAGGGAGAAGCAGACTCCCTACTGAGCAGGGAGCCCGACTTGGGACTTGATCCCAGGACTCTGGGATCATGACCCGAGCCAAAGGCAGATGTTTAACGAACTGAGCCATTCAAGAACACTCTTATAAAGGTGAGATAAAAGAGTTCTACTTAAGAGCTTAACTTCTAAATAAGAATTGTTCAGTGGGGGCATTTTTTTTAAACGATTTTATTTATTTATTCATGAGAGACAGAGAGAGAGAGGGAGGGAGGCAGAGGCAGAGGGAGAAGCCTTCTCTGCAGGGAGCCTGACATGGGGCTCAATCCCTGGACCCTGGGATCATGACCTGAGCTGAAGGCAGACGCCTAACCGACTGAGCCACCCAGGCGTCCCAGTAGGGGCATTTTTTATTATTACTTTTATTTTTTTTTAAATTTTTTATTGTTATGTTAATCCCCATACATCACATCATTAGTTTTAGATGTAGTGTTCCATGATTCATTGTTTGTGCATAACACCCAGTGCTCCATTCAGTACGTGCCCTCTTTAATACTCATCACCAGGCTAACCCATCCTCCCACCCCCTCCCCTCTAGAACACTCAGTTTGTTTTTCAGAGTCCAACGTCTCTCATGGTTGTCTACCCCTCCGATCCCCCCCCTTCATTCTTCCCCTCCTGCTATCTTCTTCTTTTTTTTTTTTCTTAACATGTATTGCATTATTTGTTTCAGAGGTACAGATCTGAGATTCAACAGTCTTGCACAATTCACAGCGCTTACCAGAGCACATACCCTCCCCAGTGTCTATCACCCAGTCACCCCATCCCTCCCACCCCACCCCCCACTCCAGCATAAGATAGTTTGAATTTTAGGAACAGTTAACATTGTTTTTCATGGTCCTATTTTATTTATAGAGTCCATTTAGAAAGATATATGTTCCAAATATATGTACTTTTATAATTACTACGTTCTGATCATGTAAGTGCATATTCACTGTACAATATAAAAAAAAAAACAAAAACCTTTAAATTGTAAAAAAGATGATTGTCATTTGTGATGGGCTGAGTTTGGGTTGTTCAACTCCAGAGTTTAAATATTAACTTCTATATGAAGCTTCTCTATCTAGCTGTTGAATTAATTTGGTGAATATGATGCCAAATATCCTTAGGAAGTTGTGTTTTGCTTTTTTTTTTTTTTTTTCACTGCATCACGTTTCAGAGCATTTATTTATTCATTTATTAAAGGTTTTGTTTGTAAGTAATGTCTACACCCAAGGTGGGGCTTAAACTTACAGCCCTAAGAGTCACATGCTCTACCAACTGAGCCAGCCAGGTGCCCCTCAGAGCTTTTAATGGACTTATGAGTATTATGATTATCTAAGAGTAATGTTTATCTTTAATATCACTAATTTTGATTTACTTTGAAAAATGTCAACTTAACAAAATATTGTGAAGAATTTTCTACTACAACATGACTGTTTGGTTACTTGTGATATATTTCACGATAATCCATTTAAATAAAATAATACCTTTTTCTAAGATTTTTATTACTAGGAATTTTATTTTGATTCATGATATTATACATCAATATTTGTGTACATCTGTGATCCCCCTTAGGCAAGAGTTTTAGAATATGATTTGTTGTCGGAATAATAGGCATAATGTATATAATTTCAGTGACCTTTGAATTACAGTGAAGGAATGACTACAAGAAAGTTTCACCTAGTTAGGCTCCATCTAGAAAGATCTGTGAGTGTCTGTTTCTCCATATTTTCATCTTCTTTTCCATATTTTCCATTGGACTATTTTATCTTTTTAAATTGCAACATAGCAACTTTATTAGAATTTTGCAGTAAATAATTTTATTTTCTTGACTTAACTTATGCTCAGACATTGAATTAATATTACTTTTTTTTTAAAGATTTCATTTATTTATTTGAGAGAGAGAACAAGATGGGGGGGCAGAAGGAGAGGGCAAAACAGACTCGCTGCTGAGCATGGAGCCCCATGTGGGGCTCGATCCCAGGACACTGAGATCATGACCTGAGCCGAAAGCAGCTGCTTAACCAGCTGAGCCACTCAGATGCCCCAATATTACTCTTTATTTCATAATGTCCTTGCAAGGACCTTTCTCTTATTGGTTGCGTTTTTGGCCCTAATAACACACTGTTCCCTGTATTCCCACCTTTTGCTGTGTGACTTTGCAGTTTTTCCCACCAACATGGCGGGTTATATTTCCCTACCCTTGTGTTTCATGTTCAGTCATGTGACCTGTTCTAACCAAAAGATTTAGGGAGAACTGAAGAATGCGCCAGTACTAGCCTAAGACTTAGGAGGTCTTTCAGGATTTTCCTTGCTCAGTTTTGCCTCTGTCATTGCCATGAGAAGAACATACCCAAGCTAGTGTGCTGGTCCCAGGGGGAGGATGAGAACCATGTGGAACAGAGCAAGGTCTGCTGTGTCTGGCCTTTATCGGTGCTCTCCTAGGCTACCTACAGCTACTCAAAGTTGAGCCTAGAAAAGTTGAAGCCCTAACCATAACCTGCAGACACATGAGTGATGACAAGTAACTTGTATTTTAAACCACTAGGTGTTAGGAGATTTGATATGCAGCAATAGCTATCCAATGCATTCACCTTAAGACAACATAAAACTTTGTATTTTCATTTAGAATAACATAAATCCATTTCTGTGAAATAGTATTCTAAATTTATTCTGTTAACACACTTAATATATAAAATTGGTTGAGTACTTAGTATGAACCAACCATTCCTCTAAACGGTTTACGTATACAAACATGATAAAATATTTTCAACAACTTTTTGGGTAGTTAGTGTTATCATTTTCATTTTATAGATGAGATGACTAAGAAGAAAAGAGTTGAAAAAATTTCCCCAAAGACCGAGAACCAGCCAGTTGCAAAGACAAGTCTCAAAATTAAGCTGTTTGAATGGAGCATGTTTTCTTTACTGTAAAATTCCACCTCTCAGTACTTACCCAGGTATTCATCTGTTTATTGAATAATAACCTTCTTCATGTTAAAGACCATTTTTATCATGTGCTTAATACAGACATAGTTGTGGTCCTGTTCTTGGGCATTCTATTTTATTATATCAATGCATTAATCATCTATCTACTTTTGTCTTTCAAAAATAGCAGCCAAGAGGGAAAAGCTAGCCCACACCTCTTAATTACTCATCTTCTCATAAAAATTTATGTATATATGTATGTACTGAGAGATGCCAGGAATAGATATAGATGGGGAATCAATGAATGTGGGTACATGGCCATCCTTCAGAGTCTCACATTAGACCACTGGAATTGTCATGTACAGAAACCCTTTCTAAATCTTATCCTCACATCAGGGTTTATATTAGAATGCCTCTGAGGTCTGGGTCCAAGGAAGTAAGCCGGATGGAAGGGCTAGTACCCAAAGAACATGGAAGAAACTCAGCGTTTCTTTTAAGAGCAAACTTATCTAAAAATCATCACTGAATTAGAAATATTTATTTGGAGTTACTTTCGGGTAACATTTTACCTCTGAATGGTACAAATGTCAGGAACTGTTTGTTTCCTTCTCTGTTTTTTGATAGCTTTGCTTGCAAGGTAATCCTGCCAGCACTATCCTTGCTCATATGTGTGGCTAAAACAATTGTTTTCTCAATTCCTCATTTAATGTCTGATCCACTGCCAGCTTCCCTAAATTTAGATCAAAATGCTGCTTTACGATTTGCAAGGACATCACACTGCTGCCATTATCCGACAGTCACAACTTTTCCCCTTTACATTTGAAAGCTCTGCTAATATTCACATGTCGGTGCTTTAGTTTCAGAAACTGTCTTATGTTCACACCTTTATGCAGTGTGAAACTGAAAGGTTTAGAAAAATATTCCTCTCAAAAAGTAATTTAAAAATCTTACAGGGATGACTGCAGTCATGGAATATTACCACTCGTTGCTTACCAACTTTTCTCTAGGGCAATGATAAAACTTTCTTTTCTTCTTGGACAGAAGGAGTTGCTTTAGCTTTCATATTTTGATGAAGGAAAAAAACATAATGGTATAAGATAGATTTTATAGACACATATGACTTTTCTGAAGCACTTTTTTATGAAGAAGATAAAAAAAACACAAAATTTTACATTAAATTAGAGAGTTTTAAGTAAAGTGGCATAATGCTAAATATTTTCCCAAATTTTAGCTGTAAAGGCCTGTATTAGTTATCTATTGGAAGGTAATCAGTTACTCCAAAATGTAATGGCTGAAAACAACAATTATTCCTTGTTTCTATGGGTTCCTGTGAGTCAGGATCCCAGATGTAGTTTTGTTGGGTGCCTGTGATTCAAGATCTCTGAAGGCTACATTCTAGTTGTGGAAGAATGAATGTAGCCATTTCCACTCAGCTGGAGGGGGATGTGCTTCTGAGCTCACTCATGTTCTCCCAGCTCATCTCAGATCTATGCTGATTGGTGGCTGAAGGAAGACATCAATTCTTTGCCACATGGGCTCTCCAAAGGGCCTCTGACAACGTAATAGCTTGCTTCTACCAGAGGCAGGGGCTGAGAGAGACAGACAGAAGTGAGGATTATTTTAATCTAATCTTGGAAGTGACATCTCATCACTTTTGATGTATTTTGTTAGCAGTGAGTCACTAGGTCTAGCCCACACTCAAGGATAGAGGATTACTCCATGATGCTAATATCAGAACAGGGCTTTAGGGCCCATTTTAGATGCTAAGATGGGTCAGTTATTTTGTTTTGTTTGCTTTTGTTCATTTCTCCTCACTCTCTGGCAGGTGTGCTCTCCCTAGTTGAACTTTGAGATATATAAAATATGCCTTGAAATCAAACTGCACACTTCTGACATTTTTTCTGCAAAAAAAGATATACTTATTGCAATAAAGTCATTTCTGTAGTATACAAGTGTTGCATTTTGAAATCTGGTTTGGATTCCAGTCTGACCTTGTTCTGTCACAACAACCACATTCATTTTCCTATACTGTGTATGTTTGACTCTGTACTAGACAGTGAGAAAAATTTGTATTTAAATTGTTCATGCCCAGCATGTGTCACTCTTCACGTTGCTAGTTATGTCAATAGTATTAGGTCATTTTTGAAAATTAAATCAAGAGTAATTTTTCTTCCAGTAGTTTCAAAATAGATTGTATACTTTCTCTTCTTTTTCCCCTCCTAATTCGTAGGTTATATATTTTCTTCATATTAATTATAAGATGTGAATTATTGTTCTTTGGTAAAACTGATAACTAGGCCTAGGATTAATTATCTTCTTGAAGCTTTTTTCCAACATTCCAAAAGATAATAATTCTGGAATTTCTGCATCCAAGGGAATTCATTTGAGAAATACTATGGTTAATTTTTCTTCTTTAGAAATTAGCTTGATGTTTATTTCCAATGTTCATTTATTCTGTTTTCCACACAATTTCTTCATGGCCAAAATGTCATTTTAGCAAAAAGTTACAATATATTATTCTTAAAGTTTGGAAGTTACATTGACAACTTCAATTTATGTTGAAAGTGTTAGTCATAGAAATTTTAACCTACATTTTCATAATGTTTTATAATTTATGCAGTGCTTTCTCTTGGATTTTATGTTGAGGATCATAACAAGCTTATTGAAACATATTAGTTATACTCTGTTCTATTTGCGGATGAATAAACTTAATTAGAGATAATAATAATAATAACTTACAGATAGAAAACTAGCGGAGCTTGGAGGCTAGGCTTGGAAGTGAGACTCGCACTTATCTTAACCAGTACCTATTTTAGTCACTTCTTAAACAATTATCCTTTTTAATTTTCTATTGTACATATTAAAGGCAGTGTATACAGGTATTTTTGGATCTTACCATATTTACTAAAATAAGAAAAGCTTAGGTCTCATTTCACATAAACTTTAGTAGTTTTTCTCTCAATGATTATCTCCTCACTCCCACCCTAAACCCAGAAATGTGTATGGGTGAAGCACGATTAGAGATGTATTGATCCGCTCTAAATTCCTGGCCTTCAGTGTCACAAAAGTCCCTCAAAACACATGGAGCACTGGGTGTTATACGAAAACAATGAATTGTTGATCACTACATAAAAAACTAATGATGTATTGTATGGTGACTAACATAACATAATAAAATAAAATTAAAAAAAATACGTTTTGACGGATTCTTCTGCTGTCTTCCCATTTAAAAATTAACACCAACATTCATCTGATTGCTCAAAACATAAAAATTAGAGTCAAAGAGACCCTTTTTACTTTCAGTACATCACCTCCACATTCTGTCTATCTTCCAGGTCTTTTGTATTTATCTTCAAATATATTTGCACTATGTTCACTTTTTTTCCATCTCTATGACCACCACCTCAGTCCAAGCCACCGTCAACTTTTGATTATGCTACTCTTAACTGGTTTCTTGCCCTTGGTCCTTCACAAACCATTCTCCAAACAGCAGACAGAGTGGTAATTTGAGAACATAAACAAAATCACATCACTGTCCCTGCTTGAAATCTGTTGGCACATGCTGATGACACTTAAAACAAAACCCAAATTCTCAACTGTACTATTTAGGTAATTCTGGCTCATGTTGCAGATAGATACACCTCAAGATTGCAGTTTTGTAAAACAGTAAATGTTTGTTTTGGCTCACATGCAATCTAAAAACCAATCTTCCTGGTTATCTTGTAGCTCACTCCCAGTGGTGATTAAATAGGTCAAATCTTTTGAAGTCCTAGCTCCACCAGTTTCAACAAGCAACTTTCAAAGTCTTCATTGCTTACTTATATCTGAACCAGAGGTAGAACACAGAGGATAATGCATTAGAATTTTTGTTGACCAGGCTTGAAGTGGCAGGGATGTTTTTCTTGAACATTCTAAGCGTACCCCTATCTTCCTCCTTTGTTTGACTTTGTCCTCCATTTAGAACACTGCTGGATCCTTTCTAAAATTCATGTCTTTTCTTAACTGTTGACTTCTTTCAGAAAAACTTTTCTTGACAATGAAATACAACAATTCCCAGTTACTCCCTTTCAGAACCCTGGATTATTTCCAACCCTTATCACAACCTGAAATTATCAGATGCATTTATTTATTTTTTTACTCATTTATTATTTGTCTCCCTGCCTCCCTATAAGCTCACCTCAGAATGGAGATCTTGACTCTCATGCTCACTGCTTTACACTAGCATTAGCACTTAGAAGGACAACTGGAATCTCATGGGCACTTACTTAAAGACATTTCTGAATGAATGAATCCATGTGCATATGAAACTGATCATCATTTCTATTACAAACATATAGAATTAAGAGAGTTAATTCTTCTTTGTAGGTGAAATTAGAGAGAGGAATCATAAGAAGGGATTAAGGAGAATCCCAAAATTTGCACAGTGAGTCAGAATTTGACCGGGAATAGAAATCAGAGTTTCAGACACCTTATCTAGGTTTTATTTCAGAACTATGCAGCAGTTTTAATTAGCAGTGAAGCATTTCCATATATAATATGCTCTAATTTCTCAAGAGACATGTCTACACAGGTTCTTAAAAGATTTAACCACCCTCCTCATCAACTCCTCCACCCCCTTTGTTTTTACTAAAAGAAGAACTATTAGTTCAAATGCAAGAGAAACTTTGAAGTTTAAAATGAAGAACACTATTTGTAATTTCCAAAGTTTTTCTTTCCCATCTTGCTTTCTCCATTTTCTTCCCCACCTTATGTACGTTTTAGCCAGAAGAAAATAAAAAAAAGAAGCTTGATTGATGTTTTGAAATTAAATGTCATAATTTTTTTTTTTTTTTTAAAGATTTTATTTATTTATTTGAGACAGAGAGAATGAGAGAGAGAGCACATGAGAGGGGGGAGGGGCAGAGGGAGAAGCAGACCCCCTGCCGAGCAGGGAGCCCGATGCGGGACTCGATCCCGGGACTCCAGGATCATGACCTGAGCCGAAGGCAGTCGCTTAACCAACTGAGCCACCCAGGCGCCCTAAATTTCATAATTTTTTTTAAAGATTCTATTTATTTATTTGACAGAGAGAGAGAGACAGTGAGAGAGGGAACACAAGCAGGGGAAATGGGAGAGGGAGAAGCAGACTTCCCGCTGAACAGGGAGCCCGATGTGGGGCTCAATCCCAGGACCCCGGGATCATGACCTGAGCCAAAGGCAGACACTTAACGACTGAGCCACCCAGGCACCCTTAAATGTTATAATTTGAATGTTCATTATTTAATGCTTTATTCAGTAAAATGACAAGTAATTGCAATATAATATTTAGAAAATGTTATTAAGACAATTAAAAATAAAAATGTATGTTATTTTCAATCAACAAAAATATTAACATCAATCCTACTATATTTATTCAAAGGTCTAGTTTAAGATTTAAATTTAAAGGAAAAAGGGAAACTTATTATAACAAACTATGACAATTGTAACTAGCTTTAGGAAACACGTTATAAACAAATCAAATCATATTAGAACAAAGATCTCTAACAGTACTTTCAAGGTCTAGCTAATAATTCCTTTATTTGATACAGTGAAATTCTGCTCTAGTAAAATAATACGAATAGCCTCAATGATTTGCCCAGTCTCTTAGAACTTATATAATTGGATTGTAAATCCTTCTAATGAGATTTGTCCTTCGTACATCTTGAACTAGTTTTTTCCTGATTTTTACCTCCCTTTCAGTTCATATATTTTAGTAACAGGATCTAAGTGATCTGGAAGTGGCAGGGCCCTTAGAGAATGGGTACTGTGTAGGGCAAATCTACCTGACTTCCATATCTCAAAGTCTCAGGCAGTATTTTATTTCTAAATCTTCCAACACATTGGATTTCAGTGATGATAATTTGCCAAAGGTAAGAAATTTAAAAAAATCATTTATGATGTGGTAAGAATAACACTCTGGAAAAAATAGAAAAGGTAAAACTTATGTGCCAAGAATCTGTAATCTGTTTCAGCTAAGTTGACAGTGAGGAATTCAGAAGCTCCGTTTCATATACAATTGAGAAAAATAGTACACTGTAGAAGTAGGTGTTGGAGAATTTCCATGGAGGCCAACTATGCAGGGAAGAAAAACAAGGTTATATGAAATACAGCAGCAAAATCAAGTAAATGTCTTGGCTGTCAAGGGAGTGGCTAAGAGAAATTGTAAAATGTGTAACAGTAATTGATAACAAGAAATTAGAATAAGAGTAGTCAATTCCTGATGCATGCCATTTTCTAGCTGTGTGTCTTGAGATAAGTTACTTAATCTCTTTGATTCTTTTCTCATATTTAGAATGTGATTAAAAATAACTCAAAGAATTATCAATAATTTTAAATGTGAAATACAGTAGTGTATGTAGGGAGTTAAGCATAATAACTGTCTTGTGCTGCTGTTTGGGGTAATGATAATGATGAGATACCATCATAAGTAGTCAACTTATTCAGGTTTGTTCTTTATATTGATATAGCTTTCCTCTGGTATCAGATATATTTGTAGACTATATATTACTGTATAACATTCCATAAAATGTAGACTATTCTACAACTGAATAACATCAGTTAGAACATAAGCTGTTTTTAATACTGTCTACCCATAATTACATACCCCATAGCAATTTTCTGCTATAACCTTTTTATTTAATATTGCTAAAATCATCTTTTACATCTCTTTATTTCGATATATAGCAAGAAGGACTAAATATGAAATCATAGCTGAAGAATATTTTGTGCTCTTTAGCTAATACTTTATTTGTACAAAATCAGTCCACTTCCTTAAAAATCAGGTCAGAATGCAGCACTCTTTATGGCAAACTAGCCCAAGAAGACTATAATAAGAAATATATCTTCTGGGGCGCCTGGGTGGCTCAGTCGTTAAGCATCTGCCTTCGGCTCAGGTCATGATCCCAGGGTCCTGGGATCGAGTCCCACATCGGGCTCCCTGCTCTGCGGGAAGCCTGCCTCTCCCTCTTCTACTCCCCCTGCTTGTGTTCCCTCTCTCGCTGTGTCTCTCTCTGTCAAATAAATACATAAAATCTTTAAAAAATATATGTATATATCTTCTGGAAAATGACCAGATTATAAAATAATTCAAATTTTGCTTTTATCTCCAGTTTGGATTATTTATACCCATTTTTCATACACATAGCACAAACAACTGAGATTTGTATATTTACATGTTAATTACACCATCCATGATAAAGATTCATGGAAAAGATTAATTAAATTTCTTTGGTGATCACAGCTTAATGAACTTTATAAACAAATCCAATGAATCAGGCACCTTCCTTAGGTAAATGTTATTAAGGATTAAGGACACCAAACTCCCATATGAAAACATCCAGCATCTGTCTTTTGTGCTCCCTTGAGGTACAGGCCAGAGTGAGATGAGCAGAGTCCATTTGTTGTGATGAGAGCTAGGCCAGAGATAGAGGGTTAGAGGGTCTGGAGTGGAGGATATAAACGTCTGCCCTTTGATAAAGAGGGCACAAACAGCCTCATGGAGAATAGCTGACAGGACCCTGGACCCTGGGGCAGGAGGACAGATGGTTTGCCCCATTCATCCATTGATTCATTCATTCATCCTTTCCTCAACATATACCTAACTAAAATAATTAATCCATCTTCCAATTCATTAAAGTTTTAAACTGTCTTTGACAGCAAATCCAAATAGGGATTGGTGCCACTCTGCCCTAACATTAACATTTCTCTTCCCCCGCCCCTGCTGCCAAAGAAAAACCCAGAATCTCAGAAAAAAAAAAAAAAAAGTAAAAGCTAAAAATAAAATTTCTTTTATTTAGCAAATACAGCTTTTCCCTGTGGTCTGACACTACTCAAAATCTCCAGTAATTAATCGACAAATGAAATGGTAAGTAGATGAAGTATTTCTCTTTCAAACTTTGATAATTACTTACAGTTAGAATGTATGACTCTCCTTAGACTGGGGTTGTTAAGTATTCCATTTCCAGCTAAAGTAATGAGTACATTAGAAAGGAAATGTGTGTAAGATTATTATAATTTAGTTGCCTTAAAAGAACAAATTTGGAAAATATAACAAAATGAGTACTTAGTTCCCTGAGTAGATGAATGAGCATGCTGTAAGGACCAACATGTACTTAAGATTTACTGTAATTTCCTGCTTAGATCACTCCCACTTCCTTGATTAGAGTTAAAACTGCCTTAAGGTATATAGTACATTCATCACTATAGAAATGAACACCAAGCTATGCAAGGAAAAGAAGGGACAAAATATAAGACTTTGTCAAAAGAAAGTGGTTCTGTCTACCATCACACTTTAGAAAGCACTAAGGGTAGTCATTATTTTTATTGGCTCACATATTTCAAGAAAACTGAGCATTTAGAAATCCCATGCAGTTTTAAATATATCATAAATAGAGATTTAAAAGAAAAAATACTTTGGAAAATATAAGGGGAACAGTAGGAGAGATAGAACATAGGGTTTCTTCTTGACTTTTTTTTGTTCCTGTTTATATCCTCCCACATAGGAGTGGAATTTGATAAGAAATATACCACCTGACCTGGAAGGTTTGGGACTGCCTGAATTGGGCAAACTAGGTTGAATTTTACAGCATCCTTAATTAATAAAGACATTTTCAGTGAAACTTCAGATATCAATTAGCACTGAAATTAGAGGCACAATTTCAATGTAAGACGTACTTGTGTCCTCCTATGCTTGAAGTCTTTTCAAATTCCTTTCTATTCTCTTTCCTCCCAGAGTCCCAGTGTTTATACAGGTTTCTAGCTATCAGAATTTTCTCTACCAAACCAAATTTCCGATTCTCTTCTTCTCTAATTCCAACACTATAAATATGATAGATTAGTATTTATTTCCTTATTTCAACAATTAAGAGTAAGCTATAGATTCCTCAGTCTTCTTTCACTGGTTCTTTGAAATTTATCTCAACTGTGGCCCTACAGGATGGTCATCCTTTGTATTATGTTCTCCATGACAACGAAGTTGAGCATTTAAGCCAGGTAAGGCCAATTATAACACTGCATCCCTGTTGGAAGGCTATTCAAAACGAGCACTAAGACTCAGGTTGACCAATGAGAATTACCCTGTGAATGTTCTTGCTGTGAATGATGGGGAATGCTGTCATTTTCGATCATTAGCTATAAATATTATTTTATAAATCAAATAATAAGTAAATAGGGTATGATTTCCAGGAGTTATCTTTCTTGGTTGGGCAAAAAGTTTATCTGCAGCAGGAGTGAAAAGACGTATATACGAAAAGAGAAGCGTAGATAAGCTGAACAGAGAAACGGAGGCACAGCCGTGGCAACATTACTTTAACCTTGATTCTAAGTGTACCTGAAACAAACTGTTTGTTGCATGAACTAATAATTTGGAGTTACATTTCTGTAATACATATGAGGGAATGAGTTTACCCAAACTAGAGTATTTATATTGTTAACCAAATAATTAAGTTGTATAGTTTGTGGGAATATAAATTTGTAGACAATAAAAATATGTATAAATACTTATTATAATGTGAAAATTTATAATACGTTTGTTTAATTTGTATAGAGCTTACAGTTTTCAGGTATTTTACAAATACTTGTTCATTGTATGCTACAATTATTTTTCTGAATTACTTAACAGAAGTATTTTATTTTTTTAAGATTTTATTCATTTATTCGACAGAGAGAGACACAGCGAGAGAGGGAACACAAGCAGGGGGTGTGGGAGAGGGAGAAGCAGGTTTCCCGCAGAGCAGGGAGCCCGATGTGGGACTCGATCCCAGGATCCCGGGACCATGACCTGAGCTGAGGGCAGACGCTTAACGACTGAGCCACCGAGGCACCCTATTTAACAGAAGTATTAACTAGTTTAGTTTTTGTTTACCACCACGCAGCTAGTAAATATTCAAGGTAGATTAGAATTCAGATGTTTTAATGTCCATTTTGGAACTTTTCCTTGATACTGAATACTTTTTTCCTTTGTGTCATTCCTTCTCTACTCTGACTTTTCCAGTTTCTGTCCACTCCTCTCTCGCTGATCTGCTGGATATTCAGCAACATGAAGACACACGATTCTGTCCTGTTTCCCAATCCCCCTTAAAGACTCCTCCCCACCCAAACAAACACCTTGTTCTATGTATAATCTTCTCTACTGTAGAAAGCATGAATTAACAGAGGGATGGTGAAAGTACAGCCATAAGAATGATAAGCGTATGGTAACATAAGACTTCCTGTGTGTGCAACTTACAAACGTTTGATTTACAAATGTCTCTCACACACGTAAAGCAGTGAGACTGTATAGAGAGTCAAATCATCATGCGAAACGTTCTTTTTTCCCACTTATAGAGGCCAGGACTCTTTGTTATTCAATTAAAGCAACTGAGTTATAAACAACCCAAAATGTCATTTCCCTTAAGAGAATGTAGACCATTCAAAGAAGAATGGAGTCTGAAAATATCTACTACATCTTACTGGTCCAAAAACCATGCCAAAATTTAGGGAACATTCTGCTTTCACTGAGAGTGCAAAGGGGAAGATATATTTCTTGGCATAAAGATTGGAATATGGGATTGTTAGAAAGTGGTGCCCAGGACAGGAGAGTATCCCCCAAACTGAGAAGGCACTTTGACCCCAGAAAATGAAGCAAGTGACTCTATACAATTTACACAGAGTTTCATTCTGGATACCTCACTTCCAGGGGGGATCAGGCAGAAAAAGATCCACAGCAGCTGCACAGTTATTTTCTACAGAGTCTGGACTTTAGTCCACAGAATTTAGAGAGCAAGGGGACACACAGAAGAATATTTTAGTGAGATCAAGGTGTTCCCATGCACCTCAAAGCGTTTGTATGCACCTAATTAACAGGTAACCTTTATATCTTGTGGCACCACCTATGCACCAGGAAGGGAAAAGGCTGTGTTATCACTAACAGACACATGGAAAGCCAAAACAAACCATTCTAGCCTTGGTGGGCATTTCTAAGGTTTGTGTGTTAATCTCCAAGAGGCCCGGAATACAATGCCCCAAGAGAGATCAAGTGAACACGAACAAAATGTAGATTCAAAGATGGAGTCAGTATTGTCAACGCTCCTGCAGGAATACATTGGGAAGGAGAGTAGATCAGTAGGATGGTAATTGCTCAGAATAAAACTCAAAAAAAAATTATTTATTTATTATTTATTTATTTTTTTTAGTGGGAAACATCAGAGCAGGTTTTAGAGTTGCGTGTAGGTGTCTATAGAGAGGCAACATATTCTTTTTGACTCCAGTTTGTTTTTCCATACACACCAAAAATATTCTCCTGACAACCAATGAGAATGAGCTTCTCGGACCCCTGGCTACAGAAAGCATAAATGACATAAAACCCTAGCTCCTCTGCTTTGAAAATCAATCCTGCAATGTGTGCCAAGACATTTTCTCCCATAGGTTGCTCTTTGTTAATCACTGAATGTGTCAGGGAAATTAAGGCAGACTTCCTAAAAAACACGGGATTCCATTGTCAGCTGACCTTGGCTCAAATTTTTTTTGACGTATTTGCCAAATATTAGTTAAACTGCATGACAGTCTAGGATGTTTCCATCTGACTTTCTCTTCCTCTCTTCTTAGTTGGCCTCAGGTTTGCTTCACTTGGGGATGAGACTTGGGGTCTGAGAGTTCTCCCTACTTCACAGAATCTTCCTTACTTTTTTTCACACAGTTATTTCCCTAATAAAACCCTTAGACATTTAATCCCCATATTATCATCTGCTTCTCAAAGGACTTGGATTAACACAGATGCCTAGAGTGGGCACCCAGTAAATACCTGCTCCTGTTTTTAGCATCTCTAAAAATGTCAAGGTTGACCTCAACACATATTTAGTTTCGGAATATTAAAGTCAGAGAAATTTATTTTTATGATTGTGGCCTCTAATTTCTAATATGCAAAGTAAACTATTTTTTATTTTTCATTTTGAAGCAAAAATACTTTATTTTTCTTACTTTAATACCTAACCACTAACTTATTGCAAGTGGCTTTGATGATATGAACGTCAGAATGTATATTTCTTTCCTTAAACAATTCTATAAAAACACGTGTTTTAATTTTATTTTATAGAAATTTCAACACTTCCAATGCTGGCAAAAATTTTGTCTAAACCTAATTTCAGAATATCAAAATATTTTCATTATTAAAGATGTGCAAACTATGAATTTTTGTAACACAGAAAATTTTTAAATCAAGAATAAAGCAAGCATTATAAATTTATAAATTAAAAACCCATACTATATTAAATGTGGTTCATGTGAGAATGGGACAATTCATAAATAAAGGATTGTAATTTCCTTCTTAAATTGGTAACACAGGACTTAGGCCATGATTTTAGTTGCATATTGCTCCATAAGGACCACTGGTGTGATGGGATTCACAAATAAAATAAAAGCTTCAAATAATCTGCTTATTTTCCTTAGAAGGTAAGAAAAAAACACTTTTTGTTTTCAACTTGCTTTCATGGGTTTTCATCACAAGCAAAAGTCAATTTCCTAAGCAAAACTGGTTGGTAGCTTTGTGAGTACACGACGCATGTACCACGGTAGGAACAGCTGAAGGTCAATATGCCACCAAAGCTTGCTGTGAAAGCTCTGTGCTTTTTGGTTGATGAGGGAGTGTCTGACTGAAATAAAAATGAAAGAAAAATTGTATATCGATGTTATCCCGAGCCACAGTTTTCTTTACTAGAGACAACACAATCATGTCTACTGGTTTTGCACGACTTATTTATCCCATCTGTCAATGTCTACATGATTTCTCTTTTTGAAGCAGTTCGTCCTTCCAGTACAGTTGACAGCAAGTTAATCAGGTTTAGGAGCTATAGAATAATATGTAATAGAGCAAGATAACTGGTCTTCCTTTGTTTCTTTCGTCTGTTTGAAATACTGCTGCAAGTGTATAGATAAGACCCCGGAAGCTTTGTCAAGTCACACCTCACAGAGCAACTAATGTATATATTTTTCTAACATACATGACTGCACATAAACAGTACAAAATAAGTTCCTATAGCTCTAACAAATGCCATTTCTTGGTGAGTGAGGAAAGACCCCCCATGGAGATTTAAAAAATGATCCTTCAGTTCAGAAAATAAGTCTAGGAAAACAATCTCCCCAGGAGGCTGCCATATACACCCAAATCCCTCTGTGGCTCAAATATCCCCTTCCTACTCCACTCAAAAAGGACTCACGGATACTTGCAGTTAATTAAAAGCTATTTAAACAAGATAATTTTCTCTTTCAAGATTCTAGAAATCTCTTTTTCAGAGATATTATAAGGAGTAAATTGTCTCCTCAAGCTCCCTGGGGCACCTTACACGGGGCTTTGCAGACCTCTGTGATGAAGGCCCCTTCCTAAGAGACCCAAGCAAATCTCATGGCAGCCTTTACGGGGCTTCTGCCTGAGTAATAAAATCCTCCTTGTTTCTGAAGAGCCACTGTTTCATTTCAGGCAGTCCCTCTGGAAAGTGAGACACATTTATAAAAATGTGAGAGGGTGGTAATGAGCACTTTTATGACCCATATAATCAAATCTCTCTTTCTCATCATTGCCTCTTATTTGCTTATCTCATAACAAAACCACCCAGGCCCCCTTTCCTTCCTCAAATCCATTAAATAATAAAGCTGCCCAAGCTACCGAGCTGTTCACCTGTGACATAAAAAGGTTTGTACTGTCAGCAGAAAATTAGGTTTTGCTTTTGTTTCAGCAGGACACTAAGTTTCTACATTTCTTTCCATTTTCTCATTACTTGTCTCTGCTCTTTTCCTGTTCACAAATTATAGAATAAAATAACACACTCTTTTCACAAATATAGCTGAATGAATGACTATATCAATCAAGAGATTTATGCCACTTATAAAATCAAATATTTGGGTTTTTTTAAAGATTGATTTATTTATTTGATGGGGGGAGAGGGAGAGAGAAACTTAAGCAGACTCCCCCTGAGCATGGAGCCCAATGGGGGGGAGAGGCACTCTATCTCACAACCTTGAGATCACGACCTGAGCCAAACCAAGAGTCCAAGCTTAACCAAATGAGCCACTGAGGCACTCCTCAAATGTTTAAGTTTTTTAAAAAGTCCAATTAGGGGTGCCTGGGTGGCTCAGTTGGTTAAGCGACTGCCTTCGGCTCAGGTCATGATCCTGGAGTCCCGGGATCGAGTCCCGCATCGGGCTCCCTGCTCGGCGGGGAGTCTGCTTCTCCCTCTGACCCTCCTCCCTCTCATGCTCTGTCTCTCGTTCTCTCTCTCTCAAATAAATAAATAAAATCTTTAAAAAAAAAATAATAAAAAAAAAATAAAAAGTCCAATTAATTAAGAGTTTTAAAAGTTATTTGTTCTTATTTGTATTATTTGCATTTTTCCTCGCCTAAATCAGTAAAGCAGTTTTGTACCTACCATTTATTTTGGCCTGGCACAATTCTGCTAAATATGCACATGGCAGAAAACCCAGAAGAATCCCATTCACGAGTAGCTAAAGGCAACTGTATTCTCCACATTATTTGTAATTTTTTGGGGGGGTGTCAAATTGAAACTGTTATTCAGTCTGACTCTAATTAAAGTTCTCTTATTAAGAAAAAAAATAGGTTGTCTGCATTCCTAAAAAAAAAAAAAAAAAAATTCCTGCACCTTGGCAAGTTTCTGTCATGGGCAGTAGAAGGCAGACTCTTAATTCATTCATTTTTTTTTTTTTTTTCAACTCTATGTCACTTGTTTACTCATTTCCATCTCCATATTTGGTCTATAAATAATTTGCACACAGATATATTCATCATCTTTCTCAGAACAAATGCCTCTGCGCTGTCCCACCCACCCTTGTCGCCTTTTGAGAAATGCCTCACTGAGTAGCTCTGTCCAAGTTATCTAACTCTGAAACCATGACCGTATCCTCTAAAAAAGGAGAGTGTCAGTATTTTACTATACTAGCAGATACATGTGTGTTTGATTTTTTTTATTTTATGTTTTAGTTTCAGAGAAGAAAATTTATAAGCAATATAAAATTTTTAACCTAAAATAATGTTTAAGATCTGTTATATCTGCTTCTCTTACCTCCCTGTTCTTGCCCCTCTCAATCTTACCCCCTTTCCCTTCACTTTTTTCTCCTTTTTTCTCTATACGTGGTCCAAAGAAAATCTCAGATCTCTTTCATTCCTTTGTTTTTAATAAAAGTCCCAATAACACTATGCCAACACCAAACTTGGGCTATAACCCAAGCTCCTCTCTGTAACAGGCTATCCTTCCATGTCCTGGGAGAGGGAGAGGGTTGGCCAAGTATTCTGTGCTATGTGGGTGACACAGTGGAAAACAGGAGGAGGTCTTACTCACAGATGTGGCTGATAGATTTAGAAAGAAGATACCAACATTGTCTTAGGGGAGAAAACCATGGGTCAAAGTGGAGATAAGAATCAAGATTTTAAGTCTAAAGTTTAGAGAGAGTTACAAGAAAATAAGGCAGGAACAATAATAATGACTAGGGGGGTAGGCAGAAGTCTAAGGTGTTCTCTAAATGTCTAAGATGTCCACTTCTCCATCTGTATAATCTTTGAACTCTAATTCTGATGAATTTTACTTGCATGATTAATGTATATTAACCCACATTATATAGCACTGTTGACCCTAAGATTCAGGTGAGTCTGTCTTATTCACATAGTTCTTTAGAAGAATAGAGATTTCTGGTTTTCAGAATATAGTTCTTTCACTTCTTTGGGTAAGTTTATTTCTAGATATATTACTGTTTTTGGTGCAATTATAAATGGTATTGTTTTCTTAATTTCACATATGCTGCTTCATTATTAGTGTATAGGAATGCAAGATTGCTTAGGGTAGTATAGACATTTTAACAATATTTGTTCTTCTAATCCATGATCATGGAATGTCTTTCAATTTCTTTGCATTGTCTTGAATTTCTTTCATCAGTGCAAAGCAAATTGGTGTATCCCTGTTTAAAGCAGTATAAAGGCTCCTCAAAACTTTAAAAATAGAACTATCTTATGATCTAGTTATCGTACTAATGGGTATTTACGCAAAAAATACAAAAACACTAATTCAAAGGGATACATGCACTCCTATGTTTATTGCAGCTTTAATTACAATAGCCAAACTATGGAAGCAGCCCAAGTGTCCATTAATAGATAAATGGATAAAGAAGATCTGAGGGCGCCTGGGTGGCTCAGTTGGTTAAGCGACTGCCTTCGGCTCAGGTCATGATCCTGGAGTCCCCGGATCGAGTCCCGCATCGGGCTCCCAGCTCAGCAGGGAGTCTGCTTCTCCCTCTGACCCTCCCCCCTCTCATCTGTGCTCTCTCTCACTCTCTCTCTCTCTCAAATAAATAAATAAAATCTTTAAAAAAAAAAAAAAAAAAAAAGAAATCCCTTTAAAAAAAAAAAAAAAAGAAGAAGATCTGAGATATATATATACATGTATACATGTATCTGAGATACATATGTATATATAAAATGGAATATTATTCTGCAATAATATATATATATAATGGAATATCATTCAGCAATAAAAAAAATATATATATACCCTCAACAACAATGTCCACATTCTAATCCCTAGAACTTCTGGATATGTCATGTTCTATCCCAAGGAAGAATTAAGTTTGCAAATGTAGTTAAGGTTGCTAATCAGTTTATCTTAAAATAGATTTTTCTGGGTTGTCTGGGCTAACCCAGTATAATCAGAGGGGTCCTTAAATGGTGGAAGAGGGGGACACAAGATTCAGAATTAGAGAGATGACATCATGAGAAAGACTCCATCTGCCATTGGTGGCTTTGAAGATAGAAAGTGACTATGGAGGCCAAGGAATACAGACAGACTATAGAAGCTGGAAAAGGCAAGGAAACAAATTCTCCCCTAGAGCCTCCAGAAAGAATGAAGTTCTGCCAATACCTTGATTTTAGCCCAGTAAAACCCATTTTGGACATGGGTTACTATACTTCCAGAACTATAAGATAATAAATTGTGTTGTTTTAAGACACTAAGTATATGCAATTTGTTACCATGGCTACAGGAAACTAATAAACAGCTTTTCATTTCCTTTCCTTTCTCTAGGTTAACAGTACCACCACCTGCTCAACCATCCCAGTTAGAAATCTCAGCATCATCTCCAATTCTTCCCTTATATAACACAGGACCAAGTCCAAAAAATATTCTATCATGTCACTTGCATCTATTAATTCCACTCCATTGACCAAAATATTATTGGAACAGGTATTCATAATTTCTTGATTGGACTTATTGAAATTGCTTCTGCTATCAGAGATCACTCCATCTGTCAAGCTGATATCAGTGTTATTTTCTAAAGCTGCAAGATGTGATCAAGGCATCCTCTGGGTCACAAACTCACAACAACAAAAATAGCCTTTTAATGATTTTCATAACCTATAAGTTTAAAGTTTTTTTATACTACCTAGAAGACTTCAAATCTCTGAGAAGCCTTTAGAAAATTGAAATACTCATTACTATAAATCGTGCTCTTTGTTACTTTTTTTTATTTTAAATATAGTAACCCTCTTTACTTATCAATGATTTTGAATTACTTTTATCATTGTAATTATTCTTTGTCATATAATAACATTCCTGTTCCCAAATGATTTTCTGTGCCAGTTAGGATGCCTATCCTTTCCCAGTTAGTGTAGGGAAAATATTTTTGACATGATTCCTTTACACTCAAAGAACAGATCTTAAAAATTGGCCTCACTAAATGCATAGTATACTCCCACTTTGATTATTTTCCTGCAAACGTAAATATTCTCCTTATAGCATTAATAACCTGACACCAATTTTTTCTACCAAATACCTCTTATTAAATTGTTGAACAATAGGATTTTTAAGACACATTTTCACTTCCATATTTTATGTTAACTTGATATTACTATACTATTCATTACTAAATTACTACTTGTGAAGTTTTACTGGAAATGTGGGTAATTTTATTTTACTTTTTTCACCAATATGGATACATTAAGGCTGTCATGGGACTTATAGAGCCTTGACCACACCCTGTCTTTTGGTATCAACTGTATAAATATTTGAGAGAAGATGGTTATGATGTTCTCTCCATATCTGGAGTATCTCCCACCCCTGACCTCCACCAATACCTGAATTTAGCTCAAAGTTTTCTTGCATAGATGATTGCTCCTGGCTCCTACAAATTATTCTTATATTTTATTTTATTAACCTAGGCTATCTTTCTCAAATCTCCTAATTGTACATTGAACTGTTTTAGGTAAAGACTAGAGTGGTATCTACTTCCATTAATTTATTTCAATCATTTGAAATTGCTATATGTGACTATTTTTGACTGACAAAATTTTCTATTTTATAAGGTTACATAAAATATTTAGCCTAAAAAAATTGTACACATGATTGCAGATACCTATTTTCCAACGTCCCTAAGTCTAATATTTCTTGTCTTCATAAACCCTTTTGTACACTGTTGGCTTTTTGAGTGGAACAATCTAAATATGAAATCTAGAATTTTCTATAGTGTGTTTAATATTTTCAAATCAACATATAATACCCTGAAATACTGGAGAATAGAGCATGGATATTAGCACACATCAGAAACAGACTGAAGGCCCTCACATGAAGCACTCAAAATAGAAGATTCTTATCTTCAAACCTAGTAATCTTTCAGGCCTCAAATATCTAGTACTCTTGGAGTCCTAATACTGTTACCTTGTTAATTTCATGCAACTCCAACAATCTTTGCCCAGCATTGATTGCTCTACTATCACACAAAATCAACAATTTAAACGAATTAGAATGTTTGAGGGATTTGGAGAACCTTTAGAGAGATTCATCAGTAGAATGAGGATTAATCTAGGAGAGGATGGATAACAAAACCCACCTTAAATCATTAGAATAAGTCTTAAAGAAATAGAATTATACTAAAGTACACTGTAAATAATTTAGTCAAAAAACAAAGGGTTGTCTTTCTTCTGAAGTATGTGAAGGTTGCTGGTCACATATTGCCACTTTGAACTTCACTCACACATATTAACCTGTTCCTGCCAGTGATTTGTCTCTGAATATGCAAAATAATCATACTTAGGAAGCAACCTCACATGAGTCAAGATTTTTTGAAATATGGAATGAAACTGCCTTTAATTTATGTTCTTGTTTTTATCCCTTTGGAGTCTTATGGATAAGAACACTTCAAGTCACTAATTCTCATTGATTTGCCTTCAATTATTTCAAATTCCTTAGAAGAAAAATTCCTGGCCTGGGTTTAAAATATGATTGCTGATGTTTTACTGAAAATGTTACCTGTCATAAAACTTAAATCTCATCTAGATATATTATTTTTTTTTAAAGATTTTATTTATTTATTTAAGAGAGAGAATGAGATAGAGAGAGCATGAAGGGGGGAGGGTCAGAGGGAGAAGCAGACTCCCTGCTGATCAGGGAGCCCGATGCGGGACTCGATTCCAGGACTCCAGGATCATGACCTGAGCCGAAGGCAGTCACTTAACCAACTGAGCCACCCAAGCACCCTAGATATATTATTTTTAAAATACTTTAAAAGTGACTCAAATGTCCTCATAAAGTTATGACCAGATATATAGGCTTTATTGGTAGGGGGGGGAGATAAATTTCTTTTGTTTTTGTTTTTCTCCTTTGAGAAAGCAACAATAGATGGAGTGAATTGGACTTGAAGATATATTTTTCCAAATATCAAGATGTTTAAGAAATGTGTTTTCCTAACTAATTAATAAAAATAACTCTTATTTATGTGAGTTACTTCTTTTGCCTTGAGTTTGAAATCTCTGAACCACATGCAGATAAAAAATATTCATTAACACTGAACTTTAAAAGCTTATTAAAAAACCCATTCCTATTTTTCCACCTTTTCTTCTGGCAAATAACTAATGGGAGGATTTTTCACAATCAAATAGACATCTGTAAAGAGATAGATGAATGAGGGGGGTTAATTAATGGCATAAAAATGGGGAAATTCTTAATTTTTATTCCCACAACTCTACTAACATCAAATTGTTACCAACACTTGCCACCTGTTTCTATCACTGTCACTTGTCTCCTTGTGCATCGTTTCTCTTCCCTCCATTGTTTGACTGGATATTCAAAGGTCTTGGATAATTAATCATCCAGAACTGTTTTAAACATGTCTTTGCCCCAACAGGCCTTTCAAATAATGAGCCTCTTTGCAAGTGTTCAAAGATGTAATACATTATGCCAAGATAGTAAAATCTCCAAATTATTTGCTTCTTTTTGCTGATTTATATTAACCCAATCTTTCAATTCTTTATTCCCAATTGTTGAATATAACATCAACAGAAGATGGCACTGTTTATTCATTGTTTAAAAAAAAAAAAAATCAGCAAATAATCTCTTCACTTAGAACAAAAAAAGAAATTTAAAAATCTACCTATGAGGGAAACAGTTTTATTCAAAACTGGAGAGGAGATACCTGTTATAAAACGTAATTTATTTGAAAATTAGAATGGGAAATAATTTAAAATTAAATATGGAAAACTACATCTTGAAATATACTTACTTCCATTGATGTTGGAGGAACAGATCATTTTATAACACCATGTTAGTTATATATGAAAAATATCACTGCCGCATGTGATATAGAGTTTGGGGGGGTACCAACACTCACTTTGGAGTTTTGTTCCATCTTTAGTTTTATACATTCTGAGACACTGAACAAGTTATTTCTCTCTGAATTTAAATGACTTCATTTATAAAATGGAGGTAATAATACCTACTCTATTTTTGAAGATTAAGTGAAAATATAGTAAGCATTCAACTGATGGCTATCATCTTACCATACTAGAATGCAAACATTGTGTGAGGCAAAGAAAACAAATCTGTCTTTTATCATTATATTATCAACAAGTAGCACCATGTCTGACGTTTGGTAGAAGCATGAGGAATGTTGCTGTAGTGGAAGAAATAAAACTTCAACGGATTGTAGATTGGCTATAAATATTGTTAAAATGATACCTGAGTTTTCAGAAGCAATAAGTGCATAAAAACAAGTTTTCTAAGGAGGTAGGAAGAAATTTATTTATTTTTTCTTTTTATAAATGTAGCTCTTAACACTATTACATATGAATAGATGAGTATGTCTGAAAATAAAACAAGGATAAAAATTTGTTCCTGTGCAATTACCCAAATTTACAGGCAAGACAAGTTACTTGAATCCAATCTACACTGATTAAACGTGTATGTTTAAAGTCATCAAACATAGAAGTGATGAGCTTATCTTTTATCCTAGAATTTAACTCCAGAGCAAACTTGAACCTTAAAAACAAAAATTGCAAATACATGTTTAGAAAGAGTTACATATTTAAGTTCTCTTCCCCATAACCCCTATACAATAGAAATTACCAGAAAATCCATTTTTTCTTCTTCTTAGGTATATAACTACCCTATTTCCCAGTTTTTCTTGCAGTTAGATTAGCCACGTGATTGAGTTCTGGCCAATGAAATGTGAATCAAAGTCCTATATGTTACTGTTCTGTGAAGGTTTTTAAGAAATGGATATGACCCCCAGTTGGTTACCAAGAGCAGGGTGGTAGTTGAGCTCCATCCCGCCAGGGAAGAACATTTTATCACTGACATATTTAGAATAGCTACTGCAGAACATCTCTCATTCTTTCCACTAGCAAGATCCAGATGACAAAGGGCTGAAAGTGATGGAAAACTACAAGATGGAAAACCCTAGTTCCCTGGATCATGGAGCTAATTCACTCATGAACCAGAAAATCTAATTTAAACAGGAGAGTGAGAAATAAACTTCCATCGTGTTTGAGCATTATGAGTCATTAGGTCCGCTTTTTCTAGCAGTTTTCATTACCCAAACTAACACCAAAGAAAATAGTGGTATGATACCCAGAGAACACATGAAACTTACTACTTCCTTAGTCCTTTCTTAACCACTTTCTTTGCACCATCATATTGCTAATTATCATGTCTCTGCTTTTCACCATTTTTACTCACTAAGGTGTTCATTGGCTGAAAAAAAAATCTGACATTATTATTTGCTTCTCTCTGACCTTCTCTAAGCTAGAATAAAGATTTTTCTTACTTAACTTCTAATAGTAAGCCTTGTCAAGAGGTGAAACCAGACTTTATTTATTCAGTTGATAAGCAATTACATATAGGAGGCACATACTTTTTATTAAAATTTTGGTATTCTTAAATTAACAATACAAAGTTGTAGCTCATATATACAGCTCAGTTTTTATTATATTTTACAGAAATAGCCTAATTTCTATCACCTCTCTGTCTGATAGGCTCACCTCTCAAGCTATTCTCAGATTTGGTAAATTTCTTTCTTTTTTTTTTTTTTTTTTAAGATTTATTTATTTTATTTGAAAGAGAGAGAGATAAAGAGAACATGAGTGGGTGAGGGGCAGGAGAGAGAGAGAGAGACTTTCAAGCAGTCTCCCACTGAGCACAGAGCCTGACACAGGGCTTGGTCTCACCACTCTGAGATCATGACCTGAGCTGAAATCAAGAGTTGGACGCTTAACCGACTGTGCCACCCAGGTGCCCTGATTTGGTTAATTTCTAACACCAGCAGTAATGAAGGAGGCAGGGGTGGAGAAATGCTATTTGAAACAAAATTAATATTAACTACTTCCACCCCTGTGTATGTGGTGGGATAGGTGGGTAGGTTTAGAGGACAGCATAATTCATCTCACTGGGAACAAAATACCTATATTGCTATTACCTTTCACTATAGAGCATTAATAGAAGCAAGAAGGGAGTGTTAGAAATGCCCAAGTGACTCCTAATTGTTTACTGCTGAAGAATATAGCCTGGAGTAGATCCATAGCAGAACATATTACTAAGTCTTGGATAATGAAGAAAAGAGGGAAGACCAAAATGAGCAATCAGAGGAGACAGCTATATGCTTTGCATAGTAAAATTAATGAAAGTGACTGGTTGGGGTAGAGTAAAAGAGATATAATCTCTAAAGGGAGAGAAGCTGGACAAAGGTTAATAAATTCTAGCATGCGTAAGTTCATTATGTGAGTGTGAATTTTTGTGAGAAAAAAAGCTGGTTATTCTAAATTTGGCCCTCCTTTCCCTGATTTCATTCTCTTTCTCTGTTCTTTCTCTTTGCCCTGTGCTCTAGGATTTGGAACCTTGCAGGTTGCAACACCAGGCCCCCTTGGCCTCTGGCTTTGAAAGAAGACATTTGCAAGGTTTCAGAGGACAGGAGGAGAAATAAGTCAAGGCATTTCTTCCCTTTTGCCTTTTCTGTTTCACAACTTGGATCCTGGAATAGTTGCTTCTTTCTATGTCTACAGTCTAGATGGGTGGTCTTCCCCATGATTCTAGCTCTCACCAGCTCCTGATAACATCATCTCCTCCCTTCCCTCCTTTAGGCCTGAGGGGGGTAAACTGTAACAACTCCCCAGCTGGTTCCCTGGGTCCTGCCCACATTTCTTCCAGTTACTGAATTACATTCTCTTAAATTAAACACTTCTGAGTACATTTGTCTCTTGCCAGAGCATGACTCATACATCGGGAGTGTCATTGACTAGAGACAGATTTTAATGTTTGGCCTGGCCTTTGTTATTTGAAAAGTCTCTAAAGGCAGAATTGAGACAAATTAAAGTGTTTGGTTGACTTAAAATGTTGATATCATTTTGTGTCCATAAAACATAAAGAAATCATTTGGTGTTTCTTGAGTGTTATTTCCATATATCTTAAAATAAATTACATGAGCATAATCAACATTTTAATGGCCAATACATTTCTCAATGTTTTTAACTATTAGAAGTAATTTAAAACACAAACAACTAATCCATTTATTTCTATCTCAAGTAGCTACTCACCCTCTGGGGTCTAAGTTCTCCATCCCAGTGATATGTGCACATGAGATGATATGTGGATTCCTCAGCTGATAGTAAAACCCAACTGAGATCAATCATTCATCAGAAGAGAACTGAGCTGTCTGAAAATTTTGTGAAATATCAGACAGAATTCAATGATATTTTAGTAAAGCAAAACTTTTATTATTTTTTTTATTAAGCAAAACTTGAAAATAAATCTTAGATGATAGGGAAGTCCCACCAAAAATCTGAGTAATACAAATCTAGATAAAACACTAGACAAAATGTTCATGTTCTACACACGAACATGAATTTCTGATAGTTCTTTGCCTGAAGATCTTTTATGCAATGTCTATACTCCTTTGTTGTACTTTTCAGTGTACAAGTTCAGTTTCTTGTACAAGATTACAAATTCTTTGAGAACAGAGATTTTCATATCAGTCTTTTAATATGAAGACTGCAAACCGTTATTGCTACAAAGAGCTTAGATATTTTAATTTTTTAATTTTTTTTAATTCCCACTTTTCTTGGTATTCTACAGAATCAGGTAACACTGATGTGGTTTTGAAATGTTGGTGAGGCCCAGAGCCGATGGCCAAGACAGAATTCTTGAGATGTCCTTGCTGCAAAAAGGTGATTTTATTAAAGTACAGGGACAGAACCCGTGGGCAGGAAGAGTTGCTGCCTCGGGATTGTGAGGAGCTACTGATTATATACTTTTGGGTTGGGGGAAGTAAAAGTGAAGGAAGTTCCAATAGGATTTTCATATGCTAAAGAAGACTCACAGGATCCTGGAGGCCTTGCTCTTGTCAAACTAAGGTTGTTTTTCCCTCTAGCAAGGCATTAACATTAAGATGGTTGGGAGCATCCTGGAGCAATGTTCTACTCTGCCCACCTCAAGTATTTGTCAATGACCTGTAGGTTAAAAGGACATTTAATTGTACCTACATTTCCTTCTGCCTTCTTTTCCCACATCAACACTACTATTCCTTCCACACACTATGTATGGTAGAGTAATATAAAGATGCTTAAACCTTCTATATAACAAAACTGAATGTTTTCTCTGAGGCTGGGAAGCACTTTTAAAATGTCACTAAATCTCTTATCTGCTGAGAGTTTCTTAGCTACATGAAATGACTGAGGTTTTTTTGTTTTGTTTTGTTTTGTTTTGTTTGCCGGGGTGGTGGGGACAGTGGGTGCAACGCTTAGAAATTTGTCATGGCAACCCCTTAGAGCCGTATTTTGGTAATCTAGGTCCCTGTATTCTTGGAGGAACAGTCATATCTTATATCTAGTCTACATTAGCTGAGTGCTGGATTCCCTTGGCTTTCTTGAATCTTGAATTATACAGGCAGGAGACCCTTAGAAGCACAGAGAAAGGGAAAGGGGTAGCAGAGTATTAGGGGAATGACTTGGTTCCTTTCAGGACAGCCCTTTCTTCTCTTTACCTGAGTTAGTCTGCCCTATTCCTAGAGCTCTGTATCTGGGAAAAACAGCACATTACTACTTTTGGTGGAAATTGAGCTACCAGTTTTTAAAACTTCTCCTTCTTGGGGCATATGGTTTCTTTCCATATTGGGACCTGTTTACAAAGGCTTGTTAAACTGTGGTCTTTAACACTTTTATATTCTAAAAATACAGTTAAGAGTGAATTCTTAGGAAGTCTCCATTCTATGATCTTCTTAACAGGAAAACTACGGTTAATACAGTATTCAAATTTTATGCCTGGAAATGCACATATTCTGAGATTAGTGTATATAGTATGATTTTGACTCTATAAGTTTATCCATGCTTATTTTATACTTTTTTTTTTTTTTAAAGATTTTATTTATTTGACAGAGAGAGACACAGCCAGAGAGGGAACACAAGCAGGGGGAGTGGGAGAGGGAGAAGCAGGCTTCCCGCGGAGCAGAGAGCCCGATGTGGGGCTCGATCCCAGGACCCTGGGATCATGACCTGAGCCGAAGGCAGACGCTTAACGACTGAGCCACCCAGGCGCCCCTATTTTATACTATTCTTTAAAAACCCTTGAGTGGTTGATGATATTCACTTATATATATCATTTAAGTTCAGATAATAGTATGGTTATGAAAATCAATAATTTGTATTTAACACAGTAAAATATCTTGAATATTTTAATTTCAATTGTTAGTAAAAGCAAATTTCTAAATGTTAGTTAATAAACTGACTTCTGAGTGAAGCAATTGAAAGATACTGCACTCTAGCTGTTCCAACTAAAACTTAGCTGGTACAATCAAATCCTGTGAATTGATTATATAATCACCCTTCTCCTGATCTATATATCAGAAACCACCCATAGCTACTAGCTATTTCTGGCCTCCTCTTCATTATGAACAGGCTTAGTAAGTAATTCAATAAACATTTATTAACCCTCTACTACCTACTAGATCCTGTGCCATGTACTGGGGATAAATGAGTCACACGTGCGGACTCCTTCTGCAGGTGGGGGAGATGAATGCTTATCAAGTGATTAAATGAGAACAATAAAATATCAACAATAACAATTGCTACAACAGAGAGGGTTCTAGAGACAAGCTTAAAACCAGGATATTTGACTTAAAGAAACCTTGGAAGTATTAATTATTAAGCTCTTATCTGAAGGAAGCACAGACGTTAACTAGGTTACATGGGAAAGGAAGAAGGAACAGCATGTGCAAAAGCCCTATGGTAGGAGACACTGAAATTTGGTCAAAGGGTTAGAATGGAGAGAATGATAGAGTTTGTACAGTCAGAGGAAGCAAAGATTTAATAATGTAATCTTTATCATTTTAGCAGAGGGATGTCACTAGAGGATTTTAAACACAGAAGTGGCATGTTGAGATTAGAGAAATGCCATCCTACCTCGGGAATATTGTTTGCCAGGAGACTGTTGTAATGTTTCAAATGAGGTTTGGATGGGCATGAAGTTGGTACAGTTGGTGGATTTGAGAGATTTAGAGAATAAAATCAACTATACTTTTAGTTTATCAGAGATACTTTATTCAAGGAAATAGTTATGAAGAGATATATTTCCCTTGTGCTTATATCACCATCATGGCTGAGCCTCTGGACTGAATCATCTGAAAAAAGACAAAACAGACAGAAAACAAAACACAAGCATTTCATCTTGCAAGTGCAATGTACAGAGTGAAATCTTCCCTCAATTTAGTTACCCTGTAGGGTAAATATATTAATATTGATACAGGGACAAATATACAAAGGCATGGCACAAAGACTGTGGCAGAGGTCCCATTCATCTTATGATTAAGGAAAATGATTATGATTTTAAAAGGAAAGCGTAAGCGGGCATTCCTGTCAAACTCCTTTTCTTGATGATGGTGTGGGGGATTACCAATTACAAATCTATCTTAGGAAAAATCACTTGTTGCATACATACCACTTTCTCTGTAGAAATACCCATAGGAGATGATTTTTGTTTGATTTTTTCCTCCCTGAAAACATCTTTTAGATATCTTATATAGAACTTATTTTCCCTATATACATATCCTTAAAAATGTCAAATTTTTGGCGTTTTTCCTCACTTCTTGAGGGATGTTAAACTGTCATCTCTTTACTTCATGTGATAAAGAGCAGATCACTGGTTGCTTCTCGGGGTGAGAAACAACTGGAAAGTGGTATAAAGAAACCTTTGGAAGCAAAGCACATGTTCCGTATCTTGCCTCAGTTGGTGGGCATACAAGTCAAATTCATCAAACTGTATATTTAAGATCTGGACATATTCTGTGTGTAGTATTTTCTTCAATTAAAAAATAAATAAGATTAATATAAAAAATAAAGATTTCTCTCAGTTCTAGTGTGCCTCAAGGTGAAAGATGAAAGTTCATGACTGAAACGGAGATAAAGTGGACATTATCCCATTGAACAGGGAAAACTGAAAAGAGACCTAGTGATTTTTTTTTTTTTTTTAAGATTTTATTTATTTATTTGACAGAGAGAGAGACAGCGAGAGAGGGAACACAAACAGGGGGAGTGGGAGAGGGAGAAGCAGGCTTCCCGCGGAGCAGGGAGCCCGATGCGGGGCTCGATCCCAGGACCCTGAGATCATGACCCGAGCCGAAGGCAGTCGCTTAACCAACTGAGCCACCCAGGCGCCCCGAGACCTAGTGATTTTTAAGGTATCTGAATTCTTGTTATGCTTTGAAAAGAGGTTAGGCAGTTTTTCTGGCTTCAGAGATAAAGCAAGAGCAAGAGGTAAAACTAATAGATGAAGAACCATGTTTCATTTCAGGAGAACATCTCAACAATTGATGCTTTTCATTCTACAGGCTGGGGTAGAAAGCTTTCTGGTCATGCAAATTCTAAGCAGAAAAAGATGAATTGGGCTTAGAGATGTCAGGAGGTATTTCTATAGGTATGGGATTTGGCTAGATGGCCTTTGAGATTTTTATTAACTTTAAGATCTGAGTATCTAAAGTTTATATTTCAACATACCAAATTACCCTAGCGTAGCTATTCTTGTAAGGATCTGAAGGCTGCACTTAACACACTACTCATCCTACCTCACTGTCTGTCACATTTAACACATTTGCTATCACCTTTAAAGTACTGTGTTTATAAATCTATGTGGAGTATTTAGTATTTTAGATTGAGTTTCTTTTGATTTTATGAGTTTATTTTAATCTTGTTCCATGGCTTATTTCTTATTTCAAATGCAGTGCATTAGAGACTTTAGAAATGGAGCTATGCACTAAAAAGAAATTGAGCTGAAACATTTTTTTCTCATTTACTGTCTAAGGCAACATACCATTAAAAATTATATTAATAACATTTTGTTTGGGGTGCCTAGGTGGCTCAGTAGGCTAAGCGTCTGCCTTCAGTTCAGGTCATGATCTCAGCGTCCTGGGATTGAGCCCCACACTGGGGTCCCTGCTCAGCAGGGGTCTGTTTCTCCCTTTCTGTCTGCTTCTCCCCTTGCTCATGCTCTCTCTGTCTCTCTCTCAAATAAATATTAAAATAATAATAATAATAATATTTTGTTTTCTGGTAAAATCATCCTCAAAAAAAGTCCTTCATTGGTAATATTAAAAAAAAAAAAAAAAACTACTGTATCTAGTGAACTAAAATCTCAGTTTAGCTCTTTGTTAGTGGATCTGTCCATGAAGTACTGAAATAATCTATTTATTAACAGATTTTTGGATTTCCTGAACTATAATTTTTTAATAAGTAATAATCAATGCAAATTAGGTAATGAAGAGATAGATAGATGGTAGATAGACAGATATTTAGAGAGAGAACTGACCTAAGTTTTTCAAATGTCTGTTTTGATAAGTATAGGTATATTAAAAACTACATAAAACAACTAAATCTAATATTACTTTCCTTTTATAGAAAACAAAGTACTTTTAAAGACTGCCCCCCCCAAACTGAATCAAAGCTGGGAATGGCATTCACTATATTTATGGGTATGGTACCAGGAACTGAGCAGTCAGAACTGACATTAGCTGATATGAATTACTGTTTTATACTAATACCATAATTGGATGAACATAAAATTAAAACAAAAAAAAAGTTTTGCATTGAATGTATTTTGTTTCATAAACCATCATTACATTGTCCTTATGTTTTTATGTTGTCTTGGATTATAAAAATTTGGCTACACATGAGTAAGTGTCCTCAGAAGAATAGTTGGTAATACTAACCTGAAATATCCTTCAAAGGTATGACGCCCTCAGTTAGCATCATAAAAAGAGGGGAAGTGAATTTCATGTGTTACTGAAACACAGGTATTAAATTCAAATATCTGAGACAATTCTCTCATCCCTGTAGGGGAAAGGAATTTTTCTTGGGATTGTCTTTAAGAATGGATATATGCTACTGTAGCTTCAGAATACATATGAAGTGGAATACTTGGTCCTATTCCCTAAGCTGTTTTCAATCTAGCTGTAGTAACAAGATGAAGGTATACAAAATAACCAGAAAATGATTTTAAAGTGATGCATCTAAGTATATAAGATAATATCGCTAGACACAAGTCTAATAAGGTAACCCACAGGAAAGGACTGAGCACACGAAAGCAAATTTAATTGTAAAAAGATTTTCAAGTGCAATGAATTCTATTTATAATTTGGAATCTATGAGAATTTTAAACATGCTCATGAATAACCAACAAGGGATATAGCTCTATATATAGACATTAGATTCTTAAAGTGTGAAAAAGGACTAAGCTGGGTGAGAAATAGCCATATGTGCATCCCTGCTTCATGCTCCATAGGAAGCCTAGGGCTTTCTATATATACTTTGATAGGTCCTTAATTTGACATGTTAACTCTGCTCCCAAAATACTTCATTAAAGAGACTGTAGGGGCACCTGGGTGGCTCAGTCGTTAAGCATCTGCCTACGGCTCAGGTCGTGGTCCCAGGGTCCTGGGATCGAGCCCCTCATCAGGCTCCCTGCTCTGCAGGGAGTCTGCTTCTCCCTTTCCCACTCCCCCTGCTTGTGTTCCCTCTCTTGCTGTGTCTCTCTCTGTCAAATAAATAAATAAAATCTTGAAAAAAAAAAAAAAAGAGAGAGACTGTAGAGGGGTGTCTGAGTGGCTCAGTTGGTTAAGCATATGCCTTGGCTTGGATTGTGATCCCGGGGTCCTGGGATCGAGTCCCGCATGGGGCTCCCTGCCGGGTGGGGAGCTTGCTTCTCCCTTTCCTACCTGCTTGTACTATCTCTCACTATCTCCATCTATCTCTCTTTCTCAAATAAATAAAATCTTTAAAAAATAATAAATAAATAAATAAATAAATAGACTATAGATTGATGAATTTTAAGTATTCCATGAAGTCCCACTCATTACCATGGATTTTGGTAACAACGGCCACCACAAATATCCTGGTCTTAATCCCTGGAACCTGCCAGTGTTGCCTTATGTGGCAAAAGGGAATTTGTAGATGTAATGAAGTTCCAGGTTTCCAGAAGATTCTTCTGAATTATCCATGTAAGCCCTAAATATAATCACAGGTGTCCTTATAAGAGGGAGACACAGGATTATTTTACTAAAGAAGACAAAGAAGGCCACATAAGAAAGTTAGCGAGATTGGAGTGATGTGGCCACCAGTTAAGCAGTGTCAGCTGCCTCTAAGAGCTTGCAGGGGATGAATCTTCCCCTGGAGCCTCCAGAAAGAACCAGCCCTGCTGACACCTTGATTTTGGTCTCTTAAGACTCATTTTGGACTTCTGACCTTCAGAACAAAAGAGAATAAATTTGCATTCTTTAAGCCACTAAATTTGTGGAAATTTGTTACAGTGGCAAAAAGAAACTAATAAAGAAAAATGTTTTTGCTTTTCTTAGATCTGCTCTGATTTCACTTTGAAATTAGATTGTTCTCAGGTCCTTCTAAATTGGTAGCTTGCTTCACACTCTGCCTTTATCAGCTCTGTTATACACCTTTGTTTGTTGTTGTACACCTTTTTGTTTTTTGTTTTAATTATATTGTCCCCTTTGCCAAATTACTTATATTAAAAGTGAAGCCATATTTAGTATTCTTTCTGAAACAGCTTATCAGAAGCCAATTAAACAATTTATTCTATCTCTTGTTGGAATCTACATAGCTCATAAAATTCATCATAAGATTGGTCCCATTTGACAACACAGTTTTTCTTTTACTCAGATAAATTAAGCAATCATAAAATGTCATGTAGAGGGGCAATTTATATGCTCTTTAATGTTTAAATGTAAAAAATACAATATTTCATAATACCTATAATATTACATCCCCTGTAGCTTTTTATTTATGATAAAATCCTAAAGACATGAAACTGAACCACATAAGAAGTTAGAGGCTATAACATACAGAGTAAATGTGACATATCCCTTTCCCAGGGCACCAACTTTTTTATGAGTTGTTTACCAAGAAGTGGTAATGAATGCATAAATGGGAAATTAAGTATGGCAAATTGGGATCTTAGGTAAATGGAGAATGTGTCATGAATATAACAGCTGTTGAAAATTTTTTGTAGGAAAGTCAAACCAGAATGGTGTTGGACACTTACAGACTGAATAATATTCCTGTAAAATTCATATGGTGATGTCCTAGCCCCCAGTACCTCAGAATGTCACTGTATTCAAAGATAGAATTTTTAAAGAGGGAATTAAGTTAAAATGAGGTAATTAGGGTGGGCTCCAATTCAATATGATTGGTGTCCTCATAAGAAGAGAAAATCTGGACACAAATGTGTACAGAGAGACAACCATATAAAGACACAAAAAGAAGACTGACAGAAGCCATCCATGAGCCAAGGAGAGAGGCCTCAGAAGAAACCATCCTCCTGACATCATGATCTTAGACTATAGCCTCCAGAATTGTGAGAAAATAAATGTATGCTAAACCAACACCACCCAGTTCATGGTACCTTGTAGGGCATCCCTAGCATATGAACAAATACTCAGAGTAGTTAAATTAAGTTTCTTAGTCATTAGTTTAATAGAAAAATCACAAATATTTGGTCATTTTGGTTTATTTAAGTAAACAAAACATTAGGAGAATTTAAATGAAATATTTTGAGCTTCAGAAACATGTTATCCATTATATCTTATATATTTCTGTGACACGTGCTAGGGTCACCTGGTTCAAAATTAGGGTATTTTGTTGTCTTTGGAGTTACTCATAGCGTTTTTCTCCTTTTGAGTCCCTATAGATGCATTCATGTAAGTTCAGCCTAGAGTAGTTTTTAATTCTAGTGAAAAAAAAAACACTCAATGAACATATGCTTACCGTCTATTTGTTTCTATGTGTTAGCCAAACATGTGGAGGCATTTTAAAATTAAATTGCTCACTTTCTGATTTGGATGAAGAAAATAAAAATTATGAAAGACAAATGTAGATATCACATTCATGGGGGTGTTTTGTTTTGTTTTGTTTTACCATGATGGTGAATAAGATTGGAAAGATTTTTTAAATTTAATTATATTGTTTTAGAAAATATTCAATCCAAGCATTTTTTGAGGTTGTTACCAAGTGAAGAACGTATGACTACTTGTCATTCTTTGTGAGATATTATACTCATTATGAGAAATTTAATGCATTATGACTTATTTTCAATGAAATATAAAATCATATGATGTGTTAAGTTTAAAATAACAAAGTTTGATTTTTAAAAATTTATTGGTAGCTAGGAAAGCTAAAGCTATAATTTAAATATGGTTAATTTCAAGGATCCAGGAGCTATGTCAAGTGCTCACTAGATTTGAAAAGGTAAATCTAGAAATAACTGAAGGGGAACATCAAAAGTATGCCCTTATTTTAGGAACAAAATACTAGAATAGTAAGGGCTGAATGACATTTAAATGCCTTATTTATAGCATGCTTTCAAAACCAATGTGAGCTTTCAAATTTCTGTATATCTCCACTTTTCCATATATCTGAAAAAAGTAGGATTTGACCGCATGTTGAATTATTTATGTTTTCTGGTGATGCTGCTATTATTTCAATTCTGATAAGTATAGTGAATATTATTTTTATTGTTTCACTTTAATTAATGATAGCATCTATATTATTAATATTTCCCTTTACATTCCAAAAGTTCCAAAGTTTACAAATCAGAAGATGTGTATTTCTGCTCCATTGTTTTCTCTAAATTTACATGAGATATCAGAATGGAAATTGTAGTCTGATTTCCTAAATAACACTGTTATCAACTACAGTAGCTCTGTAGTTTTTATCCTAAATTTGTGAGTGACTATTCTGTATCTCATTCTTGAAACAATGTACCATACAACTTTGTCAAATTTATTTATTTTTTAATTAAAATTTTCATTTTGAGGTGTTTATAATTTTTCTTTTCTTTTCTTTTTTTTTTTAAAGATTTTATTTATTTATTTGTCAGAGAGAGAGAGCACAAGCAGGGGGAGTTTCAGGCAGAGGAAGAAGCTGGCTCCCCATGGAGCAAGGAGCCCTATGAGGGACTCCATCCCAGGACCCCAGGATCATGACCTGAGCTGAAGGCAGACACTTAACTGAATGAGCCACCCAGGCATCCGTGGGGTGTTTATAATTTTTCATGCAGTTTTAAGATATAACACAGAGAGATCCTTTGTAGCCATTATCTGATTTCCCCGAATATGATACTGTATTAATATCTTAATATGTATACAATATCACATCTAGAAGATTGACATTGGTATAATCTACCCATCTTATACAGATTTCCTCAGTTTTACCTTTATTTGTGTGTTTGTGTATGTGTTTCATTCTACATAATTTTATCACATGTGTATGTGACCACCACCACATTCAAGATATGCAACAGTTTCATTACCTCAAGGACTCCTTGTGTTGTCATTTTAGAACCACATCCAGTTCCCTCCCACCCCCTTTATCCCTGCCAACTACTACTGGGTTCTCTATTTTCTACAGTTTTGTCATTTCAAAAATGAATGGAGAAAGCATACTTGTAAGAAGGTCAGGGACTCACAGACCCTTTTCTATCCAATGAGTCAAGGTAACCAGCAGGTCTGTGAGCTGTCTTGAGTGACACCTGGTGAGGCTAAATCAGTAACCAAGGGGAAACCAGATGTTGGGAGCAGTCGCAAAAGTTCCCTCAGGAAACGAACCATAATCACAAGGAAACATAAAAGAAAAATTGTCATTTTGAAGTATGTAAGTAGGACCTTTGGATATCCTTGACCCAGACTTAAAAAGATTCTGACTTCAAATAATAGAAAAATGGGGGAGGGCTAGTTTAGAAAAAGAAAACATAATATTTTAATATTGGAGATGTATTTCCTATATAAAGCAAAACCTAAAGTGATCCTTACTATTTATTTTTTTAAATGGTCTTTAAAAAGCAACACACATAAATTCTTTTCTACTTCAATCCTTTTTTCAAAAGTGGGTAAAGTGAATATATCGTTTTTTTCTTGATTTCGTTGACGAACATGGCAGTCATGACAGATCTATCCTTTTTAATCTAAAAAATTGTTCATTACTCCCCACATTCATTTAAAAAAAAAAACTTTAAAATCTTATCTCTGGCAACCTATATTAATTCAAGCTTGTGTAAATAATACTTAGGATTTTTGGCTCTTAAAAAATACAAATTCCCTTCTCACTGCTCAGAAAATTGCAAATCTGATTTCTTTCCTCAGACATAATGGAGGGGGAGCGCCAGGAGGCAGGAAGAGAGAGGAACACTGTCCATGCAGGAATAAGTCAGGAAGTAGTTCATGGGCTAGTCTTAATGAAATTTCTGAAAAATTGTGCTTTTCATAGGCTTTATTACAAGAAAAATATCACAGTGGGATTTAATAACATCAGAGGTTAGTAATAGAAGGAACATTATGGGAAAATAAAAAAAAAAATAAAAATAAAATCTTCCACTCCTGTGCACCCTTCCCACTGAAATTACTAGCGTATTATATACAAAACTGCAGTAAAAGGGGAAAAGCACATAAAAATTACGATTATTTTCTAGCCTTTAAAAATGAACTGATTGCTTTTGTCTTTACCTGCTAAGACCTGAGTTCAGGGATCAGTTCCTCTGCAAGTGATTATGGTTTCTGAAATGATCAGAGGACTGTTTTCTCCACTGTGCTTTAGATATTAGACTAAAACTGGAGACAGAGAGGAAACTTGTGGAAATAGAAAGTCTGAGTTTTCAATTATAAATTACTGGAAAATTATTTTGATGTAGTGGTCATACTTTTCTGTTTCTTGACTCATTATAGTAGGGAATTTTATGATCTCTTTTTAAAAAATGATGTCTGTTTGGACTGTTGCTTCTCCTATCAACAGACAAATATCCTTTAAGTGTGGAGCGATGAGCATAAGTTTGGAATAAACATTGAAAAATTAAAACAAAAAAAAAAGATTTTTATGGGGGTTACAAGCAATAAACACCCAAAAAATATTACAAGGCAGTAAAGAATGTTAGATAATACATCTAAGCAAAAAATATACCCTGTCTTATTTTTTTCATACATTTGTATGGTTGGAAGAGATTAGTGAATAATGTGTGCCTAAGTGTTTAGGGAAGAAGGAAGGCAACTATAGTGGACTTTCATGAGACACAGTTTCTTCATGAAAAAATTGGGTGCTTCTGAAATAATATTGCAGTGAAATATTTGTTTCTAACCAATCTGTTCATAAACAATAAGAGGAAGTTTTGAGCCAAGACTGTGAATTTATACCCAATTAGGATAAGCCAAACAATCTGTTGCATGGTTGTTTTTCTCCACTCTTGAACATGTTTTGGGATAAGGAAACGTCTTGAGAGAATATAGTGAGAGTTCTTATCAGCTACCAGCAACCAGGTTGAGGTAGAAATAATCTCCTCTGACTGTTACCTGTCTTCTATATTTGTGCTAAGTTTTGATGTGCACATTATAAGTACTGTAATATTTCAGAATAAAAGAGATCAGTTTGGATTATAATTGTGAGGGAAGCCATCATAGAGAGTAGATTTGATAGACTGGGCAAAAGTTATATTTTTACAAAAATGAGAAAAGAATAAAAACATGAAAATAGGAATGAAAATGTGGGGAGACTAGTCTTATAATGTCACCTAACTTTTTAAAACTCACATGTGTAACAGTGAAAATAATTATCTGGGATGGCTAGTAGAGGGGGGAAATTTGATGATATAGGGAAGAGGGGTAGAATTGCTGGATAAATGTGAAAAAATCAGGCAAGAGGGGGTGGAATTTAGTGTCCAAACGGGGAGGTTGGATTTAAGCATGAATATGGATAGTTTATCTATGGTAACAAACAGGAGAACAGAGTATATGGAACAGTCATGTGTATGTGTGTGTGTCTGTGGCAGTGGAAATTTATGGAGTTTTCTATTAATTGCTCAACTTTTTCAGAGAAATGGGAATCAAGATAATTAGCAGCAAATGAAAATGGGAGAAGCCTTGAAAAAAGAAGAAAGGTGTGAAGCAGTTGAGCAGAGTGAAATAGTGAAGAGGTTAAGGCAATGTTAAGTTTTTCTAAGAGCATCCAGTACCCCCTTAAGTTTCATGGCTGTGAATTTATTGTGAGTCTAGTTAGCATGATTGTGTTTTCTCCTCTAGCCTTGCTGGCATGTTTGCAGGTTCAAAAGAAATAAAGTGGTTTTTCCAAGACAATAAAATAAAACAAGTCAAGGAATGGGAGTCAGGGAATGTTTATTCTGAGCAAGGAATGGAGTAAGAGCATCTAGAGGCTGAGGGACAAGGAAAAGATGATAGGAGCAAGAAACTGGAGGTCCTGATGGCATTACAGAATTATTGGAATCAATGTTCTGGAAGAAATGGGCTAGAAATATAGGAATTGGTGGACAATGAATCCCTGTAATTAAGATCATAAAAGACTTGCAGAATGGGTCATTTTAAAACAAACAAACATCACCACTAACAACAAAATCAATGGGAAAAAAAAAATGAATGACCAGAGCAGTGAACAGCTGACATAATTTTGAGATTAAGATAACTCTCAGAGAAAAATCAAGAGACTCCAGAGTATTGGAAACATTGTCTAAGTGCATTTTACAATAATCATAATCAAAACCAGTTATATTTGGGAGAGTATAGTGGAGGTTGAAATTGTCATAAACAAAGAAAACCAATCTAGTGTCAGTAAATGACAACTGAATTGAAGTAATGTGATAATATAATCTCATAACATGAGATTTAAAACTGAGCATTCAGAAAGGCAGGAGAGGGAATTATTTGACGGGGTTAAGGAGGAGCCATGACGTTTCTAGCTCCAGGCCCAGCAGGAGGAGGGCCATGAAAGAGATTTCTGTCTGATAAAAAAAAAGTTAAAGAAACACTTAGAGAAGAGGTTGAAGATACAGAGAATTTTGGTGAAGACTGATTATGGATTCCAGAGGATGGAATGAAGAGGTCTCAGGAACCCTGGTATGTATGAGACAGGAGTAGAATAGATTATCTGAGACTTAACAATAGAAGTAAAATATAGATTTGGTAATCTGTAAATTCAATGGATGGAATATTTAAGGACACTAATACTGAAAAAGAGGTGAAAAGATTAAAATGTGGTAAATGTTTATTTGAGGGCTAAGGGGAGTATAGTTGTGAAGCCTTTGATGGATCAGGAAGAGAACAAGAATTACATAGCATAAGAGAAATTAAAGCAAGAGGAAATTTAAGAGATTAAATCTTATCGACACAGAAAGATGCATAATAGAATTTTTAAAAATTATAACAGTTGCACCACCATGGAGTGGTCTGATTGCATCCACCCAAGTAATCTAGGAAGTAAGGGAGGAAAATGCTAGAGGAGTTGGCCATTGCAATTTTTACTTCATGTTCCCAGAAATATCTCCTAAGAATGTAAGACAGATGGAAGCCATTGGGTTTCTCGAGAATGAGGAGCATAAGATGGTCACCAACTGTAAAATCGGTGCTGATGGTCATGACAAGGAAACAGCAATAGGCCAGAGCACTATTGACACTTAGTAGGGAGTTAAAGAAACTTAAATATTTCTTCCCTGTTTCCCCTTGTACTTTGTTCAAGCACTACTAAAATATTTAGTGCAGGTTTTTGTATTTTAACTATATTTTCCAGGTCCATCGATACTAGCCTCTTTGTCGTTTTATCTCATATTCCATGACAAGTGTTAATATATTTTTTTTAATATACAGGTCATATGGCATTTTCCCAATTTAATTAGTATTGACTGTTATGATGCTTGTAGATAATGATGCAAAATTATTTAAAAGATTGCTATATAAATAAACTGGATGTCATAATGTGCTTATGAACTGTAGAAGAAATATGAGCGGTGAGAGGGTTAATAAACATAACAGGTTTTATTGAATTGAATTGAATCTTCTGTTCTCTTGTTATTTTTATTCAAAAGAAGCAAGGGTAAATTCATCCAAAACAGTTCATAAACCTGATGCTTTTGGTCCTCTATAATTTTTCAGATCTGTTTCAATATAAAACAAATCTACCATGCAAGTAAAATCAAATTGTGGAAAGAAAATATAGGAGACAATAAGCTTCAGAACAGAAACACATAGTTTTAAGTACTGCTTTATATTGGGGAGTGCTGCAAAGTAAAGGGATGAACCATTTCTCAAATATGTTTCCTGCTGTTATAAAACACCCTGGGGTGGATGCACAGGATGTATGGACATCTTGGAAAATGGTTGAGTGCTCTTTAACTACACTACTCTACAGATTGTTTATCACTTAAATAATATAGTAGCTTTGATTTTACTGCCCTAACTGGATTGGTTTGTTTAAAAGAATAGTTTATGCTCTACAATCTTAGATTGTTGTGGCCTGACAAATTTCTCCTATACTTATCTTTTACTTGCTATGCACAACTGCTCTGTCCTGATTATAGGTTGCATTCTACGTAGTGCCTGGCTTTGATTGTGTATTGGAAGCTTGTTGATTTTCAGGGTAACCACTGTTTATACTAATTAATGACTTGCTTGCTTTACTCAGGAAGAGAATGCTGATGATTCTAAGAATGGGAAATAAAAAAAAAAAAAGAAAACAACAACTTAACATTCTATTATTTTCTCAACTTGATTAGAGAGGCGTTGTTAATTCAAGTGTTATCAATTGTTGAGGAATGGATTTGCTGTAGAAAATAAATGAAGAAAGAAAACAGAGATAAAAGAAAAGTAAATTAGATTTCTTTTTCTTACATTTCTTCTTTAAGCTTAGAGTTGTTTTTATTTATATTTTTCTTAAATATGCAAAGGCCTAGCGCATTCATAAGGTTGTGTAAAATAATGTTCTTATCTGCTGTAAAAACAAAGAACTAAGAAGTGACCACTCTCCTTATGGATTTTCTTTACAAGAAAGAGAGGATATGTGGAGAATTCAAAGTAACAGGGGACTAACGGTAGCTGTTAGCATACAAGATTTTTACTGATCTCAAAAATATGCCAAAATTACAGTTCTCCTAAGATAGTGCTCCTCTAATGCTTTTCAAGAAATATAAGAAAAATATATGAGCCATGATCATAAAAGGGACTATAGAACAGGTGACAAATTAAAACAAAATTAATTCACTGGAATATTCTAACAGTATGGAATTTTTTTTCTTCCACTTAAAGGATGGTTAGGTAAAGTTATTCATGAACAAAACACGTTTAATAAAGGAATTTTTTTCACAGTTTAGTGTGAATGAAAGGGATAAATAGTTAAAGGCTAAATTTCCTAGGGATGTACTTACTCTGTGGAAACACCAGCCAGTCATTTGTTACTTCATGACTGTAACTGGATTTTTTGTTTGTGTAAAATTTATCAGTCATTGAACAAGGTGTTGATTATAAAATAATGAATAAAACTGGATGTTTTCCTCAAAGTACTAAAAATGAACTTTTTATATACTCTAGGTTTAAAAATTATTAATGCTTATATGGTAATGTTTCTTTACCAAACAAACTTTAACTGGTTTAATTTAATACATGCTTATATAAATCTTAATTATTCTTGTTTGTGAATTGTATTATCTATGGTTTATTTATTAGGTATTCAGTATTCAAATTTGAAGTAATTCATCAATTTTGTTTCTGTTGTTGATAATAGTGGTGATATTAGATAGTGGCAAAATCCAAGGAATTTGATTTTTTAAGATAAAGCAAAACTGCCCGTATGATACCTGAAAAAGAAAAATGATATTCTAACAATTGTTAAAAGTTCTGGGAAACATGATCTTGAGAATAAACAAACACTGCTTGTCCCATAGTAAGAATTCAACAAATGTCTATGGAAGTAAACACTTATATTAATAAAAATCAATAAAAATTCAATAAATATAATACATTCAATAAACATAAATCTCTCTGAAAGTCAAAATACAGAAGAGCAAGGATTTACATACAGTCAAAATGGACCATTTATTAGAATGAAAACAAAACAAAACAAAAAGATAGGTGACAGAATTGAAAGACAAAATCCGAAAAGCCTTTTGGAAAATTGTACCAAGTATTATGAATATAAATAAAGATTAATACAAAATATATTTTACATTTTAATGCCACATCTCCAATTTCTAGTTTTAATGAGAAAATGCAGTTGCTAAAGCAGTGCATACTTTCAAAAGGATATTTGTGGTCATCTCATTCTATGGCATTAAAATATTTAATACCTTGGGATGCCTGGGTGGCTCAGTTGGTTGGGCATCCGAGTCTTGATTTTGGCTCAGGTTATGATCTTGGGATTGTGAGATCAAGCTGTGAGTAGGCTTCCGAGCTAGCTTAGGATCCCTCTCTTCCTCTCTCTCTGCTCTTCTCTCTCCCTTTCCCTCCCTCCCACTTTAAAACAAAAACAAAACAAAACAAAACACCAAAAAACCACCACCAACAGCAAAACATTTAATATCTTGAGCACATCATTTACTTGCTTATAAATAGAGGGTTTTGTTTTGTTTTGTTTTGTTAAAGATTTTATTTATTTATTTGAGAGAGAGAGCATGAGAGGGGGAGTGTCAGAGGGAAAAGCAGACTTCCCGCAGAGCAGGGAGCCCAATATGGGACTTGATCCCGGGACTCCAGGATCATCACCTGAGCCCAAGGCAGTGGCTTAACTGACTGAGCCACCCAGGTGCCCCTATAAATAGAGTTTTTTTGTGAAGAATCACTACACAGTACTTCAAAGTTAGTAATAATCAAGTTTTATTAGGTACAGCAATCAAGACAGACAGACAACTCCAAAATCCTGCTTAGGGTTCTCTCTCTCCCTCTCCCTCTGCCCACCCTCTCTCTCTCCCTCCCTCTCTAAAAAAAAAAAAAAAAAAAAAAAAAAAAATTACTATTTTGAATACACTATTTACTTGCTTATAAATAAAGAGTTTTTGTGAAGAGTCATTACACAGTAATTCAAAGTTAGTAATAATCAAGCTTTATTAGGTACAGCTATAGAGACAGACAACTCCAAAATCCCATTGTCTTACAAAAGTATTTCTCAACCTTTTATTCATTATCACTCCCTTAAGAAGAAACATTACATTAAATTTTAATGACCTCTATTCATAGTAAATGTCTTACAACCACAAATTTATTTTTCCCTTACTGTTGATGTTAGTAACAGTAGGTTGTTTGTGTCTCTACTCATGTGACCTATTCTGGGACCCAGATTGAAAGAGTATGCCTATCGGTCACACACTGTTGTTGAAGCTGGAAGGAAGAAAGATGGTAAAAACAGTTAATGATTCTTAAAGCTTGTGCTTAGATTGGTATCTGTCCCTTCTGTTTATATTCCATTGCCTAGAGCAAGTCAAATGGCCAACCAACCCTGATCTAATGAGGTGGGGAAGAATCTTCTTCGCAGAGGAAATCAATGCAAGTCATGACAATGGGATAAGGAAATATGATAAAAGGTAGGGAAATCTTAGGATAGGGAGGGTGGGCCAGTGAATAACTGAAACAAAAGTGCCATTTACATAAGAGTGGGGATACTGGAGGGAGGCCAACAGTGTTTGAGTCCTAACCACTTCCTTTGGTAGCTGGAAGAGCTGTAAAAGGACATTTAGCTCCTTTACTATTCATTTTCCTCATCAGCAAAATGGTAAGTAAAACCTTTCTCATAGGGATTTTTGAGGATTAACCAAGTTAAAACAAGTAAATCAAGTGCAATACTTTCTGGAACATTAGAGTGTTATATAGTTGTGTGTCTGTTAGATAAATCACATAGACACCACATATACACTGAACAAGTTTGCACATAATTACATTGGCTTCTTTTAGCAATTTGCAAGTTCTCTCTTAGTGGAGCCTGTTAGCCTGTCAGTTATATGCATTGAGTTGTAAGCAAAAGAAGAATTTGTTCTCTAGTTTTATCTGATCTAAGTCCCCATAAAACCAACCCTGTAATAATTTTTAAAGCTCTAAGTTAATTTTATTTTCCAAGGTGTCATACAGTTATTGCAGTTTAAAATAAAATTGCAAAACATGAACTTGGCAATATTTTCATATTGCTCCATCAATGTATTTTGCCAAATTTAAAAACACATTTTATAAACATAAGCTTCCATGGAAAGCAAAGCTTCTACTACTCTATATATCACACTGTTGACACTCAAGTATATTACTCTGGTTCAGTCCTCTCTTATGAAATCAAGTATCTATAAAACATCTTCAATTGGATATCTCCCAGCCATCCCACACTAAATGTGACAAGCTTAAGTTCTCATATTCTTCCCAAAACTAAACTATGGCCTGATGCTCTCTAATTCAGCAAAGAATCATCCTTCTAGTTGTGCAAGATCCATCTTGCCCTGGAATCTCAGAAAATACCGAGAATGACATTTTATATCTCCCCTTTCTCCTGCTAAATTTATCTTATCTCTAGGCCTTACCATTTTTCTTCTTAACAATATTGTAAGTCCATCCACTTCTCCATAGTTGCCTGTTAGTTCTAGCTACTTTGCCTCTCACTTAGGTGCTTCCATATTTAATGACTGGTATCCCCGAGTCTCCCTTCTCTACCTGATATCCATTGACACACATAAACAAATATTTCAAATATTGAAGCCAATGTAATCTTTTCAAATGCATATTTAGGCATCTGTTCCAATGTCAAATTAGTGTTAGCATGGCCAATAAAGACATGACCTAATCTCCACACTCATTTTCTAGTGTGCACCTTCCAATTCTAGCAAAATCAGTCATACCAATCTCATTTACCTCATTGCAAGTACCAGGCCAGGCCCTATGGCTTCCAAAAACTTCTCCCGAAAACACTCTTCTCTCCCACTTACTATTTTCTATTATCCTTAGATCTCAACCCCATCAACCTCCCTCGGGCCCCTTCTAAGGCTTGCATGATTAGGTCAAATCCCTTATCATCAGCTCTCATATAATCATTAATCTCCCTTCATAGCATTGATCAGATTGATGATTTTACTTTACTTGATTGTTTAATTATCTGTTTCTACTACCAGTTCTATGCTCTGTGAGAATAGGAGTTTTGCTATTATTGTTGTTGACCTTTATTTCCCCAGCATCAAGCATAAGGGCTGTCACATTGTACGCATTTGATGAATATGTAACCAGTTTTTATTCAATAACCAAAATCTCAACAGTGCTTTTAATTTAAATTAGAAATTAGATTAAATTTTCTAATTTAATTTAAATTAGAAAATAAAAAGATTCTATGAAAAGAATCAGTAAAGAGCTATATGTGGGTTGGCCAGATTTAGTGCAATTTATAATTGAGGCTACCCGGAATTCATGTAACTACTCACTCAGATCTAAAAGAGAATATAAGTGAAGTATGTGCAGAGAACAGGCAGCAATAGGATGCCTAGATCTATTTGAGCTACTCCACTTATTTTTTCTCACTGTATTGATCTGAAGGAACAACCTATTAATAAAGGTAGGAATGAAAATTGCTGGAACTGATAGAGACCCAATCAATCTGCTACTTACAGAGATGAAAATCAGGTACAAAAGGATTTAAGATTTCTAGTCTCAGGCTTTAAAAAATTTAGGTGAAATTAATCTATATGGGAATTTGATCTTTACCATAAATCATACCAAACTACTTATCATGTATCTTCTTTGGAGAATCTAGATACCTAAATATTTGTGAGATGTTTTTGCAAGAAGAAAAATCTATTTCTCCTATATATTTTGTGAAAGTAATAGTAGGGTTATTTTATGGTATGACTTGTTAGATCATTAATATGTTCTTGACTTTTAACTGGTTTCCAGTCTACTCTGAGCTCACTAAAAATCTAATTTTAGGTTTCTCCTCCCAGAGAAATTTTTGTACCTTCAGAAAATCTCATATGCTATTCCTTTGATTTATGTTTTTGGGTCATTTATTCTCCATATGTACTGAAAATGTACTCAGGTTTGACTGCTTGTCAAAATATTTGAATTTTATTCTAACAGGAAGACATAGAGAGATTTTTCCAAGGAAAGCATTGACAAATATACCAGGATAGTTATTAGAAGCTTGTAAAGTTAGATTATTTCACCTAGGTAATGTATTGTATCTCTATGCTCCTTAGTAAAAACAATATTTAAAGATAGTAACAATAAATCACTTCTGGAATGTTATGTATTGCATTATGTGTCTAGAAGAGCAAATAATATGTTTGTTTAAACACGTAAATACATGGTGAGATTTATGTATTTTTGTCATTATTTAAAGCGTAGAATTACAGAAAGACATTTTCACAAGCATGGCATTGGATATGAGATATGCAGTTTTAAAAAGGATTAACCCATGAGGGTTTTCTGATGTTAGGTATTTAGGAGGGGTGCTGAGCAATTTAACCATGTTAAAGAGAATGTGCTAGGAATAAAGTCAAACAAACTAAAAATCATATGGTGGGGAGTTATCTTTGCATGGAGAGAGATAAACGTTCTCTTCATATCTGTAAAATTGCATTCTAATTTTAGCTAAATGGCTTTACCAAAGCACACTTCATCATTTTGGGATCTGCATGTGGGATGTCTCAGTGAAGTTCCAACATAAGCCCAGCATTTTAAAGTATAGAAAACACAATATTTAGAGATGTAAGTCCTAGATGTAAACCCTCATTCTGCTAGTCATTCCAGTGTAGTTTTGGAGAATTTCATTTCATAGCATTATTTTTAATTTGTAAAATGAAGAAAAATTAGTATGTAATATATAGAACTATGAAAAAAAATAAGATGATATATATGAGTGATCTATGGAAAATGTGAGGATCTTTATTAATTATAACAAGTAGTTATTGCTTTATTTTTACTATCATTATTTTGTTTTATTATCATTCCAGGATAGTTAAATATATATATGTAGCCTAATGACTGTGGATCAGCAAATCTTGTTTTATTATAGGTAGTGAATTTACATGAGTAGGCATGACTTTCATTTATTAAAAGACTAGTGTAATAACTCATGCCAAATTATTAATAACCAACTCTAAGAAATATGGAGAAAATTATATGAATTGGCATAGTCCCTGGCCCACAGTGGACAGGTAAGATCAACTTCTCCCTATCTTGTTTCTCCCTCATGTTTTCTACATGAAGAGTTAAGTTACAGTTCTTAGAGGTGAAGAAACTAATGTGCCTAGGAAGTTAGTGGTAAGCCTGAGCCCAAGATTCCCTGGCTTTGACAACTTTGATTCATCCTATAATTGCACATTTTGCAAAACAATTAAGTTAAAGAAATTATAATTCTATACATGGAACTATGCTAGAGCAAAAAATAAGCAAAAAATTACTATCATGAGTGCAAATATTAAGTCCATTGTTATAATAACCCATTACTGGACTGAAAAGCCCAGAAAAAGTGAATAATCACTGCTTTCTTGGAGAAATGTATTGTCTGTAATATTATAAGAAATAATGAATTTCGAAATATGCATGCTATTGAATACTAACACCAACTGAATTTTCATGAAAGACATATTTATTTACTGTGGATGTATAACTGCCTAATTTTTTTTCCTGCAGAACTGTTATCAAATACTCATTTACCAACTCCCAACTGTGTGTGATATTTTAATTTTTAATGTTATAAATCTAATGGAAATATAATTAGTATTCACTTTCAGATTGTAAGTATTCTTCATAAAATTAGACCACAAAATGGCCATTTTTTACTTGATCCATCATGGGCTTGCAATGTGGATCTGAGGCAATTAAAATTATCCTGACATTTCAATTTGTTCAAAGGTCAGCAAGCATTATTATATCTGAGAAATGATAAAGAATAACAATGTTAACCCTGCTAATTCATTCCATAAACAATGCGCCCATAATTGACTTAGGAAGAGTTCTCTTTCTTAGTCCCTTTACGTAAATAAATCATGTTAATGACTGAGGTGTGTTGGAATTTTGCAAGTTTTTTCTCTGTTACACAATTGCTCTCAAGATCTCAAAATCACTTAGAGAACTAATATTCCAATTTTTACATATTAAATACTTGGATGTCTTGGCTTACCCATTTCGACACTTGCCAAATCTTACAGCAACTTATCCATTAGTTTTACCTAATCATCAAGAAAAATGGCTGTTGTTCTATTTACTTTTAAATTTACCTTTTTGGCCATTGTTTCTCAACCCTTTCAGTCATTTGGTCCTTATTTTCCTCTTTCTCTTCATTGGCAATTTCATTTCTGAAGACTAGTATTTATTACATGGATAAATAAACTAAAACATTGACATTTATTTATAAAATAATTATGAAACCAATGCAACAAGATTTGCTTTCCCAATTATAAGTTGATCAACTAGAATTAGCTTTCTTTTGGGTAGAGTGGCAAGGGAACAGATTGTTGAAGAATGTGCCAAGTGATTCAGTATCCAAGTTGTGATTGAAAACAGAGTAGCTTGGTACTACACACAGTTGATAGCATTAACAAGAAAAACTGGTTTGGTTACTCTTTGGAGATGTCAAAAAGTACTATCCTAAAGTACTTGGTTCTCTGTTAAAAACTCTTATTATATAAACTTTATATTCTAAATCTTTCTACCAAAGTTGCTGTATATATACATATAACATTTTTTTTTACTTCACACAATAAATACATGTTTATATTAAAAAATCTCCATGATAGGTGTTTTCCCACATTTGGTTTCTATATTATACTGATATACAAACCAAAGAACTTTAAAAGAAAGCACCCACTTATAGTCAGGTAAATTCATGCATTATGTTTATTTTTTGCACAATTATTCAGATATTTGTGGGTTTCATAACAGATACAGAATATAAGCTTGGTTGAGGTGTACCATTTAAAACTTTCTTTGCAGAAGCAACCAAACATTGAATGTGCTTTACTGTTGTTTTTCTTCATGTATTTAAAGTTTAATCTTTTATTTTTTTAAAGATTTTATTCATTTATTTGACAGAGAGACAGTGAGAGAGCACAAGCAGGGGGAGCGGCAGGCAGAGGGAGAAGCAGACTCCCCACTGAGCGGGGAGCCCGATGCAGGGCTCAATCCTAGGACCCTCAGATCATGACCCAAGCTGAAGGCAGACGCTTAACCAACTGAGACACCAAGGTGCCCCTAAAGTTTAATCTTGATACAAAAGCCAAATTAAGTTGTACTTCGAGCTTTATTTTTTATTTTTTTTTTTAAAGATTTTATTTATTTATTTGAGAGAGAGAGTGAGAGAGAGAGCACAAGAGGGGGGAGCAGGAGAGGGAGAAGCAGACACCCTGCTGAGCAGGTAGCCCAATGTAGGACTCGATCCCGGGACTCCAGGATCATGACCTGAGCTGAAGGCAGTTGCTTAACCAACTGAGCCACCCAGGCGCCCCTGTACTTTGAGCTTTAAATGAAAAGTAATTTAAATAAAATTTTTAAAAGTTAGAGTAGGTCTAAAAACTTTAGGATCAATGAGGCAGATGGGGTGTCCTCATCAGGACCATACAGAGAGAGGAAGATAGAATGCCTACATGACCACAGCCAGAAAAAATATATAAACACTGATAGCTTTCAAAAGATCATGCTATCTCATAGATTGAGGAGAATTAGAAATGAGCATTTTGAATGCAGCACTGAAAATTATTTTCATGATGGAGAATGTAACCAAGTTGCCTTAGGACCAGACTTATATGTACTATATATATCTTACTATGCTTGGGAGGAGGTGGCAGGAAAAATGGTGGCTGTGTTCACTGGAAGAAACTACTGTGTAAATGCATGTTGACTTTGACTACTTAGAACAACAGAGTCTATAGTTGTAGCGCATTATAATCTAATTATGTCCATGTAAAGAGCATGTTTGAGTTCACTTCCCTGCCCTGTCATTGACATTGGCATTGCTGCTCTATTTTCCTGCTACCATCTACTAACTTACCCAAGTTTGGAGAGTCAATCCTGAACTTGAGTTGTGAAGGGGTAATTTGCATATTTGACATAATCTGAGGGATAATGGGAGAAATCCCAGTATTCAAAATAATTTCCTCACACTCAGATTTCAAAAAGTTTTATATTTCATTAAAAAGATCGTTTAGTCTTTCTTCCTTTGCTATTGTAAAATGTGCCTACTTCTGAGGAGGTAACCCATAGAACAAATTTAGATACAAAATGGACCCTGGCAGAGGATGCCACTAAGAAGGGATACTCTGGATAAGGGTTTCTGGAGAGATAAGTGAAAGAAGAAGAATTGCTGGCTTTCTCACTTTGAATTTTTGTTTGTTTGTTTGTTTGTTTGTTTTTTAGCCACTACTCCTGAACCAAATAAGATAATACAATGTTTTGTTTTTTTTTTAATACTACCCTTAACCAGTTATAAAGTATTAATAATACAGAAGCACCAAAACCCTGAATATGCTTCAACAGTACTTGAAACTTTTCCAGGAATTATGCAAAGGAGGCAATTTTGTGAAATAAACTTTTCCTCCAGTTGGCTCCCAATTCTGTACGTTAAAGATTGCTCATTAATCAAAACAACAATTCAAACCCAAGTTGCATCAAAACAAACTCCCAATGCGAGACTTGACCTTTCTAAACCTGCTGCTCCCTTTTGGATCTCTGAGCCAAACTGCTGTATTTTTCCCCGCCATATTTTCATCTTCCACCATGAAAAAATAATGTAAAACACATACCACTAATCCCAAGACACACCAGAAGCTCATTCAATTCTGTTTGCCTTTGGCCAGGAGATTTCCCCACTCACTTTCAGGAATAAACAGCTTTAGAATGCAATCTTTGTAGCTTTAATAGCTCGTGGCATTCACACTCCCTCAAGCTCAAACCTCTCTTTAAAGTCTCCTTGTTCAAACACTTGAGGCTGTCGGATTCAGTCATTCAGGGCTCTCAAGTCTCTTGGGTTTTCTGCCTCCTTTTCCCCTGTTTTCTTTTTTCCTTAACTGTATACATTTAAACCTGCTGTGTCAATCTTTTGAGCAAAATAAAGTACCTGAAATATTTTCAATCTATTTTTAGAATATATGAGTGATTTATACATTCCTCATAAAAGACTGCTTTCATTTGCTGAACACTAGCTCTGATATATCTATATCTTTACGGAATATATTATATTATCTTTTTTTTTCTTTAAATTGAAGTCAAAACATTCATTTGATAAAGGCAGCTGAGAAGTCATACATGGAATTTCTTTTATACTTTCTTAGAAGATATGGCACTTATTGAAGATAATTCTGTTAAAGGAACAATTTAGAGTAAGAGTGGATTAAATTTTTCCTTAAATCATTGCAGACCTGTGGTCCAATATAGTATCAAAGGGCCACATATAAGTAGTGAATATTTGAAATATTGCTAATCTTAATTGAGATATGCTGCAGGTTTAAAATACACACTTATTTGCAAGACTTGGTTTGAAAAAATAATGTTAAATATATCATGATAATTTTTATAGTGATTACATATTAAAATAATATTTTGATATACTGGATTAAATAAACTATATGATTATGCTTAATTCTTAATTTCACCTTTTGCTTTTTATATTTTAATATGACTATTAGAAAATTTTAAATCTGTTGATGTGATTTGTGCTTATTATTTACATTATAATTCTATTAGCATTGGTAAAGTAACAAAAATGTCATTTAGGTAGAATAACTAAATAATTTGGGCTGTGTGTATGAATAAATTAATGACAAATAAAAATGTATACATATAAGTATATATTCATATATGTACATTCATGTTTATACATACACATATATTCTTGTATGTATGACATGCACATACATATACAAATAAACACACACATGCTTGAAATATGACTACTAAAATACTTTGAATTTTTATGTTTATGTGCTTCTTTTCTCTTTCCCAAGGCATGGTGTTTTAATTCTGCCTCAGTGATGTGGAACAAATCAGTAGGTACTTTTAACTTATTTATATTTTTCACTGACAAACAAAAATCTAGAGTGGTTAATAGGAAGACATATCTATGAGTTTAATATTTTCCATTTTTTATCATTTGTTAAGAAAATATTTAACGTTCTTTCTTACCAATTTGGACACATTTTATTCCTTTTTGTTGTCTAATTGCTGTGGCTAGGACTTCCAGTACCATGTTTAATAAAAGTGGTGAGATTGAACATACTTGTCTTGTTCCTGACTTTAGGGGGAAAATTAACCAAAGAAGTGAAAGATGTGTACCCTGAAAACTTATAAAGCATTAATGAAAGAAATTCAAGATGACACAAAGAAATGGAAAGACATCCCATGCTCATGGGTTAGAAGAATAAATACTGTTAAAATATTCTACCCAAAGCAATCTAGATATTTAATCCAATCCTTATCAAAATAACAGCAGATACCAGCAGCATTTTTCATAGAACTTGAACAAACAATCCTAAAATTTGTATGGAACCACAGAAGTCCCCAGATAGCAAAAGCAACCTTGAAAAACAAAAGCATAATTCCAGACTTCAACTTATATTACAAAACTTTAGTGATCAAAACAGCATGGTACTGGTATGAAAATAGACACAAAGATCAATAGAACACAATATAAAACCCTGAAATAAACCCACAATTATATGGTCAATTAATCTTCCACAAAACAGGAAAGAATATCCAATGGGAAAAAGACAATCTCTTCAATAAATGGTGTTGGGAACACTGGACAGCTACATGAAAACAAATGAAATAGGACCACTGTCTTACACCCACACACACAAAATGAGCTCAAAATGGATTAAAGACCTAAATGTGAGACATGAAACCATAAAAATCCTAGGAGAGAGTGCAAGCAGTAATTTCTCTGACATTGGCCATACCAACATATTTCTAGATATGTTTTCGGTGGCAAGAGAAATAAAAGCAAAAATAAACTCTTGGAGACTACATCAAAATAAAATCTTCTGCACAGTGAAGGAAACAATCAACAGAACTGAAAGGTAACCTACTGAAAGAGAGAAGATATTTGCAAATGACATATCCAATAAAGGGTTAGAATCCAAATACATAAATAACTCTTCAGCACTCCAAAAACAAATAAGTCAGTTAAAAAATAGGCAGATGACATGAACAGACATTTCCCCAAAGAAGACATCCAGATGGCTAACAGACACATGAAAATAAGCTCAATATCACTCATCCTCAAGAAAAGGCAAATCAAAACTACAGTAAGATATCACCTCACACCTGTCAGGGAAGGGCTAAAATCAAAAACACAAGAAACAGCAAGTGTTGGTTGTGTAGAAAAAGGAACCATCTTGCACTGTTGGTGGGAATGCAAACTGGTGCAGCTACTATGGAAAACAGTATGGAGGCTCCTCAAAAATTTAAAAATAGTACTACCCTATGAGCTAGTGATCACACTACTGGGTATTTATGCAAAAAATACCAAAACACTAATTCAAAGGGATACATGCACATTATGTTTATTGTAGCATTATTTACAATAGCCAAATTATGGAAGCAACCCAAGTATCTATCAATAGACATGTAGATAAAGAAGATATGGTATATATAATGGAATATCAGTCAGCCATAAAAAAAGAATGAAATCTTTCCATTTGCAAAACATGGATGGAGCTAGACAGTATAATGCTGAGCAAAATAGGTCAGAGAAAGACAAATACCATACGATTTCACTCATTTGTGGAATTTAAGAAACAGAATAAATATGCAAAGGAAAATATATAGAGAGAAACCAAGAAACAGACTCTTAAATATAGAGAACAAACTGATGGTTACCAGAGGGAGGGTGGGGGTGGGGGAAACAGGTGATGGGGATTAAAAAGTACACTTAAGATGAGCACTGAGTAATGTACAGAATTGTTGATTTACTATATTGTACACCTGAAACTACTGTAATACTGTGTGCTAACTATATTGGAATTAAAATTAAAAGCCTAATAAAAAAATCACTTCAACTTTGAAAAAAAAAAAAAACACTTACCTAAATTCACTTCATTGCCTGAAAGAAATTAGAATTGCCTTGCTAAGCTTTGAGACTGTGACTCTGGTATTCTGGGAATACAATCATGCATTTTGATGTGGACTATAATTGATAGAATGAACATGAAAATTTTTTTAATATATAGATCATAATCAGAAAGAAACTATAGAGGTTTGATAATACCCACCTTGAAAATACATTGTATAAGGCATATTTTTGTGTGTGTGGTTTACATGCTATTATACCATCATTTAACACAGAAAAGACAATGTTTCTTCCCAACTGTTCAATTGCTGTATTTTTACCATATATTGTATTCAATAAAATTCTCTGTAACATTCTTATCAAAATCTCCAAAATATAATGATACAAGGCAAGCTGTTTTTTAAAGTTTTTTTAAAAAAGTTTTTTACAAATTTTTTAAAAAGAGTATCATATTTTATTTCCTTTCTTAATGTCTAATTGTTCTAATATTTCTCTATTGCTACATATTTTTCATTCCTACCTCTTGATTTTCAAAGACTGGATTTATATAAATTGAGTGATTTAATTTTATGAAAAATGTTGTCATAGGATCTAAGCATAACTTAGTGGAGACCCTGAGTATAGAAACAATTCAAGAAAAACTTGATAAAACTTTAGAAGAAGGTGCCCTTTTGGAGGATTTTATGCTAAGTGAAATGAGACAATCAGAGAAAGATAATTATCATATGATTTCACTCATATGTGGAATATAGGAAACAGCCAAGAGGATCATAAGGGATGGGAGGGAAAACTGAATGGGAAGTCATCAGAGAGGCAGAAAAAACATGAAAGACTCCTAACTATAGGTAACAAACTGAGGGCTGCTGAAGGGAAGGTGGGTGGGGATACGGGGTATGAGGTAATTGGGTGATGCGCATTAAGGAGGGCAATTGATGTGATGAGCACTGGGTATTATATGCAACGGATAAATTGTTGAACACTACATCTGAGACTAATGATGTACTATATATGGTGGCTAATTGAATTTAAATTAAAAAAATAATACAAATACAAAAAAAAACCCTTTTTTATTAAAAAACCAGAATTGAATTTAAATTAAAAAAATAATACAAATACAAAAAAAAACCTTTAGAAGCAGGTACTAATTTTGAATATATTTAATATTAATGCAAAGAAGAGCCATGTGAGCAAAGAAAATAAATATAATCAACATATATAAGCATTGGAAAAGTTAGAAAAGCTGTGTTAATAGAATCATATTCAAATGAGAGATAATAAGTGGAAAATTACTTGGCAATTTTTAAATCAAGAAAGCACTGTCACTGTTATATTGAAATCTAAAGATATGAAATAGTATGTCTCCTGAAAAAGAGAGTTAAACATAAAGAATTTCTTGGTATTGTATTCAAGGATGAAAGTCAGTGAGAATTCTAAAAGTATAGGGGACATATTAGCTTTTAGAATTGGGTGTCTTTAATGAACTACTCAAATTTTACTTCTTCAGGGAAAGACTGATTTCATTTCAGATTTCTTATAGCAAATAGTATTAGTGACTGTATTTGGTCTTTCTGCCTTCTCTCTCATTCCCTATGATCTAATATCTACTCAGCCACCAAAGTAATCTTTGAAAAAGTCAACTCATACTATCTCACTCTTAATCAAATCACCTCAGTGAATCTCCATTTCACTTAGGATAAGCACCAAATTTTTAAACATGTGTACAAGGTGCTACATGATCTGGCTTCTGCCTCCCTTTCCTACACCTTGCTCTTCAGTGCTCACTGGCCTGTTTTTTTTTTGTTGTTTTTTGTTTTTTTTTTTTTAATCTACTTTGAAAATGCCAAATTCTTGGGGCGCCTGGGTGGCTCAGTCGTTAAGCGTCTGCCTTTGGCTCAGGTCACGATCCCAGGGCCCTGGGATCGAGCCCCGCCTCGGGCTCCCTGCTCGGAGGAGAGCCTGCTTCTCCCTCTCCCACTCCCCCTGCTTGTGTTCCCTCTCTCGCTGTCTCTCTCTCTGTCAAATAAATAAAAAAATCTTTAAAAATAAATAAATTAATTAAAAAAAAAAAGAAAATGCCAAATTCTTTCCTATTTCATAGCTTTTCTATGTGCTTTTTCCTCCTTAGAAAAGTTGCTCCCCGCCAACTCCAAAAACCTTTGTATGTGTAAAAACCAGCCTCCAAGATAGCCCCGAATGTTTCAACCTTGTTGAAATTCTCTCCCATATTGAATAGTGCTGACCTGTGTTACCAACAGGTTATTGGAATATGTTTGTGTGATTGAGGCAAGGCAGTGAAAGCATTGCAAATTAGGTTTCCCTTTATTGGATTTCTTAATCTGCGGGAAATCAACGACTACAACCTGAAGTTGCTCAAGTATTCATGAAGAGTCCCATGTGGGAAAGAACTGGAACCTCTTGTAGTCAAACACCACAGGAGTGGGCCATCTTGGACATAGATATTCCTGTGTAAGCCAATATCTCAACTCGACCTCAAAAAAGACCGCCAACCAGAACCACTCAGCTAACCCACCTCTGAAATCCTGAACCATAAAAACTATGAGATAAAATTGATTCTTTCCCAATCTCTCTCTTTCTCAAGCTGATATATGCAATTTATATATTTCAGAAATTGATAAGAATAAAAGTATTAGACTATAATAATAAATTAGTAATGTTATAAATGTTCTTATGGTCTCATTATGACCATCTGACCAGTTCATTTTCAGAAAAAAAAAATTGGACTTCAACTATTGAGAAAAAAGATATACATATAATTATCTAGTTTTTATTATTATATTTGTAACACAAAACATTTTTCCTTTGCTTTTTCAGGAATATTTAAAAAGTATTCAATGTATATAGATAGCAGCTTCAAATGCCACCTTAGTAAGCTGTTCCTGTGACCTCTAATATTTCTCTCCTTTGGAGGAAAAATGATTTAAGATATATTGAATTTGGATCACTCTCCTTTTATCTGACATATATTGTGCAATTACTAGGTGACATAATGTTGATGCAGATGCAGGATTTGAAATAGCAAGGTGGTTCAAAGCTTAAAGGTAATTGACTTCCATTTTTAAGTGGAACTATTCTTTTTTTTCCCCTCATTTCTCTCTCAAAGTCTCTAACTTAAAAAAAAAAACAAAAAAAACAGAAATGATAATGGACTTTAAGGAAAATTTTCATTTTTGTGGACACTTTTTGGCGAGACTATTTCATAGACAAAGACTGGCTAAGGAATATTAAGAAAAAACCTGAAATTCTTACATAATGGAAAAATAATTACCTATTTTAAGTCAGCAACATTGTAGCATTTAATGATATTCATTGTCTGAGCTTAGCTATAGATCACAATTAATTTCATTTGAAATTGTAAGAATATAGGAAGGGGAGTGTTGGTGAGACTGGGTGGCTCAGTCAGTTGGGCATTCGGCTGTTGGTTTTAGCTCAGATCGAGATCTTAGGGTCCTGAGATCGAGTGCCATGTGGGCTCCACGCTTAGCGTGGAGTCTGCTTGGGATTCTCTCCCCTCTCCCTTTCCCTCTTCATCTGCTGCCACCATTGTGCACGTACACACACTCTCTCTAAAAATAAATAAATACAATCTTTAAAAATAATAAAATATTTATTTTATTTTAAATAAAGAATGTGTTTATCACAATTACATCAATAGAATGATGACAAAAGTAATAGTAGCTCTACAGATACTATTATATCTGAATAACCAAGTGCCTGAAGTCAAAGTCTATCAAATGAAGGCATTTAGCACCAGATAATTTTTTCAAATAAAGTAAAGGATTCAATAGTTAACTGGCAACTATCATCAAATCATCTTACTCCACCCTCCAGCCCCAGGTAACTACCATGCTACTCTCTGTTATTATGAATGTAACTATTTGTTTTTTTAATTTCACATATAAGTGAGATCATGAATTATTTGTCTTTCTGTATCTGGTGTATTTCACTTAGCATAATGTCCTCCAGTTTCCATCTATGTTGTTGCAAATGACAGGATTTCTTTTCTTTAAAGTCAAATAATGGGGCATCTGGGTGGCTCAGTTGGTTAAGCGACTGCCTTCGACTCAGGTCATGATCCCGGAGTCCTGGGATCGAGTCCCACATAGGGCTCCTGGCTCAGCGGGGAGCCTGCTTCTCCCTCTGACCCTATCCCCTCTCATGCTGTTTCTCTCTCTCTCTCTCTCAAATAAATAAATAAATAAAATCTTTAAAAAAAATAAATAAAAAATAAAGTCAAATAATATTCCAGGTTGTGTGGGTGGGTGGGTGGGTGGGTGTGTGTGTGCCCATGCACACACACACACTATGTTTTCTTTATCCATTCATCTGTCAAGGGACAGATGTTAAGGTAATTTAGATTGTTTCTATATCTTGGCTGTTGTGAATAATGCTGCAGTGAACATGGGAGTACAGATATCTTTTTGAGATAGTGATTTTATTTCCTTTGGGTATATTCCCAAAAGTGGGATTGTTGGATCATATGACAGGTTTATTTTTTATTTTTTTAGGAACCTCCATATTGTTTTCCATAATGGCTATACCAATTTACATTCCCACCAATAGTGCACCAAGATTCCCGGATCTCTACATCCACGCCAATATTTGTTCCTTTTTGACATTTTAGTAATAGCCATCTTAATGATGTGAGGTGATATCTCATTGTGGTTTTGATTTGCATTTCTCTGATGATTAGTGACAATGAGCATCTTTTCATATACCTATTAATGTTAATATATGTTTAATTATTGTGACACTTATGCTTTATCTTTTTCAGAATCATTTTGTAAAAATAATCCATGTTGGGGCGCCTGGGTGGCTCAGTCATTAAGCGTCTGCCTTCGGCTCAGGTCATGATCCCAGGGTCCTGGGATCGAGTCCCGCATCAGGCTCCCTGCTCAGCGGGAGGCCTGCTTCTCCCTCTCCCACTCCCCCTGCTTGTGTTCCCTCTCTGGCTGTCTTTCTCTCTGTCAAATAAATAAAATCTTAAAAAAAAAAAAAAAAAAATCCATGTTAACATGAATAATAAAGGCTAACTCATTATATTTTTTCTGCAGATGATGGAAGTTAGCATGATTTATCCTAGATAATATAGAAATATTTTTCTCTGAAAATATTAATATCAATTAATATAAAGTGAATATTGTTTTTATTATTTTTTATTTATTTATTTTTTGACAGAGAGAGAAAGAGAGTTCATGAGCTGGGGGGTGGGACAGAGGGAGAGAGAGAGAATCTTAAGCAAGTTCCACACCCAGCACAGAGTCTGACACAGAGCTCAATCTCACAACCATGAGATCATGACCTGAGCCAAAATCAAGAGTTGGACACAACCAGCTGAGCCACCAACGTGCCCCAAAAGTGAATATTGTTTTAAAAGTAGAAAATGTTTATAAAACTGTTACAAAAACAAACAAACAAAAGAGAATGAACAAAGTATCCCTTACCACCAGCCCCCTACCTTTTTTTTTTTTTTTTTTTTTAATTTGGAGAGAATGGCAGTATTTTCTGTTACGGAGTTTTCCACTAAATATAATCAGTAATCAGCTGTATTTCTACAGCCTCTTGGAGTAAAACACTGAAAAACAATTAGAGAACTAGAGCCATAAGAGCATTTTGACTATGTCCAAAAAGAAGTTTTACTCCACTATGCTATTGGTTGTGATTCTTTTGCTCAGCCTCCAACAGAGATATGACTTTATTATTTTTTTGTAAAGCTCTTATGTGTAAAATGATGCCAGCAGAAGAACCACGGTGTGGCCAGGTGCATGGACATGGGCAGAGGTTGCTGAGGTCAGAGATAGGGAACGACTGAGATAAAGAGAAGCATAACCAGTGTCAACAAGTCAAACAGAGAGCTAGGAATCTGTAGAGCACATTGGAGAACAGCCAGGCTCTATGAAATATATAAAATAAATACAAAAAAATGAACCCAAACAAATCTGTACTATAAGTCAACAAATGCTCGTTAATGGCGATGTAATAGGCAGGGATCAGATAGCTTATGTGTGAGAGTCCCTTCCCGATCTCCAGTTAGAGTGAGTCTGAACAGTTTCCTTTACTGATTGTGTTCCTTTAATGAAGAATGGGAATTGCAGCAATAGCGTTTTCCTTACAGAGTTGTTCTGAGCATTAAAACAAATCATCCATGTTAAGTGCTTTTGAAGATTTGGCAAATTGAAGTCAATAAATGTTAATTATTATTCTGTAAGGTTTCATAACAAAATAAAATTAATAGTATTTTTAATGTTAAATAATGACAAGGAACTTGCGTATGTGTGTGTGTCTGTCTGTCTGTGTATACATACACGTTGCAACACAGATTAGTATATATAAAGAATAAAAAGTCTGTTCGAAGTCCACACTTCAGAATATCCACAGGAACTGGAGAAGCTGAGAAATAAAAGGAAGGAAATTCCTGACAAAAGGAGTACCTAGCTGATATTTTTCAATCATTTGCCAGAGGGTTCCTACCTGTCCTCTGGAAAGAAGACCGATAAGTTAATATTGAACTCTACTGAACATCTCTTATTGTATGTTATGCATAACTATGTCCATATTAAAAATACTACAATGAATATTGTTTTCATTTTAGATTTTTGTCATTCTCAACAAATTATTTTCACTATATGTCTGATTTTCACGTTGGCACATTCTTCTAGAAATTTTTATGTGTACATATTATACTGGGCAAGGCCTTTGGACCATTGCATTCAAAAAAATTTTGGTGAGTTGTAACAAAATCAGTAAAGCAATATTTGTTAAAGTAGTTACTCTCTATATCTCTTTTGACCCATACTCATCTTTAATTGAGAAAAGTTAATATTGTATTTAAAGCAATATGTCTACAAGCCAATCAATTCAATGGTTCAAAGACCCATATCATTTTCAAAGTTACACATGCTTCTTTCATCTTAGATTCTGACACATCATTTTAGAAAGTCTATCACCAAAAATCCTTGAGATTCATTGCATTACAAAAGCTTATTCTCATTTGAGTATGATAGGTATTCCTTTTTTAAAAAAATATTGTATTTTTATTCATTTATTTGAGAGAGAGCAAGAGAGAGAACACTAGTGGAAGGGGGAGGCAGAGAGAGAGGGAGAAGCAGACTCCCCACTGAGCAGGGAGCCGACCTGGGGCTCAATCCCAGGACCTTGGGATCATGACCTGAGCCAAAGGCAGACACTTAACAGACTGAGCTACCCAGGTGCCCCTGGATATGGTATATATTCTTATATATTTTTTTCTTTTTTGGAAATATATTTAGATTTGTTCATTTTATCTCTAAATATACATTGATTAAGGATTTTTCAAGAAATAATAGATGTATTATAATTTCAGATACAATGTTATAAAATAACACAAATCACCAGTGAGTCCTAGTAAAAATAAATTTTAATGTAAAATTAATATATATACTTAACCACAAATCACACCAGAAAATTCTGAGTAGTTTCACCAAACTGGATTCAGTGATGATTATAAACATTGTATTTTAATTAAAAAGGAAATCTACATAAAACAGAAAAAATTATGAAGTTTTATTTGTTAGTATCTCAGCTGTCAGAATTCAAATATTTTGATTTATTTCTTTGTAAATGGGCCTAGAATTAAGTATCTGATTAGTAATTATGGAACATGAATCAAGTACCTTCATGATAAAAGATTAATGGGACTTATCAACTTTCTTCTCCAAGTAAACCTGCTGTGTTTTTTAACTCATTGGGAAAAAAAGGAATTTACTACTTACCAAATTTAGTGTTCTTTCATGTTCAGATTAGATAATATATATGGCTGAAAGAGTAAAAGGAGAGTGTTCTCATATGTTGTTAAAATTTGTTCTGTTTTCTCTCCTTTTTTCTACTTAGATTCCTTTAGGTCATTGAAAATTGATATTTGAATGATAGTTGACAAACCCTTAATTTCTAAAGCTAAAAGATTGCCATTTAGAATGTAAAAGTAACATAAAGTTCAATGTTTTAACTAGTTAATAAACACTTATTTGCACAAATGGATGCCCATTTGTCCAAAGCTCTTAATTTTATAATATGTCTCAAGCATAGACCCATCAAAGTAATTTATGTAAATTCCTTCTGTCCATTAAGTTATAAAGGACTACAAGAAATCAATTTATAATTTAAAGACTTATAAAGAGTTAGTGAATGCACTAAAAACCAAGTAAATATGTAGCAGCATAAAACTAGCCCAATGTCAAAATTATTAAACATGATTATTGCCAAAGAATATTTCTTCTCTAGACATACCAAAAGCAATATTATTTTTCTAAAACTTATAATACTAAATACTTATAATACTATTTTCTAAAACTTATAATACTAAAACATTAAAATAAGCAGAAATAAAAACTGGTGAATGAATATAAGAAACTCATTAGTCATAAGGATGTTCTCAGGTACCACAATACCCCAAAATGACTTTCAAGTTTTGAATCACTACATCATCATCATCATCATCGTCATAACAATAATAATAATAATAACAAAATCAATAATAATAAAAAAGTTTTTTTTTTTTTTCTTTTCAAATATATTGCTCTCATTTCACAATAAAATAAAAGACTTCAATGGTGAAACCATAGGTCTGGAGTTTCTTTATTAATAAATCATTCCAGCTGTGTATCACTTATAGTAGAAAGGAGATGGAGAGGTAGATAGGTAGGTAGATAAACAGGCAGGTAGGTAGGTAGGTAGATAACAGGTAGATAGAGAGGGAGAGGAAGAGATAAAGATACATATACATAAAGAGTATAAGGGGAAATCATCTTGATTCATCAGAACCTGGCATGTTTCCGGGCTACATTATAGTTTTTGTAAGGACTATTCTGATCTGCTTCAATCTCTTGGAAATAGTATTTGAAGGGTCTCATCTGAAACACGAATTGTTGAACAGTTTCCTTCCCTTTCTTAGCTGGATTTAAATTTCCATTTTTTATTTATTTGTTTGTTTTCTCAACACCTTAACTCTCCTGAAAGCTCTTTTGAGATTTTTAGCCTCTTATCTGTTGCTTTCTTAGTTTTTCAGACAATTGCCTGTAAGCATCTGCGTAGGCAAAAAGTGGTGCAAATTTGGCATTCACTTCTCTGCAGTTCCTTTTTTTTTTTTTTTTTTTTTAATCCTAGTCCCTTAATTCCTGGCTGGCGTGAATAGCTCTGAACAGCAAGGTTTCTCTTCCTAAATTGGGGAGAATGCCAAAGGCTCTGAGCCACCACTATCTACTGAACTTCTATCTCACAGAGCTTACAGATTGGCAGGTGATCGAAGTGGAAAATTGGCAATGTCAGGCATGTATAATAAATCAGTAGATAATTTTACTCCTTTTCAGCATTGTGACTGATCCCCTCTCACCATGCCCAACATAGCTGCCTTGATGGTTGCTCTTTGATCCTCTCAAAAGCTGATATTTTGTATGTTATCCAGATTTTATTATTTTTCTCAGAGGGAGGCTTCCTCTGAACCAAGCTACCACTTTATATCCAGTACCAGAAATCAGACTTATACTTGGATGAAAGATGATTACTCTCCAGAGAAAATAAGATTTAGAAAGCAAGCATTTGGATTAGTTATGAGAAGGAATCATCCTCACTTCTGAGGTAACTTCAATAAAAGAGAAAGGTACTGTTTTCAGAATAAGTTAGCCAACTTATAACCCCCACAGAGATAGCAGTTTGAATTAGGCATCTCTCAACTTTTCTCTGTTCCTTTTGATAAGACTTTATTACATCTAATATTTCTTGAGCAGAAATATGTGACATCACATGTTTATTTCTATCCATTGGAAATAAACACTTCTTTGCCCCATGCTTTTCCAGTTTGTATCTTTACCTTGTTAAACCATATGGTGTAAAAATCTATTAAATATTAAAAATCATGAATTATGCATGCTCTTTCATTGAAATACTACCATGCTTGCAATTTCTACATTGAATGAAATGAAAACCAACTTTTATTCACAGCTATGTGGAAAAGAAATAAAATCCATGTATCAATGAAGTCACAATGCCTATAATTTCTGGGAAATGTATTATTAGTGTCAGAACTAAACCTTTTGTCTTGCAGTTTACAACTGTCTAAAAAAATACATTTTGATGTTAAATGGATGAAAAGTTAAATACATCTGCAAAATCCCTCCACCATTGCTATTGAATATAACTTAATTGCAGGAGAGAAATCACATCATATTAAAAAGTGGGGCCCTTCCATCAAGGAGATAATAGAGGCAGCGTACACCACCAGGGGGCAGGAAGTCTAGAATTCTGCCTACCACATGTAGAAAGTACTTTTCAAAACTCAGTAACATGATCAGGCTGAGATGTGTGCAAAACATTAAAGTAGCTGAGGAAGTTAACCAAGTACATATCTTGGTGAATATCAGTCAAGCACGACAGAATTGTGGAGCATGCATGGTGTGTGGTATTTGAAGAACAGCAGAAAGATTTACTTTTCTGAACAGAATGTGTAGGAAGTAGATTTTTCTATGCATTTTAAAAGACTTTGGGGCACCTGGGTGGCTCAGTCAGTTAAGCATCCTGCTCTTGATTTTGGCTCAGGTCATGATCTCAGAGTCCTGGGATTGGGGCTCCACTCTCAGTGGGAGTTTGCTTGAGGATTCTCTCTTGTGCCTCTCCCCCTGCTCTTTCTCTCCTCTCATATAAATAAATCCTTATTTTTTTTAAATAAGAAACTATATAATATTCCATAATTTTATCTTTCCATTCATTTATTGCTGGGTATTTACTTTGCTTGCTTATAACAGATCTATAATAAATATCTGTGCATGTGTAGCTTTAAGTACTAAAATTTTTATTTCTGTGGAATAGATTTCTAGGAGTGACGCTATAAGGTAAACATATTTTATTTTAATAAATATAAAAGTTGTTGCACAGATTTTTTTTAAATAATATTTTTAGAATGTGCGTCTGTACTAGCAAGAAATGTTAGCAATAGATGTTCTCATTCTATTTTTTTTTTTTTTATTTTACCTGTCAAGGATACAGAGGTAACTAATTGTGATTTTATTTGTATTTCCATGAGTACTAAGGAGATTGAACATCTTTTTATACATTTTTAGACATGTAAATTTGCTCATATGTGAAGTCTTTTCACACCTTTTGCCCATTTCTCTACTGTATCGCTTACTAATTTCTCGCCAATATGTAAAAATCTCTTTATATGTGCATGATTTAATCATATGAATGTCCTCTATTTCTGAATACTATCTACTGTATCAGTGATCTAATTATTTATATCTATACCAATAAAATATTGATTTGATTGTAGTGTTTTTATAGTGGTTCTCAATATGAAAGTTATCCCATCAATAGACTTTTAAACATGTAGGTATATATTTTCCTAAAATTAATTAATTTCCTAGAGTCAATATTTTTATTATATTAAATCTTTACCTCTAAAGATATGTCATGTATTTATATTTTATGATAACTTGTTTTATTCTATTTTCACACATCAGATCACTCTATAGCTACCACTCCTTTTTTCTTACTTTTTGTGGTTTGTTCATTCTTCATCCAGCTTCAAATCCATGTCTAGTTATTTTAATCACATAATCATTTATGTTGTGTTCCTCTCTACTCTGCCAATATCTCATTTCATTATTCCCCTTGGCATTACCTCAAGCCCGATTACATCTACCTTTTCACCTACTCAGACCCTGTACTATCGCTGTAGATGGGACTGGAGGAAAAAGGACATTCACGCTGATGGTGCAAATTTCACGATTTTCCAAGAGGTCATAAAGGATAGAAGGTTCTGACATCCTCAGGCAATTATACAACATATTCTTCTTTATTCTCCTGACTCAGTCCTTGGAATCCTAAGTAAAATGTCTCCCTAGTTTATTCAGAGTAAATGAATCCAGAGTTCTTAGCATAGCCTCTAAAATTCTGCTTCATTTCTGAACACATAACATGCTTCCTTCCTGCACATTCTGCTCCAGAAAAGTAAACCTCTCTGCTGATCTTCAAATATAACCCAAGTCTCACCACATTGAGGGAAGCCCCAGCTATATCTTTCCCATAGAATATATGTGGTTCCTCCCAAGCCAGATGTAATTTGCAAAGTTAGTCATGTTTAGCACAAACAATGGTCCCTAGCAACATAATCCACATCCCACCCTTATTGGATTTCCTAAAAGCAAATTCTCCGATCTAGAAGGAAAAAATGGCACTCTGCTTCTATGTCTATATCATGATTTTCATCAATAGGGTTTTACTACTCTAGAATTCATTATTCCCTGCTGAATTTTTAGAAAATATTCTTGTGGCTTTAAGTAGTTTTATAATTTTCATTTTTATTCTGAAATTTTCATTAGTAAATGGCAGAACAATTTTAATGGATGGTGTTTCGGCATGTTTTGATATTCTATTAACATCATAATTGGTATTTGTTATTCTATTATGTGTTTCCAATTTGTATAACAGATTATGTTGCTAGATTTCTTGAATTGGATCACATTTACAAGGACAAAATAGACAATATTAAGAATGAGAAAGAAGATGGTGTTATAACCATAAGTCCTTTTGACTAAATTAGACTACTGCATGCAGACAGATGACAAAATAATAAATTACTAGGATAAGTTGTACTAATTCTTATTAAAATAAATATTCTCAAAATTAATTCAAGAAGTTAGGTGTAATATTACCCTTTTTATTGTTTTCTGGATTTCAATTTTTTTCCTTTAGATTATTTCTTTGATTTGAGAATTGGCTATTGATGTTTCTTTCTTTTTTTATTTGTTTCTTCATATCTAAGTAGTTAAGCGTCCTTTTGTCAACTTAACTTTTTCTAATTAAATTGGGTTATGATAACAGAATATAATATCTTTAAATATTTTGGTTAAGTTTTTTTTTTTTTTTTGGCCAAGTGCACCATTGATTTTTACAAAAATATCATGCACTGTGAGAGGAATGCGGGGGGTAAAATTCTTTCTGTCTCAGTTTGTGGGTGTGTGTATCAACACCCACATGTCCTCATTTCTTTTTGGCGTTATATATTGACTTCTTTGACATGCCTGAAACGGCTCATGGCAGTCCATAGTCTTCAAAAATTTTATCTTTATCCTCAAAATATTCTTCATCTTATTTGATACATTCAATCTTAAATATACATTTTCTGATATTAGTAATTCCTTATTTGCTTTATTTTTATGGGTACTTGTCTTATATTTTGTCATTTAATCTTTAAAACTGTTTTAGATATCTTTCATGTAGGGCATATATAGCTGGTCTTAGTTTTTGTTTTTGTTTTAACCTATTCTAATGACCTCTGTCTTTGGGAAAATTCAGTATCCTCACATTTTGGGTCATACATGATACATATGCTACATGCATGACAATATGCTTCTAACGTTTTTATTATTTATTGTACAATTTAAAAACTTTATTTTTTTGTGGTAAGAACATTTAATATAAGATCTATTCTTTTAACAAATTAAGAATATGATACAGTATTTTTACCTATAGGCACAATGTTGTACAAAAGATCTCTAGAACATATTCATCTTGGATTATTAAAACTTGAAGCTTGTTGATTAGCAACTTACCACTTCCTTCTCTCCCCCAAGCTCTGGTAACCACCATTCCATTCTCTGATTCTATGAGTTTGACTATTTTTGATATGTGAAATCATGTAGTATTTGTTCTTCTATGATTGCTTATTTTGATTAGGTCCATTCATATTGTCTCGGATAGCAGGATTTCCTTTTTTATTTTTTAAAGGATGAATAGTATTCCATTGTATGTATGTTTATAATTTATTAGTGTATTTTCCAATGGACATTTAGATTGTTTCCACAATTCATGAATAGTGCTGTAAAGAACATCGTGGTGCTAATGTATCTTCAGGATCTTGATGTCAGAACTTTTGGATAAATACCCAGATACGAGATTGCTGGATCATATGGTAAATTAAAAAAAAAAAAAAAGTTATTGAGGAACCTTCGTACTGCTTTTCATAGTGGCTGTACCATTTTGCATTCCCACCAAAAATGCACACGGGTTCCAATTTCTCTACATCCTCACTGACATTTGTTGTTGTTTTTATTTCTTTTCTTTCCGTTTTATAATAGCCATCCCAACAGGTGATATTTCATTGTGATTTTAATTTACATTTCCTTGATGATTCGTGACATTGAGCATCTTTTCAAATACCTGTTGCCCATTTGCATATCTCCTTTGAAAGAATCTACTCAGATTTTTAGTCCATTTTTAATTTTTTTTTTTAAGATTTATTTATTTATTTGAGAGAGAGAGAAAGAGAGAGAGCACAAGCAGGGGGAACAGCAGGCAGAGGGAGAGGGAGAAGCAGGCTCCCCACTGAGCAGAGAGCCTGATGTGGGGCTCCATCCCAGGATACTGGGATCATGACCTGAACTGAAGGCAGATCCTTAACCTACTGAGTCACCCAGGCGTCCTGAATATCTTTTCAAATACCTGTTGTCCATTTGCATATCTTCTTTGAGGAATGCATACTCAGATTTTTAGTCCATTTTTTAATCTGGTTGTTAGTATAGTGTTGTTGTTTCTGAGTTGTAAAAGCTCCTTATAGCTTTTGTAAATTAACTCCATATCTGGTAGACAGTTTGCAAATAATTTCTCCCATTCAGCAGATTTCTTTTTCATTCTGTTGGTTGCTTCCTTTGTTGTGCACCAATTTTTTAATTTTATACGGTCCCCTTTATATAGTTTTGCCTCTATTGCCTTTGCTTTGGTTGAGAGTCATGAAATTGTTGCCACGTTCAGTATCATGAAGATTTTCCTCTATATTTTCTTCTAAGAGTTTTATAGTTTCAGGTCTTAGTTTTAAGAAATTCATTTTTTGTCGTGATGAGCACTGGGTGTTTTATGTAAGTGATGAATTACTAAATTCTACACCTGCAATTAATATTACACTGTATGTTAACTAGCTGGAATTTAAATAAGAAGAATAGAAAAGAAAAAAAATAATTTTGAGTTGATTTTTGTATATATTGTTTGTATTTATTTATTCATTCATTTATTTATTATTATTATTTTATGTTAATCACCATAATTTACATCATTAGTTTTTGATGTAGTGGATTTTTGTATATATTGTAAGATATGTATCTAAATATATTATTTTGCATGTGGATATCCTATTTTTCCATCACCATTCATTGAAGAGATTATTTTTTCTTCGTTGTTTTTTCCTTGGTATCATGTTGAAAATCAATCAACCGTATATGCATGGATTTATTTCTGGGCTTTTTGTTCTGTTACATTGGTCTGTATGTCTTTCTTTTTGCCAATATCTTACTGGTTTAATTACATAATACTTTTTACTGTGGAATATATTTTGAAATCAGACAGTTTGATGTCTCTAGCTTTGTTCTTTTTCCAGATTGTTCTGGCTCCTTGGGGTCTTTTGTGTCTCCATGTAAATTTTAGAATTTTTTTTTTTTCTATTCCAGTGAAAAGTATCATTGGAATTTTGATAGGGATTTCATTGAATTTGTAGGTCAATGTTGGTAGTATGAATATTTTAACAATATTAAGAGTACTCTAATCCATGAACTCTTTACTTTCTTTTGTGTCTTATTTAAATTCTTTGATCAAAATTTTGTTGACTTAGTATACAAGTCTTTCATCTTCTTAGTAAAGTTTATTCCTAAGTTTTTCATTCTTTTCGGTGCTATTGCAAATGGCATTATTTTCTTAATTTTCTTTCAGATAGTATATTCTTAGTGTATAGGAATGCAACTGATTCTGTTGGTAGGGCTCAATTCACCTTAAACCTTCAATAAAACTGTTACATATTACTAAGTCTCATGGCTTAAAATCTAGTTCAATTTCAATATTTTTCATTTCTATGCATTTAGCAAATATGTATTCCTGTAAAAACTTCCCATAAAAAAACTGATATGTTAATTCTCAAACATAAGTTGGCCAAGGGATGACATTTAGAGAAGAGATGACTTATACATGAGTTTTTTGACTGTCATTGTGTAATCATGGCTAGTTTTTTCATGTTATATTGTAAAAATTACCACTACCGAAATTAATGACGTGTTGGATAGAAAAATAATCACTTGGTAAGAACATGCAAATGGCCTATACTCCATTCATAAAATAGTCCTACTGACTCAGGCAGATCTTGATTTTAAACTCACTTAAATATGGATATGCTTTATGTGTTAAGTATTCTATGAACTGAAGGTAAACTGCTGAATAATAAAGGGAAAGTCTCCATCCTCGGTAGTAAAAAGTAATGCATTTTATAGTCTAATTTACAAACAGTTACATCCCAAGGGATAATGTCTGATTCTAGAGGATAATTTGTTGGGATCAGAAGTGAAAAACAGAGGGACGCTAGAAGATTTCATGTCAGTCTCTCTCCTTTCTTTCCCAGAAATTCCTAAAATATGATTCTTCTTCTGATTATTGTCCTTATTCAGGTTGCTGAGAGCTCAATTAAGTTATACTGGTAAAGACAATTTGCAGAATCCCATCCAGAAGCATTTCGTAAGAGTCCAGAGCAGCTAGGGTTGCCATGAGAGACGTGGGTGGCTGGGGATGGAGAGGAGGTGTGATTTGTAGGACAAGTGGGAAGTGGAAACTGGGACAAAAACAAATTTCACCTACTTTACTGCTTGTCTTTTAAGAGAGTTAGGGAAAAAAAAAAAGGACAAAATTATAAAATGCTATGCAGTGGATAAAAAACCTAATGGTGGCAATAGACTCTAATTTTGGATTTAATAACTATTTAGAAAGTCTGTGGAGAAGTCACCTTTGTGTTTTTGAATGAGGAAATTTTATCATTTACTTTGAGAAGTAGTTATTACTCTGCTTTAATGCTGTGGAAACTTACTGCAAAATCAGTTGATTTTTTATTGATAAAAGAAGGACTAATACAGATTTTTCACATGCTCATTTACGTAGGTAGTTTGAACAAATGAAATAACATTTAAAGTACCTTGATTTGTGAGTCTGTAAGGCATATGCAAAACTTCAGTTCTTGAAGAAAGGAATTTTCCTAAAATGCTGCCTTTTCTTACAAATTAGTTAGAACTTTTTTTTTGACAATAACTACAAGTCAAGTCTATTCTCAATCACTTGGAGTAATTAGACTCAAGTTTTGAGTAATAAATTCCTTACACTTCGCCATTTAATTTTAATCAGAACACTACCATAACAAGAAATGTTAATGAAAACACATTTTCAATCAACCTTCAGAGAAAGGGAAAAATCTTAAAGTGACAAAGACAAACAAATCGATAAGCCATGACAGTTTTGAAAGATATACAGATTTTTTTTTTACATGCAAAATGTCTTACATATTAAAAACAAACAAGCAAAAAGGATTGTTTGCAACTCATTTGTTTTTTTTGTGGGGGGGTGTGAAAAACTGCATCTGAGTTATTTCAGTAAAAGAGCGACATGGTTAACATCAATGCTATGTAAAAATCACTACAGAAGCCGAAGGGATGATGAAATGGACAAGAGACGGTAGCATAGTCCTGTAAAGATTCCAAACTCCAAAGTCAAAAAGATCTGGTGTAATGCAGATTTTGCCTTATTATTGGCTGTATTTCTTCATATGTAAAATGCATTTAATAATATTTGTATCTCAGGGTTGTTGAGAGAATTCAACAACAGCATTATATAATAGTTCTTAGCACAGGGCTTCCAAAACAGTAATTGTTCAACTAAAGTCAGCCACTGTCATTCGTATTTAAAATACCACATGTGAAACTCATACTAGGAAAACAATGTTGTTAATGAAGATGAATCTTTTAAAGGTGTACTTAGGAAATAAAAGATGCTATCAGATCAAACAATAAAGATTATTTTTATAATAAGACATTCTGTAGGAGTTTCTAGTCAAGGAAACATTACAACAGTAGGTCCATTCCAGAATATTTGGAACTTCAGACCTCTTGATCAATTTTCAACATAATTTTAACTAATTTTTTTTTCAAAAATAAAGAATGCATGCATTAAAATAAGGAATTTTATTTTTGCTTTGCTTTTGGCTGGAATTAAATCATCTTGCAAACTGAGAACATCATTTTTATTTAAACAAACTATCATGGTTATTTGCCTGCAACTAGTTAATTTTATACATGAAGGAGCAGTACTTATAAGATCTATTTTGACAACAATCCTTGATAGTCACGAAATCCATGAGGATAATTGAAAAAAATGAAATACAACTTTGATCCTCCAGAAAGGAGTCCGCTATTGCCCTGTCATAGACAGCAAGTGTCATAGTAGAGTTTAATGTGCTTAACTCCCTTGAAGATATTTAGTACTAAAGAAGATGATCATGGACCCTATTTGCCTTTGGAGTCTACCTCCCAAAAGGAGCAAAAAGACTCCAAATCACTCTAAGTCCCAAAAGATTCTTATCCATTAGTCACGAAGTGGTCATGAGGATTGTTTGACAGAGAGTAAAAAGAGAACAAATCAAAACAGAATAAAAAACAATCATATTGTTTCAAGACACAAGGTTAAGATTTGGTGCAGGTAGATAACTAGTGTGAAGTAAACTTCATGTCTGGCCACATTGCTAAGCTATGGGACCTATGACAAAGTATTTACCCTTTCCAAGTCACAGTTTCTTCAAGTATTAAAGAGGCAAATTAATACTTTTATTGTGGTGTCTAAGACTGTAAACCGTATGGGCAAAGTGTTGATTACAGTGCTTAGGCAGGGGCGTTACTTAATTGCTTGTATTATAGAAAAAGAATAGACTTTGCCAATAAGGAACTTGAAATATGTTTCCAAGCAAACGGAGCTATTCTAATTGAAGTGAAGGTCCACCTTCTGAAACGTGAAGTTTGTGGTCCTCTAAAGGTAGATATCCATGGTCAACTGACAGGTCTCAGGTTGGGAGAAAGCCTTGATCTACTGGGTCATAAAAATTTCATCCTATTCACCGGTCTAGAATTTCCAGAGATAAAGGTGTTTGGAGCCTATGGTTATTGCCAGAGCTAGAGAAGATGAATTGTATTCTCTCAGAAGCATAGAGAAAGGCAGGAGAGTCAAGTGTGTGTTACTGTATTGCAGGGACTAGCTGAAGAAACTCAGTAGTTGACCTCTGTACCAAATGTCCTGCTATGTAGGGAAAACCAAATTGAGAGTGAAGTGTTCTCTCCTTAGATTAGTAGGGTGTGATGGTAAGGAAGTGTGGGCTCTTGATCAAGAGAGGAATATGATACCCTAGTGGAGACTGCCACGGGATTTGTGTACTGTATTTATTTGCAATCATATGGTTCAGGGGAGAGAAGGAAAAGCTATAAAACTTGAGCCAAACTCCCTTTGATTAAAATTAAGCCCTTGATTTTTTTCTGTAACTGGTTTGGCTTAGTGGAACAAGGGTGACAGATAAAATAATGTTTCCTAAGCCTTATATTCTATTTTGAATACATCAAACTGTTTAAAAACAATTGTTCAAATGCATGAGGATATATATGAATAGTTTGAAAGAGAGACAAAGGAAAGCTTACCTTTTCAAAGTATTGTTGTTTCTTCCTCTACAGGGTTTTTCCTTGATTTATCTAGTAGGAAGGATAACATATGAATGTAGATTTTTATGCTTTGTTTTGTTTTGGTGTTTTTTTGTTTGTTTGTTTTTCCTCTCTATTACAGCCTTTTCTTTTTGCTAAAGTAACATAAGCGAAATATTTTATTTATTTTCTTTGCCTTCATTGTATAAGTGAAATCAAAAAAGTATAAATTTTTTAAAACAACTTTTCAAAGTATTCTACTAATCATTTAAACTTCCTCTTCTATGAAATAATGCTATGTTGTTACTGAGAACTGAGTCAGGATATCTACACAGATAGAAAACCTTAGATGTAGACTAAGAGACCATGGAGATTATTTCTTCTGATAGGTTCCCCGCTGTGGTTACACATTGGGATATTCAGTGGAAAGCACATCCCTATGTGTGGATCTCAGGCTCTGCTCCAGTTGATTTTGACATTGAATGAAGATTGAGAACCAATGAGATAATCAGTCTCCCATACATGATGATTTGATTGAAGTTTCACTCAATGCTACCCAACTAGTAAATAACACATCTGTGACTAAAACCATGTTTTCTGAAATCAAAATAAGAGACCTAAAGAAATAAATTATGACTACAAAGCTTCGAGGTAAAGTTCATGCCTGACAAGATTTAATATTACAAGCGAACCTTCTGGTTCTTGGCTTTGTTCCCAAATCAACTGACTAATTAACATATTCTGATTCTTACTCATCAAAGCTTTATTTTATTTTATTTTTTGGGGGGGTCTGGCACTTTGCAATGTAGTGGGTGTGTGTAATTATGCAGCATGTGGAGTAGTTGATTCCATTCTTAAGTGTGGCACTTTGTATTCCTTGTAATGCCACTCATTATTCTATTTGACTTTAATTGTGTTCTTAGGTGGATATGTTAAAGATTAATGATGCATTTAGCCTAAATCAAGACTTATAGAGATGTGAAGATAAAAAAGAGAGTAGAGCTATAACAGTTAAAGATTTTGCTTTTTCCCTTTGGAGGGACCATATCCTGAGGATTTTATGTGAAAAAAAAAATTAAGTGGTTATAGTCAATCTCTTAGTGGTCTGTTATTACCCCATATCCTTGCCATAAAGCTGATATTATAACTGTGCCATCCTACTTGGAAATATATAGTAAGCTGGTGTGCACTAAGTGACATTATCCAGCTTAATAGGTTGGCTTTTATTGAGCAGAGTGTGCACATAATATTTGCATTACCTTAGTAGGAAAAAAATATATAAGTTCCTACTTTATATCAAATAAGGTGTTAATCTTTTTACGAAGAAATATGGGTCTAAGTCCCAGGACAAGGTTTTCTATGTAACTGATTAAAAAAATATCGACGGGGTCTAGGTAGAAATTTAGCTACAATTTAGTCAGCATACGTAAACAAAAGGAGGTCAAATACATTTTCCGTGGATTAAATCCATAAGGCTGGACTTAGAATAAATGATAATTAAAGTAATTATGAAAATAATGTTACTGTTATATTACCAATAGTAGTAGAAATAGGAAAAACAGCAGCAAGAATAAACAAGTATTTACCTCTGACAGTATTCCAGACACTCCTATAGGTTCTTTACATGTATATCAATTAACTTTAATGTTCACAATAATCCTATAAAGTAGGTACTATTTTCATACCCATTGTACAGATGGTAAATATGAGGCACAGAGAGGTTAAGTAACTTAATCAAGGCCATACTGCTAGTAAGTTGAACATTTAGGACTAAAAAAAACATTGTGGCTAAAGAGTCTATAGATTTATATAGGGGTGTGTGTGTGTGTGTTTGTGTGTGTGTGTGTGTATGTGTGTGCGCAGTTGAATGGAGATGAAATTCACATACCAAATAATTCATTTATTTAAATTGTACAATTCAATGGTTTTTAGTATATTTACAGAGTGTACAAATAGTACTCCAATCAATTTTAGAACACTTTCATGACCCACAGAAGATAGCCCAGTCCCTTTACTAGTCACACTCATTTCCTTCCAAATCCCCAGGCCTTAGGCAACACAAATCTAATTTCTGTCTCTATAGCTTTGCTTGGTCTGGAATTTCATATAAAATGGTATCATAACATATGTGATTATTTTTTTTACTGTTTTCTTTTACTTAGCATAATGTCATCAAGATTCCTCTATGATGTAGAATGTCAGTACTTAACTTCTTTTTATTGATAAATAATATTCCATTGTATAGATATGTCATACTTTCTATAACCATTTATCAGTGGATAAATATTTGGATTATTTGCACTTTTTTACTATAACAAGTACCATTGCTATGAATATTAATGTCACAGCCTCTTAAGCCTTAACAAAGGTGGCTGGAGTTTATATATGATTTAAGTTAAATAGGAGAGTTACTTTTGCTAATTTCTATTTTTATGAAAAAAAATGCAATACAAAATTGTGGATGAGTCTACAATATCCAAATACATCACCAAAATTTTGTGTTTAGTCTCTTTATCTGAGAAAAGATAAATTCTATGTATTAATTTCATAGTAGAATGGTTCTAACTCTTCAGGACATTGACTAGGTTTTATTCATTTCTTTGTCATAAACTTGTAGAGTCTAGTGTATACTGGATGCTCAATAAACCTCTGCTGAATGAATAAAGTGATACAAAATGCATTTATTAACAGTGGAGCAGTGGCCTACACTCATCAAGAATAAGTAATTTCTGCTTCAATTTCCTCTTCGAGATGGTGGGTCTTTTTGGTTGGCATCACAGAAGACACCAAAAAGACTGCAGTCTAGCTATGGAAACTCCTTCCACCATATACAGTGTTATCTTTCTACGATGTCCTTTCCCTCAAGGAAGTGCTTTCCCACCTCCCTGAGAGCATATATTTGAATTTCTTTCTTTTGGATAACATTTGTTCTTTGTGCTTTCAATAAAAGGGTTTGTCATTTTTCAGACGGTCTTCTACACGGGAATGAGGGCTTTCAAAGGACTTATCTATTTCCTTGGTAAATCATCACTGTCAGATTATTAGACACCTCAGTTGATTCTGGAATTTATCTAAGTACCGAAAATCCAATATCCCACCTAGGAATCTGTACAATCACTGAACTTTTTAGTCTTTTACCTCTACCCCAGAACTCTGTCCTTATAAGCTAAACATTACCTTGGATTCCTGATTTGCATTTCAGTTTCCAACTACAGCGGTAAACTGCTAGACCTTATCAGTGCTCTTTCTCTAAGACTTCCTCTAAGACACTTAGTGAACCAAAGATCATCTCTCATCATGACAATATGTCCTCTGCCATATTATGTCTGCCTTCACCTCTGTGGAGACCTGCCGCCACTCCTCCAGACCAGAAAGGATTGGACAAAATTGTTACACACTTTGTAATCTCTGTCCTCTGGATGAGTATATTCTATACTTGCATTAACTTCTCCTTAAATCTCTTCTTCCTCATTCCTGGATGAAGTGTTTCTACTGTTACACCACTATGGTTCCACCATGCTTAAAGCTGAGTCAGCAAAAATAAAGTTTAATTTTCTTATATTTTCCTTCACTTAAAAAAAAAAAAATTGATTGATTGATTGATTTGTTTATAGAATGCATGTACACATGTGAGCAGGGGGAAAGGCAGAGGGACAGGGACAGAGAGAATCTCAAGCAGACTCCCCTCCGAGCTCGGAGTCCAACTGGGGACTCGACCTCAGGACCCTGAGATCATGACCTGAGCTGAAATCAAGAGTCAGATGCTTAACCGACTGAGCTACCCACACAGCCCAACTTCATTTTCAAATCTGATGGGTGGATGGAAGATTTGTTCATGTTCATGAGGTTGTTCCACAATTTATTTCATATTTCATATAAATAGGCATATCTCAATGTTAATTAGTTGAGATTTTAGGCTATTTCACTACATTACCAATGAACATGTTTATTTGTTTGTAGTTCAGACATTTAAAAAAGTGTGCTTCAAGAAAAATATTTTAATTAGCAACCTCACTTTATATTTATTTATTTATTTATTTATTTTTTTATTTATTTTTTTTTTTAAATATTTTATTTATTTATTTGAGACAGAGAGAATGAGAGAGACAGAGCACATGAGAGGGGGGAGGGTCAGAGGGAGAAGCAGGCTCCCTGCCGAGCAGGGAGCCCGATGCGGGACTCGATCCAGGGACTCCAGGATCATGACCTGAGCCGAAGGCAGTCGCTTAACCAACTGAGCCACCCAGGCGCCCTCTCACTTTATATTTAAAGTCACATATTTGACAGCTAAATATTACCTCAAACGTGAGAATTTTATACTGGAAACTCATGAGAATATTTTTCTTGAAAATACTTCTACCTTTATCTTCTCTCAAGATGCTAAGCAAGTACTTATTTTATACTCAGTTCCCACACTATTAATTACATATGTGTGAGTATGTTTTTCTCTTCTTCAATATTTTCATTTTCTTTAGTTTCTTTCACATCTATTCCAGTAGAACTTGTTAGTGCCATCAGTAGCTACTGTGGCCAATTAAAAAAACAAACAAACTGAAAACAGACTTAGCTTCTTTTTAATTATGTGACTTTCAAACAAATTGAAAGGTGTATGACTTTCACCTCTCTTTGGGTCTCAGTTTCCCCCTTAGACAGACAAAGATTAAAAAAAGACAACTATCAGATGGGATTCATGTGAGCATTAGAATGAATGCATGTAAATAGCACAACTTCTGAAAACAGTATCCAACTGACATATTGTTACTATACACATATATTTTGTTAAAATATAATCATAACATTGTTTTCAAACAGTATAATAAAAAGAATGTCAAATGAGAATGTTTTACTTAAAACTATTATTTTATTTATTTTAATTAACTCACCACCACTTAAACGCAGACCCCTTCCAGGTTCAAATAAGCAAAATATAAACAAATACTTATTGTGTGATTGGGAAGCGATGTTCCAGGCAGTATGTTTTCCAGCATGTTTTCCTGCAATCTTGTAAGGTGTAGAGTCTGACGTCTTATAATCAGCCAACAAATTTTTAATTAAGGATGGATTTATGCACCCTGTTCAAAGTTCTGTGAATCACACACGTACTCAATAAACTGTAAGTCTGCTTGATGATACAGTGTTAACGTAATCTTGATGAAATAGTAGATAAGGACTAAGCCAAACAAGCAGTTCCATGGAAAAAAAAACTAAAAGTAGTTTTCTAAGCACTGACAGCTTGCAGCATATATCTCACAGATTTTGTTGTTGTTTTGAAACAGCGTGATGCCAAAATACGCTTCCAATTTTTGAAAGGCTGCTATGCAGAAATATATTGAACTAATGGTATAGAAGATTTGTATCTCACTGTATACATTTTGTTCTCCTTGGCTGCTAAGTGGTGCCGAAACTCCAGGGTTGTACATTTTTCAAAGAAATTGACGGAGCTATTGTGGCAATGGGATTTGACAGAATAACATATTCATTCCTTTGCTGATTCAAGTTGCGTTGTTGTGCTAAGCCTATTTCATTTTCTTGAACTCTTTCCTGAGTCAGTAAGATTATAAAGTCAATATGAATAACTAAATAAAGATGATTTAATACGTTCAAAAGGGCTAGAAAAATAAAATCTCATATAAAAGAGGTTTCTTTCTTTCTTTTTTTTTTTTTCCCTTTCAAGACAGAGATGCCGATGTTCAGAACTGCCTCTGACTAGCCAAAAATGCAAATTAGTTATTATGGGCTGCTTCCTCCTACATTGTTCTTAAACCTTCAGAAGGTTCTCTGACTTTCCCTCTTGTTTCAATCTTTATTTTAAATCTTTACTCTCATATTAGAAATATGAGTGTTTTAGGGTTATGTGGAAAGTAGCAAAACCAAATTAAAAAATTCCCAAAAATTAAAGAGGAAAACTTTTCCTTAAAAAAATTGAATTTTTTTTGTTCAGTACTTAGATTTTTATTTTTCTCATTCTTTGTGTCTAGATTCTTCACTTTAAAGAGACACAAACTCAACCTCCCATCCAGTCCTCTGGGTCTTCTTAAGAACACTTCTGTCAAATGATCATAAAGTCACTTAAAGGATGATATATTCATCAACTGAGAGTCTAATAGCTCACAAGGAAGCATATTTCACTGTCCCATCATATGATGAGCTTTATCTTCTACTCCCTCAGATCTATGCTCAAACCTGTAGGAAAAGCAGAGCAAACTCATTTATTTATCATTCTTTTATTGAGTGTCAGATATGGTCTCAAGCACCAGGATTCATCAGCAAACAAATTAGACAACAAAAATCCTCTTCTTGTACAATTTATATTTACTAGAGGAAGATAGAAATTCCACAACAACATCAACACAATAAAACAAGTTCAGTGCATGTTACTTGGTATTATGTGACGAGTAGAAAATAAAACAGAGCCTGGGGATCAGGAATATGTGTATGCATTAGAGGTAATTTTGACAATTTTGATAATGTTGCCATGGAAGGCCTCACTAAAGCTGTGACATTTGAGTGGAGACCTGAAAGAGGTGGAGGGCTCACGAATTCCAAGCATGAGAAGTGGCAAGGGTAAAGAGCCTGCAGCAGGCAAATGCATTCCTTCTACTTCTTGCTAGTCCTTCTGGACATTTAATGACCCTCTGGCTTATCTTTTTTTTCTTCAGTTGAAGTGCCTTTATTTACCTATAACATGGTTTCCACATTCTTTAATGATTATGAAACATCTTTCTTATGAATATTATCTAGTCTGTATTTACCTTTTTTCTTCATATTTGCATGTGATGTTGTTTTAGACCAATTCATGAATAATTGAAGTAAATTCGTGAATAATCTGTATGTCATACGTGTGTTTGTTCCAGCACATCCTATCCTTGCTGTTGCATATCCATATTCTCTCTTTCTATTGTGGACATGCCTTTCTCTGTCCTTGAGTCTGCCTCTCCTACTTTAAGTAGAGCACGTCCCTTGATCTTCCCATTCTTTCCCAGGGGAGGCTAAGGAGACGTGAATGTATATTAATCGAAAAGATGCACTCTGCATTTAACCTTTGCTCTCCAAAATCTCACATCATTTTACACCGACTAGCTCATTTGAAATTGCTAAGTATTAACTTCATGTGTGAGTGTATTTTCCTATTCTTTCTCTAAAAGTTAACATGACAAAGTTCAGGAAAACCTACGTTAGTGAAATAGAATCCCTGTTTCTTTTAGGAAAAGTATATTCATGCTAGTCCCATTAGTCGATACTATATTTTATAAACATAATATATTGAACAAACTGGAAAATGTGAATATAAAGTGACTCAATTAAGCCAGAGTAACAGATATAAACAAGAAGCATTCCAGAAAAAAAAAAAAAAATACTTAAGGTCATTCTAGTTATAAACAGTGGTTGAATAAAGCTATATTTCAGAGTGGCTGAGATTTGTGGCTCAACATTCAGGAAAATTATTTCTATCCCACTTTTTCAGCAATCACTTGTGTGCTATTAGGAATTTATTTATACTGAGTTTCCGTCTCCTCATCTAAAATTATAATTAATAACAGCAATTATCACATAGGATTGTTGTAAGGATCTATAAAACAACACGTGTAAAGATTAGAGCTTTAAATATTATGTAATCAAATAAAGTCATAAATTAAATGTTCCATGACATTATTTATATTTAAAATACCAACTGAGTTATAAAAAAATTACTAAAAAAATTCTTAAAAACACAATGTTTATAACACTTTCAATAAAAGTTGGTTTTAATTGTTTGCTAAAATAGGCTACATACATTAATAAAATTGATTTTGATCCCAATGTTTTAAATTGTGTGAAAGGAAAAACATACAGTTTTTAAGAATTAATAATAATTGAAAATATTTTCATCATGTTTAACCTGTGTCAGACAATATTTATAGTGATTCATATGCATTAAATCCTTTAATTTCCTTCACAACCCAATTGGCTGCTATTATTGTGAGGAAAATAAGGAACAGTATTTATTCAAGGTTACACAACTATTTAGTGGCAAAACAGATCTGAATCCGGGGAATCTGTTATTGAGTTTGTGATCTTAGCAGGCTACACTGTCTTTCATTATAGAGGAAATGAAAGCAACTATATTTTTTTAATTAAGAAATATAGACCTTAGGGACGCCTGGGTGGCTCAGTCGTTAAGCGTCTGCCTTCGGCTCAGGTCATGATCCCAGGGTCCTGGGATCGAGCCCTGCATCGGGCTCCCTGCTCTGCGGGAAGCCTGCTTCTCCCTCTCCCACTCCCCCTGCTTGTGTTCCCTCTCTCGCTGTTTTCTCTCTCTCTGTCAAATAAATAAAATCTTAAAAAAAAAAAAAATCTAAAAAAAAAGAAATATAGACCTTAAATTGTCGAAAATAAAATAATTTGGATAAAAGTTATATTGATCATCTGGAGATGAATAAAAAAAATCCAATCTTAATAATATTAAATTCCAAGATAAACACATTAATAAAATGAACTATGCTAATATTTCCTGGACTTACTATAAACTGGAACTTTTTTTTTTTTTGTGAGAGAGACCCAGCACTTGTGCATGAGCTGGGAGAGGGGCAGAGGGAGAGAATCTTCAAGCAAACTTCCCAATGAGCTGGGGTGTGGGGGAGCCCCATATAGGGCTTGATCCCATGACCCATGAGATCTTGACCTGAGCCAAATGAAGAGTCTGACACCTAACTGACTGAGACACCACCCAGTTTCCCCTAAACTAGAACTTTTAAATGAAATTTGAAAGTAAAGTATTAGTGTAACAAAAATTACAAATGGAAAATATGAGATCAATGATAGAATGCTTACTAAGTGCCAGATGCTTTCCAATCATTATTTCATTTCATTTTCACAGCTGCCTTATGAGGTATATGGTGCTGTTCATCGCATTTGTAAATGAGGAAACTGTTTCTCAGAAGATTAAAATGTCCAAAAAAATAAGCAGTATAAATACAGGAGAACCAGGATTTAAAACTGGGTTGAGGCTAGTTAACTCAAGAGCACATCATTGTAACCATTATACTATACTTTCTAAAGTTACTTCCTTTGTCAAGAGTGTTAGGCAGACTCTCTAAATTGCTCCCCACTAAAGATATTTCCACCCTAATGCCTAGAAAGTATTAAAATAATGAGCTATGGCTTTAGTGCTTATGCTATGTTGCATGACATCTGGGCCAGCTTAATATGATCACATGAACCCTTAAAGGATGAGAACTTTCTCTGGCCTGTGGCAGAAGTGAAAGTAAGATAGCTTCAAAGTCTGAGGAGAACTTGTGTCCCCTTCCTGCTTTGAAGATGGAGAGGGCCACACAAGAAAAATGTCAGTAGCTTCCTGTGGCTGAGAACATTTTCTGGCTGACAGCAAGTAAATCAACACTTCAGACTTACAGCCACAAGTAACTGGTAACAGTTTAATTTAAATAATAATTAAGATAATCTTTGAATAATCTGAATGATCTTGGGAGTAGATTATTCCCCAGAACCTCCAGATTATTAAGTTTTTGGACTAGAATGTCAACAAATAATATTCAGCTGATGAGAGAGTGTTAAGCTTTATTTTCTTTTAGAAAGCATGCACTCTGTTACGCTAAGCAAAATAGTCAGAGAAAGACAAATACCATATGACTTCACTCACATGTGGAATTTAAGAAACAAAACAGATGAACATAGAGGGGAAAAAAGAGAGAGAGAGGCAGACCAAAAAACAGACTCAACTATAGAGAACAAACAGGGTTGCTGGAGGGGAGGTGGGCAGAGGGATGAGGTAAATGGATGATGGGCAGTAAGGAGGGCACGTGATGAGTACTTGTTGTGTTGTATGTAAGTAATGAATCGCTAAATTTTACTCCAGAAACAAATATTACACTGTATGTTAACCAACTGGAATTTAAATAAAAACTTAAAAACCACTGGGGCACCTGGGTGGCTCAGTGAGTTAAACGTCTGTCTTGGGCTCAGGTCATCATCCCGGGGTCCTGGGATTGAGCCCCTCATCCGGCTTCCTGCTAGGTGCGGAGCCTGCTTCTCCCTCTCCCTCTGCCTGCAGCTCCCCTTGCTTGTGCTCTCCCTCCCTCTCTCTCTCTCTCTCTCTGTCAAATAAATAAAATCTTAAAAAGAAAAAAAAAAAAAACTTGAAACTACAAAAAAAGAAAAGAAACAGTGCATTTTATTCTTTTTTACAGCTGCCATTTTAGCAAAAACAAAAGCCAAAACCAAAAATTGAAGCCAGAGAAATACACAGTTGCAGAAAAAGCCACCTCAGACACTTCAGAGTCCTCATTCAGTGCCACCTTCCACACATTGAAGGAAATCAACACTTCAGACTTACAGCCACAAGTAACTGGTAGACAACATAACAATGAGAGACCATTAAGTGAAGAGGCTAAGAAGAACTAGATTAACAGCTGTAAAGAAGGTGAGAAAGTGGTAATAAACTTCCATCCTAGTCTCTAAAAAGCGGATTCCCCATCCACCAGGGGTGAGAATACATCCAGCTAGGTCTTAAGCAGAGCCAGCCTCAGGCAAAGGTGAGGAGCTCCTACTAAAAGAAAATTTATCAGGGAATTGGAACTTCAACCCTCAACAAACTATGCAATATGACCTCTTATATGACTCATTCAGGAAAGATAAGGGTGGGGCACCTGGGTGGCTCAGTCTGCTATGCATCCAACTCTTGATTTTGGCTTGGGTCATGATCTCAAAGTCCTGAGATTGAGCCCTGCATTGGGCTCCCTGTTCAGCAGGGAGTCTGCTTGAGGATTCTCTTCCTCTCCCTCTGCCCCTCCCCCCAACTCATGTGCTCTCTCTCTCTTTCTCAAATAAATAGATAAATAAATAAAATCTTTCAAAAAATGATAAGGGTTACAATTACTTTGTATTAGAAATTTCTTTTTATGGGAACTCCCCTGAAAACGAAGAATGTTTACGTGAAGCAGGATCTCATTCGCTGATCGGTCAGATTTCCTGGACATGTCCAGTCAAAACTGCTTTAGAATGATCCACTCATTCAACAAGCCTCCTACCGATAACCTGCATCCCTTTGTCAAGGAATGATCAATCTGTTCACGGTTTGGTTGAAATGTGAGTTCTCTGTCATTCTAAATATTTGCCCAATTGGTGCATACTGGGTGTGTGGGAAAAATTCAAGCCCTAATATTTAAGGGAGACAGCCAAAAAATGGCTTGACCAGATATCACTAAATAAATGCAAGAATCTGCCTTCAGAGATGGGAAAACAGACCTTGAATATAGACAAGCCCGCAATTACAAGAAAACATGGGCGCTCAAGCAGAGTCCCGGCATATTAGATGAGCCTGCCCCTCACCCAGTGTCTAACGCTGCACACACCTCAGAGCCCATCATTGAGAGATTCCATTGCCAGTGTAAACATTTATTTTTATTGTACTTCGTTAATGGCCTGAGCGCTCATTTATAGCAATGAGTCTAACCTTTAAATCTTGTGAGAGATGCAGCAAAATTGGCATTCGATAATATTAACAAAAGTAAATTGGATCTAAAAGTGCAGACAACACTAATAGCATATAAAAACTTACAGAATTTACAAGGATCCCCCTGTTAGCTCAGATTTGTTTACTGTTTTTTTTTTTTAAAGATTTTATTTACTTATTTGAGAGAGAGAGAATGAGAGACAGAGAGCATGAGAGGGAAGAGGGTCAGAGGGAGAAGCAGACCCCCCCCGCTGAGCAGGGAGCCTGATGTGGGACTTGATCCCGGGACCCCAGGATCATGACCTGAGCCAAAGGCAGTCGCTTAACCAACTGAGCCACCCAGGCGCCCAGATTTGTTTACTGTTTTAAAAATAAAACTACTACACGGGCGCCTGGGTGGCTCAGTCAGTTAAGCATCTGCCTTCAGCTCAGGTAATGATCCCAGGGTCCTGAGTTCAAGCCCCAAATCGGGGTCCCTGATCAGCAGGGAACCTGCTTCTCCCTCTCCCTTTGCTTCTCCCCCTGCTTGTGCTCTCTCGCTCTCTTTGTCAAATAAATAAATAAAATCTTTAAAAATAAATAAATAAATAAATAAATAAATCTACTACAAATTTGGGACATGTGCTCTAAAACATCTCAGGTCCCAGGAACTGGATTTAGGCGTACCTGCTTATCAAAACCTCTGGTTTACACTCATGGAAAATTAAAGAGATGACTGAAGGAGATGACTTTATCAAACTTATAACACCACAGCCTCAGTTTAGCATATTAATACTATTTGCTTTCTGTCTATCTTCCAAACAGAATGCAACCATCCTCTATCTTGAGAGACCGTATTTTTTGTTCAGAGGTGTTATCCTTACCTTCTAACATAACACCTGGTCTATGGTGTAATTGTAACTCTACTCCAACTAACTGAACAACTTTTAGAAGGATCTGCGGACCAAATCACTAACAAAACAAAACAAAACAAAACAAAAAAACAACCTGTCAAGTAGAACATTGTATACCTGTTATCAATCCCACGGGAGGACTCCAACTACATGGAGGATTGCAAAGATCATTACTATGCTAACCAACAGAAACAGAAATCCAAACACTTCTGGTATCAGGGTCTCCAAGAAAATACAACACAGTCAAGCACTGGCTGGAACATTGCTTTGCTTACATAAAGAAGCTTCAGTAGTGGGTGTTGGTCCCAGTGGGCCAGTAGACCTCTCTTTGGAGGGCAGTTTACCTATTCACACCCCTCTCATGCTGGAATGAAAGGACTGTGTCCCCTCCCAATGAAGAACAGATAAAGCAGGGGAGTTGGCAAGGTGACGTATGATCACACACTTTAAAACAAAAGAATACTCATTGAGCTTGAAACAAGGAAAGGTATTCCCACTGAAGATGACAGTGTGGGCGCTTTATATCTTTTTTTTTTTTTTTTTTAAGAGAGAGAGAGACACAGTAAGAGAGGGAACACAAGCAGGGGGAGTTGTAGAGGAAGAAGCAGGCCTCCCGCCGAGCAGGGAGCCAGACACGGGGCTCAATCCCAGGACCCCGGGACCACGACCCGAGCCGAAGGCAGATGCCCAAGGACTGAGCCACCCAGGCGCCCCTGGGCTCTTTATAACTTGATAAGGAAGTTGCCCACGGAAGTTGTCTGGCCCATCCTTATGCAGCCAAGTGGGTGATCAAAAGACTATGTGCATGAACTACATTTACAAATAACAAAAACAATTTTTAAGAAGTTTATTAAGCTAGAATTAGGAATGGTGCTGGGTGTGTGGTGTCCACTAAATTATTTTCCATTATTATTTTAAAGCTAAAATTACTTGGAATAATAAAAACACCATGAGGACTAGAAGTTTCTTACTCTTAAATTACCTGTTACTATGTTTTTCAGAGCACTACATTTGGAAAGGAAAAAATGATCCCATCCAACATCCAAAGGATTTCTTAGCTTAACAGATCTATAGAGAAGTAGGGGTATTACACATCTGGAAGAGGTTAGGAAGCTCCACAATTTTATTTCAAGTTACATTTATCAACTTATTTAATGTATTCGATTTTGTAGAAACTTAGTAGGAAGCAATAAGTAAGCTTTGTGGTTAAGACAGAAGCCATAAAACTTAAGCATGTCCACCATCTGCTTTCACATATTAAAAAACATACTAATAAGGTACTTCACTACATACCTTATACTTAGGTCTTATGGTGGTGCAGTCCTAAGGGAGATGGGAGACATTTCATGATTTGATTCAGGTTTCTCCTTTAAATATAAGCATATTGTTTTAAATGTTTTAAGATGGAGAAACTTGAAATTGAGTGGAGAAAGAGTTTGTTAAAACTCTGCATGAAGCCTTTATGTGTGGTGATGAAGAAAGATGGAGGTATTGTAGAGAAAAGGCCTGTGGTATCACTTACTCTTTATTTCTCCAGGTAACAATTATCAATGCTAGGCATTTGTAATTAAATTCAAAGACCACTGGGAGTCATAATCCATTTAATTACAAGCTAGTAAATGGAGCATAAGAGATGAGCTCATCTAGATCACCTAGATAAGGCTAAGTAGATAGAAGGCTACTAAGAAGGCTTGCCACACCTTTCACATACTGTGTCCTAATTTTCTTCTTTACTTAACTCACAAGAATGTTTGAAATAACTGTTGAGTCAACTTAAAAGTTTGCAGTGTGTCATATCAGAAAGCCAGTATTTCATTGACATTATTTCCTAAATTTTTTTCTCCAGTTGAAAATACTAAAAATAGTCCTTCAAATGGACTATCTTTGGAATTGAAAAGTATTCATTCAGAAATGCAGGAAGGAGGGTTAAAGTTGTCATCAGAAATAAATATCCATAATGTTATAAATAAATCCCTACTAAAATATTTTCATGTATGTGTTTTAATTCAATTACTTATAATTAAATTTCATCAGTCTTGAATTACTTAAAATGCATACAACACAATATTTACTACAGTGTGTATGAAATGGGCCCTTACACACTGTCTTTTTGGGTGTCAGAACTATTTTCACATAATCAGCTTCTATAGAACACTTACATGAAAATCTCCTGATAGAATTATGTATCTATAGTTGCAAAAAATGGCTGAAGCCCTCCCAAACTGTTCGATCTCAATTAAAGGAGAACATGTTCCCAATAGGAATGTCTTCATTTTCCACAGAGAAAATTAAATAATTGTACTGGAACTTGTTTGTTGTTGTTGCCACTGCAATGACTGAAACCCAATGGAAATTAGGTTAAATTTTTAAAAAGCTGTTTTATTGCCTCATGCGGCTAAAAGTTGAAGGAATGATCTGCTTTTAGGCACAGATGGATTCAGTGGTTCAGGATTGTTTTTCAATTAGTCACACCCTCTCATGGTTCTTCTTGATGATTTGGTTTCTTTGCCAGTCTTTTTCAAGATGACAAGATGGCCCCCAGTTCACATGGTCTACATAATTCCAGGGAATAAGAAAAACCAAGTCCTGCCACTCCCACTATCTTTGCATATTCTGGCTGGCTTCCATTATGTTCCCGTTGCTACAACAAGCACTTTCTCCAGGGCAATGAAGTTTTGGGCAGTTCTAATAGAGCAGTCTGTTGCAGAGCTTCACTATAGACCCGTGACATTGAATTGAGCTTTTTCTAAAAAAAAAAGACAAGATTTCAGGCAAATATGAAAATAGTAAGTATTACAGCATCCAAACACACACACACATGCACACACACACAAATTTACTCACTTATTCCTTTTTCCATTCAATAGAAATTAAATAACTGGAATACTATAATGTACTCAACTCATGTATCAGATACCATGTCTTTATTTAACCTTCTTCAAATCATACATTCTATCATTATTTAATTGATAAAATATTTCAAGACAAAATTGGAAAGGTACAATTTAGTTAATAAGAAAGAGAAAAACTTTCTAGAAAGTTAATATATTTATTGATTATTTAGTTATGTTCTGTTTTATTTTACATCATGTCCTGATCTCAACACAGAAATAAAGAGCTGTAGATCACCTAAGTTTTATTTAATAGGGGCGTTTGTGAAGTCAATATCAGATGCAACATGTTTTGAATTATTTGAAGAAAATTAATTTGTTTTCATTGATGATTTGAATAGTGTTTGCACAACTTTGTGATAAATACATAGAAAAATCGTTTTGGTGCAGAAGGCTAATGGAAAATATATAATACCAATAGGAAATGTAATATAAAAAATACCCAAAGTGCAAATAAATATAGTAAAAGACAAAAACGGAAAAACAAGGAGTTTAATTAAAAATTATCGTATATTAAATTTGCAAACCATTCAAACAAAATTGAGTTTTAAATGTGATTAGTAGGATGAAAAGTCACCTAGAGACAAATTTCAGTTTGGAGACATATGATTTGCCTGCAGTTTAATTTCATCTCCAACTTCTTTTATCATAACCAGGAAAGAATGAGAAAATTCAAGTGAGCAAAAGAGACATTTTTATAGGGAAAATTCTGAAACTGTTTAAATTCAATTGTGTCTTATCAAGATGGAATAACAGAGACTAGAATCACCCTCATACTTGAAACAACCAAAAAAACTGATAATGGTTTTTCAGATACTGGACATTGGACAAGAAAGGGAACTGAAAGAGAGTTTAGGAAAAAACAAACAAACAAACAAACCCCAGCTGACTGTTTACAAGTTTGCTGTATGTGGTCCAGGGAGGGGAACCCAGGCAGATGGTGACAGACTTCTTGAGTTGAGATGGTTCTTAGAATCTGGAAAGGACAAGCTAGCTAGAGTGCACAGTATAGGGTATTGGAGAGGAAAGAGCTGCTCAGAGTAAGAACCTGAGAGATCTTCAGTGGGTTGCCCTCTAGTATTCATCTGAAAAATGATCACCACATGTATAAAAACAAATTACCTGAAGACAAGAAAGGGCATAATCTGAGGGGACAAATCAAGCATCAGAACCACACTCAGATATAAGACAGATATTAGTATTATCAAACAGGAAATTTAAATTGACTATGATCAATATTTTAATGCTAATAGAAAAAAAGTGGGCAATATGCAAAAACAGACAGGTAAGGAAAGCAGAGAGACAAAAACTCTAAGAAAAATATCATTGGATATTATAGAAATCAAACAGTAATGAAAATGAAGAATGACTTAGATGAGGGGAGCCTGGGTAGCTCAGTCGGTTAAGCGTCTGCCTTCAGCTCAGGTCATGATCCTGGGGGTCCTTGGGATAGAGTCCCACATTGGGCTCCTTGCTCATCGGGGAACCTGCTTCTCCCTCTGCCTGCCGCTCCCTCTGCTCATGCTCCCTCCCCCCGACAAATAAATAAATAAAATCTTAAAAAAAAAAAAAAAAAATTAATGACTTAGATGGGCTATTGGTAGACTCAATATGGCCAAGAAAAGAATCAGCGACTTGCAGGTCAATGGAGTTTCACAAACTAAAATAAGAAGAAAAAGAAAAAGAAAAAAAAAAAAAACCTGAGAATATACAGAAACTCTGAGACAATATCAAAATGTGTGATATGATTGGAGGACCAGAGGAAAAGAAAGGTAAAATGTAACAGAAGAAATATTTGAAGTTATAATGGCCATGAACTTTGTGCAAGTAATAACAGATACCAAACCACAGATCCAAGAAGGTTGAAAAGCTAAAAGCAAGATAAAGACAAAAAAAAAAAAAAATCACCTAGGCATATCATAATCAAACTATAGGGAAACAAATGTAAAAAGAAAATCTTGAAGAAGCAAGAAGCTGGAGGGAGACAATAAAATCTTTTATTTTTTACAAGAATAAGGAAAAGAATTATAGTAGATGTCTTATCAAAAACCATGGAAGCAAGGAAGAGTGAGGTGAAATACCAAGTGTTGAATAACAAACAAACAGAAAACAACCTAGAGTACTATATCCATTGAAGTTAACTCTTTAAAAGTGAAAGAAATGAAATATTGATGTATACAAAAATATAGATGAATCTCAAAATAATTAACTGAGTGAAAGAAACCAGATGCCCATCCCCTCAGAAAAGGGAGAGCATACGTATGATTCCATGTGTATTTCATTCCATAAAATGTAAACCAATATGTAGTGATAGAAAGCAGATCACTGGCTACCTGGGGATGGAGTGGGGATTGGGAAGGAGCATGAGCGAAAGATTACAAAAGGGTGAGAGAAAACTTTGGGGGCTGACTACTTAGATCATTAGTCTGTGGTGATGGTTGCATGGATGTCAAAACTTATCAAATTAAGCATTTTAAGTATAGCAGTTTATTTTATATCTATTATACACAAATAAAGCTGTTTTCAATAATATAAGGAGTTTATTCTAAGAAAGAACAAAGCAGTTCCCAATATCTGGGAGCTGGTCTGGCAATATCAGTGAGGCTTTGGTGTTGCTAGGAGCTGGCCTGGCAGTGACAGCGAATCCTTGGTGTTCTCCTGTTGAACATAAATAATTTCACAGAACATCAACATCAAACAAGGCTGCTCTGATGGTAATTGATCAAGACAAAAGCAAGACTACTTCATAATCTTGTCTGAACAGAGACAAAAATCAAAACATTGCCCAGACAAAAAGTCCCAAGCATTTCCCTCTCTGGCTAATATAAATGACTGCTACTTCTTTACCAATGACCACTTTAGCTTTGCTCCAGCCCTCTCTTTTTAGATAAGATTAATTAAAATAACCTATCATAGAATAATCACATTTCCTGACAGCATATGATACACAGCAAAGCCATTCTACCTGAAAACCTCCCCAAATCACCTGGCTAGAGTCCAGCTCCAACTCAAAGTCTTTTGTAACATGGTCTTAGTGAAATATTACCCCCTGGCTCCTCACCATGTGCACGGTCCATTGTTGCAATGAGCAGTAAACACAATTTGATCAATCACAAGTATATTTCTGGAGTTCTTTGGCAGGAGGACATTGACATTAGTGACAAAGTACTTGGAATACACCTCACAATTAATTATAGGTCTCCCTTGTGGTTCACATTTAGAAATGGAAAAAAAAAAACAAAAACAAAAGGCGTGGTAAAAATCTAGAAATGGAAAATGAGGCTAAACAAAAGTATACCTACGCCAGTCAAAGTAATGATTAGGTGAGTTGGAACTTGAAGGTTCTATGTAGTATGGGCACAGAAAATTTTTCCCTTCTTTCCTTCTAGATTCTTTGGCAGGTCTAATAGTTAAATGACATAACACAGATTAACAGGAGAAAAACAAATTTAATTTTATACAAATGGGAGCCCCCTAGAAAATATAGGACTCCCAGGCAGTCTGGTAATTGAGGTGTATATACCACCCTGAGCCAAGGACAAGGGAACAGGGATCTTATCTTACTTCAGGGGCTTCAAAGGGAAGGAAACAACTCACAGAAAGATGAGAAGAGCAAATGTTTGGAAAACAAACCTTTGTTATGCCATTCAGATAAGGTTTTGGTATACACAAAATTGTTTCTGTTAATAATTTTCTTCCTGGTGCAGGCCCCCTATTGAAATTCTTTTAGACAGTTAAGGGAGAGGTAGAAAGTCCTTTGTATGCGCAGGGTCTCAACTGCCTTCAGATCAAAACAATTCACACGCCAAAGTGGCACATTCTGGCTTATTTTGCTCCTCCTCAGTGGTTAGCCATAAAGCTAAATCTTTGAAAATTTAGGGATGAAATCATATTAAGGAAGTGTAATGGGTCAAACAGAAGTAAAATATATTTTGTGCAACCATGCCTAGTTAGGAAAAAACAAATAGATGCTGTAGGTAGAATGAAATTGCTTCTCAAACTGTATTCTAATCCACATTGCCAAATTTCTGGAGTCAGTCTCTGGGAATGTCTAAATGCATATCTATATATAGAGACCACAGCAGTAGAAACTAAACTCAAAGGAGGTGTTTAGGCAAAAATATTAAGAAGAGGAGATTCTTAATCTGGTAAAAAGAAACACCCTTTTGGGTCTGAACTGGATCTTTTTGGAACTGCATGCTAGTACTCCACTGCACACATTGTAACAAGGTCAAGACACCCCGCAAAAGACATTGGGGAAAGAACTTGGCACCATTGTGTCAGGGCATATGTGTGCCCTTGGGCTATTGCCAGAAGAGTTTTCAATGAGCCAAAGCATAATAAAAGGAAGAGAAGCAGCCCTGGCAGCTTTTCTATGGAAGCCAGTAAAGGGGACGAGGAAGTTTGGCAGCAGAGGTGAAGGCTGCAACAGGTAATTAAGTGGGAACACAGCATCATAATCCCTCCCAAACAAAGAGGATTTAGAGAGAAATCCCTCTTTTTGGAGTCCTAACTGAAGGAATGTTTTTCTGCCCACCTACTTATTCATCAGATTGGACACCCATGACTTCCATAACTAGCCTGTAAATGACTCTATTGGATACAACCTCTTGTCTTTCCTCTCACTGAAAAAAACATACCCATGGAGAGTCCTTTTAGCAATTATAGACCTGGTTGATCTGGAGCACAGGTGGAGATTGAATTTAATGGCCTTAGACGATTCTGTCCTAAAATTACTTTGCTATGGCATGGCTTTTGACTATTTTTTCCTTTCCATATGGATCTCATGTGTTCAGCTCATGTTGCATTGATTCTAGTGACATTTAGGCTACGTGCACTCTATGCTTTGTTCACAGAGCACCCATCAAAATCTGTATTCTTATGGGTTATGATGGCTCTAAATTAGCCAATGAAGAGAGACTCTGTATACATTTCCTGGCCCTTTCTATCTTCTTCATGTTTACATGAAAGATGTATTGCCTACTCCAGGCAGTGAGACAGAGCCATGGACCACCCACACCACACAATTTCTGCACACAAAATGGAGGGAGAGAGTGAAGGCAGTCAAGGGTGTACCCTGTGAATGTCCTATGTATATTTTATATTCCACAAACCCACACACATCTGCTTCTGAGACCCTTCCTCATACCTGGTGCTTGATTAAATGGAAATTTGGCAGACACTCAGCAAACAGAGAAATAGAAAATATCTGATACTACAGTCTTGGGTTATAACACTTTACTCCATTGTTAACTGGCAATGTGACCACTGAGTCACCTGGCATGTATGATTTTTTTATTGTACTCATTTGATCTTTACTGATAAATATCAAACCTGACTGACATATAAACTACACATTTTCCCTTTACCATAAAGTACCATCATGACTTTGCAGACTCAGAGATTCTCCTATTCTCTCCACTATAGCTATTAGAATTTCTCCTTTGTGGAAACTCAGCCGCCAACTACAACATATTATCTCCTTGTACATTTTAGCTTTCCTTGTGATTCCACCTTCTAATGTGTACGCTAAGGTAAGGGCAGAATATTCAGTGATTGTCTTGGTCTGGTCAAGCTGATACAACAAATTACCTTAGACGGAGTGTCTTAAACAACAAACATTTATTGTTTTCCCAGTTCTGGACGTTGGAAGTCCAAGGTGAGGGTGTCAGCATGGTTGGGTTCCAGTGAAAGTGCTTTTCCAGATTACAGACCTTACTGAGCACCAACTTCTCATATCTGCACGTGTTGGAAAGAAGATGAGAGAGGTCTCTGAGGTCCTTTTTATAAAGGCACTCATTCCATTCATGAAGGCCCCACCTTCACGACCTAGTTAACTCTCAAAGGATCCACCTCCTATAACCATCACATTGGAGGTTAAAACTTCAACATATGAATTTTAGGAGGATACATTTAGTCCATTACAGTGATTACACGGTAACTAAGCTCAAGCAAATTTAGTTATTCTTTGACTATTTATATAAATGCTTATCAGTGCTACAGATAGAAATATGAATAATACATAGTTCAATCTAGCATTATATTTTCATTTCATGCCAAGGTAAAGTCAGTTAATGGTGTACTTTCAAAGATAAAATGTAACGGCTCATCCTCGTTAGTATAGTGGTGAGTATCCCCGCCTGTCAAAGATAAAATGTAGACCACATTGCAAACAATAAAGATTTGGAATGGTATCATGCATAACTTTCAAAAGATAGTTAATAGTTTCTATAATCTATCTCACAGGCCATGTAAGGGAATGAATGGAAAAAGTGCTTCATTTGTATAAAAATGTGATACACATGGATGCTAATACTGGTGAAGTTTATTTAGTGCCCCTGAGCAAGGAAATATGGGAAGCAAACTAAAGTGAGCTCTCCATACCTCTGAGCCCTATAACTTTGTCAATTTTTAGGGAAATGAGGCACAACATTCCCTCTAACGTTATTCAACTGAGGTCTATTGGACAAGCAGGAAAAACCAGTCCAAGTAAGTATGGCCTTTTCTGAAATCATACTGTTTAAGATGTGTTTAATTGTCCATTTATGTCGCATTAGTAAATGTATTCCAGATTTTAAGGATATCTGTCTAAATGTAAGAAAACGCATATAGTGTATGTAGGTATGGACTAAGCATTTAAATGTTTTAACTCATCCAATTTTATTATTTACATTCACCATTAAAGTCTATTAAATTACTAAGCTCTATATACTCTAGATGTTGATTAAAACTATTAATTATGGGTTCCTGGGTGGCTCAGTCGGTTAAACACTAGACTCTTGATTTAAGCTCAGGTCATGATCTCAAGGTTGTGAGAGAGAGCCTGGCATTGGGTTCTGCACTCATTGGGAAGCCTGCTTAAGATTCTCTCTCTCCCTCTCCCTCTGGCCCTCTGCCCACCCACACACGCTCACACTCTCTCTCTCTCGCTAAAGGAAAACTACTAATTAAAATCATAATAATTATACTATTTTACTTTTGGTTTTATTATATTTGCCACTAGTATCTGAGGAAGACCAATATATTCATGGCAGTATATTAACTCTTATTTTAGTAAACTGATAAAAATATTGTTTTATTTATAATTAATTCATGAATATCTATGCATATATACATAATATATTTGTAAACACAACTTTGCTTTTTACAAATAAAAGAAATTTATATATATATATAACAGAGAGAGTTACAGCAATTACAAAGGATCAGACAATTGAGAGATTCTACAGCGTATACTCATGCAAGGCTTTGATTAAGATACACGGGAAGCAGGAGAAGTAAGCCAAGCAAAGATCAGAGAAATCTATGTCTTCCAGACACAGAGCTCAGAGTTATTTTTCAGTCTCACAGGAGATGCTCTTTCAATGGTGAATCACCAAGATAGGTGTCAGACATCTTTGTTTCAACTTAGACAAAATATTTACTAGAGTCTTGTGTGCCCTACTGGTCACCTAGCTAAAACTGGGTACATATCATCATCAACATACATTTAATAACAATATAAGCAAGCTGGTACAAAAGATGAGTTTTAGACTTTAAATATCACATCATAAATCACAAACTAATACTCTTCATCTCTACTTCCAAGAGTCAGTACCATGTTTCTTGGCATCCTAGCATAAACGTTATGATCAACCACAGATCAGCTGCAGGTTAACATTCTTCTTAAGCAATTGTGCATTATAACCTTCTATGGACTTCTTGCATCGTGTATTGATTTACAATGTTTGTAACACCAAGTTTCTGCATTTGATGCTTTGACATCTTGGGGCCTTGCTGACCCTTGAGAGACTGCTTTTCCCAGGGGTAGCTAATTCCTGGGGAAAGCAAACAAATAGCTTGTAAGCATGCCTTTCATAGCAAACTAAGCAATTCGGAGTTCACACACTTCCAACAACCTCCTTTTTGAAACTCACACACTCAGGACCACTATTCCGTTGACGTAATCATCCTAGGGCCGGATACTAGACAAACACAGCACCTTTGACCCAGATCCTGTGAAAATTATTCAAACTAGCCAATTCTAAGCCTGCTTACCTTGCCTCATCCATTCCTTTCCTCAGAAACTACAGTAAAGCTTGTGACCATGCTTTTCCCTTTCTTGCTCTGCCTTTGACAGACTAGTGCTTCCCTGTGTGGATCCTGGGATGGCCTCCCCCATGCCCCCTGCTCTTGGGATCTGTGAGTATAACAAGTTATCTTTTCAGGGGCAACCATCTCTTGATCTGTTAGCCTTGCCATACCTGAATGATAATAAAAGCCTGCATTTTAAAACACTTTTTTATTTAATAACTGTGAGACATTTTTGTCTGAATGTACCATGATTTATTTAGTCAATCTTTTATCAGTGGACAATTATATTGATTCAGTTTGGTTGTTATTTTTACGAGCACTTCAGTGATGGCCTTCATTTTTCTTAATATCTGGGGCAATAAGTCTCAAAGATTTATTCTTAGAATTATATTGCGCTTTGTGGTAAATACTGTTTGAGGAATAAATATAATTTAAAAATATCTCCTGAGATCTTTCTATGTGGCACAACAACTTGTATGATAGCTTCTGAACTCAAATTACTAACAGTGATATTAGAGGTGTTTTCTAGATAAGCAAATTAATGAAAATATTAAGAAAATAAATAATATAAAAACATGATTAATGGTAACAATAGCATGGTAATATGGCAATAATAATAGCATTTATCAAGAACATATTCAAGGTCAGGCACTGTACTAATATTAACAGAAAAATTGCACACATGCAGTCTGTTCCTGAGCACCATTCTAAGTGCTCTACTTACATCATTTAATCCTCAACCAAGAACTTACAAGGTAAGTGTCATTATTATCCACATTTTACATATGTGGAAACTTAATCAGGATCTCCTTAAAATCATTCTGTTTGTAAGGAAAGAACTGGTATTTAATCTTCATAATAAGTCAGCAAAAAATGTGTCATGAGTAATCTGAGAGGAAGAGAGGCTAAATAAATCTCTTAAAGTCACATAATTGCTAAGTAGGAGTGATTTTGCAAATTCAAGTCTGTGGTACACCCAAACTACTTTTTGCCATAAGTGACAGATGCCTCACAGCGTTCAAAGTTGTGAGCGTGTGAACTTTAGAGATGGAAAGGTTATATGGGGTAAGAGCAGTAAAGGGAAGCTTCCTAGTGTCTCTTGTCTAATCTGAACCTCGGAGCATGAAAAAGACTTTGGTTTAAGGAATATATGTTCCTGATCCTGGTGTCCCAGGACGAGGTAGCCCAAGAACAAGAGCAAAGTGAAAATGTGCATATGAACAACACTGAAAGGGAGAATAAATGTAGAAGAAGCATGAGTTCATGGGTTACAACATAGCTATTGCAAGAAACAGAACCTCAAACCAATATTGGCTTAAACAATAAGGGCATTAATCATACATCTGTTTTATAACATTAGGAGAGCAAAAGTTTTCAAAGTTGGTTCATTGCTTCAGCATTATCAGAGATGTAGGAGTTTTTCCTATTTTCACTCTGTCATCCTCTTTGTGTGAACAGATTCTTCTCAGGGACACAGCTTTTTACCAGCTCCAGGTACCACATGCAAACACTATCAATTACTGCCAATGAAGAAGAAAACTGTGTTTTGTTCTGTGTGTGTGTGTGTGTCTGTGTGTGTGTGTGTATGTATTTGTGCATGTGTGTTAATGTGTGTGTTCAACGAAGGGAAACTTTCCGAGGAATTCCTAGTTTCCTAAAGCACATGGCCTGCTTTATTTTCAAGTCTGAGCAAGCAAGTTTCTTGGATTTTCAGCTTGAAAGCTTACAAGAAGTGTTTGCCATTGAGGAAAATAATGGGATCAGGTAGGCTATTGGACAGAAAATCAACAATGATTGTACAAATAAGTTAAAGACCAGCTAAAAGGAAATTGCAATAAGCCAAGTAAATGTAGCTAAGTGTTTGAGCTAGGATGGTAGAGTAGGTTGAATATGAACAAGATAACAAAAATTTTATAGTTTGCATCAAAATTATAGGATTGGTTCAGGAAAACAAGAATGATTTAGGGCTCTAAGTTGGTTCCAAGAATATAATTATGAATAATCAGAAGACTACGTCAGTACCATTAACTTAAATGAAAAAGTCAGCATCTGGGTTAGCCCAGTGGACTCTTGCCTCACAGCCCAATGCAAATGTTTTTCTGGGGTTTCTGCAGCTGCTAAACTCCAGTGCAGAAGGTACCCACCCTAGGCTCTGCTCCCTCTATTCTGGTATTTCCAGCTTGTCCCTTGGTGGAATTGCACCACAGAAACTCATTTCCATGTTTGATCCTGGATGAGGTTTGTTGTAACTCTAGTTCTAATAATCCACTTTGCTTTGTCTAGGCTCCCAAAATAGGCCTAGGATTCTGGGCTTGTGTCATTCAGGGCACCTCGAAAGAGATGTTCTTTGACAAAAGATGAAAGCAGTGCTTTTGGATTGGAGACATACTGAGGCTAAGATAATTAGGAGACTTAAAATTATGGCAGGCTGGTGAGAGAGTTTAGACTTGTGGTTATAAAGCTCAGAAAAACTATGAAGCTCCTTGTGCAGATTAAGACACTATCAAAGTGAACCTTGAAGACTTGGTGTGATACGTTTATTCATTATTTATTTTTTTTAGATGTGCTATGTTTAAGTTAGCATTTATTTTTGAGTCAGACAAACCTGGGTTTTTATTCCACCTTTCACTACACATACTTTTTGTGAATTTGGACAATTTTTCTACCTTCTTTTTAACAGACTTTTTATTTTATATAATTAGGTAAACATTTCTAATAAGAGAGCTGTGACAACTAAATATCACAATAGGTATAAAATAAATGACATATGTCTGTAATATGTACATAAAGAATATTTAATTCACTTGAAAGAAAAGAGTATAAAGAGAATTTAAATAGTACAGATTGTGAATATAAGAGATTTTTTAGAAAAAAAAATAAGGTCCAAATATAGTTTATCAAAAGGAAATAAGAAAATAATAGAATTATAAAGACCATGTATATTTCCTCACACTGATTGCTTGTCATTATCATGCAGAAAGACTATATTTCCAAGTTCTTTTTAGTTAAGACTTAGTTGTCAGAAATACAAATGTGCATCTCACTTCCAGTTTGAAGTAATTAATTACAGCTGAGCATTAACTCTTATCTTTGAATGTCAGCAGGGGGAATGTGTTAATATAATAAAGCCCAAAATATATGACAATGGCTAGATGTATGGACAGATGACAGAGAAAAAAACTGATACCAAAAGCCTGACAGATGGAGAACCATGTTCTATAGCAACACATTATTTATAGGCCATCACCTAAAACAACTAGAAAGGCAGTCTATGTGCCTAATAAGTTTGTAGCTCTAAAGGATGAGGGTATAAAATTGGATATTGATATTTTCTGTTGTATAATTTTAACTTCACTTGGCAAAATGTTATCAGGAGCTTGTAAATTCAGGCTCCACGATGCTTGTTTGCAAAGAGCACTGAAAGAAAATCGAAATAGTTCAGGAATTAGGGCCTTTATGGGTTGACAGAATTAATTGATTCTATTCTCCAAGTACTAAGAGCTGGGGTCTCAAAAGGCTTTGGGAAACACGTGCTTATAATAATTCTCAGTTAATTAAAATGGCTTGGTCAAAAAGCCAAATTGGAATGTGACCTTTTAATTATTATAAATAGTATCGATAAACTGTGAAGGTTTTTTGGATACACTAAATTTTAGGGATTTTATCATGCATCAACAGATAACCAAAAAGAAGGGCTTATTTCCTAATGTTCATTTCAGAAGTGGCCAAAAACAATGAGATAAGGAAAGATTCCTTGGAGGGCAGCTAGGAGCTCTACAGACCACTGGGTAAGAGGTTACTTCCATGGAGGAGAATCAGATGCTCATTGAGGAAACTTCTCTGGAAGTTTCTACTACTATGGAAAAAGGCTTGACAATGTCTGCCTAATGGAATTTCTGAAATACTAAATACCAAATAATACTGTGTATTTCTTATATTTCATTTTATTTTCTTTGAATAGTAATGTTTATTGTGATTACATTATCCTTGTTCCACTATTAAATATTTGGGATGGGAGATGTTTATTTAGAACAAAAATCTCTAAATCAAGAAGAGCTTCCTTAAGGTAGACTTTATGAAGGAATTTAATTCCCAAATATCTTGAACTTGCAAATGATGCAATGAGTGGACATGACTCTGATTTGTAGTCCATTGGGTTTGTTTGTTTTTTGTTTTCCTGGGTTATTTTTATGTTGACGAGGATGAACAAAGTGACATTGTATGTACCAGAATATTCTCACTGTTTCCCTTATATTTCTCAGCTCCCCACCCCCCACCCCTGCTTTGCAGAACTATTCATGTGACCAGTTCTGGTGAATAGATTGTGAACAGAAATGTCACATAATACTTATGGTCTAAGTCTGTTACAGAGAAATGTGTCTGCCCTGTTCTTTGCTTTTTCTTTGGTGGTAACCATGGAGATCCTGTGCTGAAATGACAGATCACAAAGGTGAAAGCAGCTTGGATCTTGAATGGAAATTTTTTATGCAAGAAAAAACCATTCCTTATATTTCGGGGTTTACTTATCATGACCTAATAGCTAACTTCTTCTGTTTAATACAGAGAAAGTGGAGAAAAATAGGATAGTGCCATGCTATGGAAGGCAAAGAAAGAAAAATAGAATAAAAATGGAAAAATGTTAGCTGTGGCAGTTCTTTAAGTGGAATAAGTGCAGATGAAGACCAAATATGGTCATTGCTTTGTCATTTAGATCTCACTGTAGACATTGGAAAGTTAATCCCAGTACTATTTTTGGGTGAAAGCCAAACTAAAATTAAAAAATAAATGACCAGGGACATCTGGGTGGCTCTGTTAGTTAAGCATCTGCCTTCGGTTCAGGTCATGATCCCCGGGTCCTGGGATTGAGCCCCACATCAGGCTCCCTGCTCAGCGGGGAGTCTGCTTCTCCCTCTGCCTGCCGCTCCCCGTGTTGTGCTCTCTCTCTCTCTCTGACAAATAAATAAATAAAATTGTTAAGAAAAAGAGAAATGACTCTGTGATAAGAAATTGGAAGCAATCAAACTAGACTATATATTCTGTAAGTTTGGTGTCTCAGTTCAAGCTGCTATAACAAAATATCATAGGCAGCGTGGTTTGAACAACTAAGATTTATTTTTCACACCTCTGAAGGCTAGAAGTTCAAGATCAAGGAACTGGCAGATCTGATGTCTACTGAGAGCCCTCTTCTGTGTTTATTGTCAACTTCCTTTTTGCTCTAACTTCAAAGAGTGGACAGAGGAGGGGCTCTGGTCTCTTTCTCTTCTTACAAGGGAATCAATCCCATCATGGAGGTTCAACCACCATGTTCTCATCTAAACCTAATTAGTTCCTGAAGGTCCCACCTCCAAATACCATTACATTGGCAATGATGCCTTCAACATGAATTTTAGACAAGCACAAACATCCAGTCCATAGCATTTAAGAATTCTCTAAAACATTGGCTTAAATAAAATACTAAAAAGGTGAAGGGAAGGAATTTCCTAAGGGATTGAGAAAGTTGTGTAAATTTGTTAACAGAAGGAGATATGCTATTCCATAGGAAGATATTAAAGATATAAGTGAGAAAAAGATCATGAATGAACTATAACTCAGATGTGATGATTAATTTTATGTGTCAACTTGGCTGGGCTATGGTAGGCATAAATATATGGTCAAACATTATTTAAGATATTTCTGTGAAGATATTTTTAAATGATATTAACATTTAAATCAGTAGATTCTGAGTTGAGAAGATTATCCTCCATAATGTGAGTAGTCCTCATCCAATCATTTGAGGGTCTTAATTAAAAATAAAACAAACAAAACCTGATCGTCTTAAGCAAGAAGAAGTTTTGCCATTTGACTGCCTTTGGACTTGAATTGCAGCTCTTCCCAAAAGGTCTTCAGCCTGCCAGGCTCCCCTGCATATTTTGGAATTACCAAAGCTCCACAATTGCATGAGCCAATTTCCTTAAAATCTACTCTCTCTCTCTCTCTCTCCTCCCTCTTCCTCTCTCTCCCCGTCCATCTCCCTCCCTCTCCCTATCCCTCTTTCAGGTGACCAATGGAGTTTTAGTTCTGGTCCATCTCACAGTGAATCCAGAGGAACCCAAACCTATATTGTGATTATTTTCCCAGTTCTAGATGTCATAATTAGAATAGACATACTCAGCAATTGGCAGAATCCCCACATTAGTTCCCTGACCTGTACAGTGAGGGCTATTATGTTGGGAAAGTGGAAGCTACTAGAACTGCCTCTACCTAGAAAATATTAAACCATAAACATTATTGCATTTCTGGAGAGATTGCCGATTAGTACCACCATTAAGGACTTGAAAGATGCAGGGACTGTGATTCCCACTGCATCCACATTCAACTTGCCTATTTGGCCTATGCAAAAGACAGATGGATATTGGCAAATGACAGTGGATTACCATAAGCTTAACCAGGTAGTGACTCCAATTCTAGCTGCTGTACCAGATGTGGTTTCACTGCTTGAGGAACTTAAGATCCCTTGATACCTATACACAGCTATTAAGCTGGAAAATGCATCTTTTGCTATCTCTGTTAATAAAGACTACCAGATGCAGTTTGCTTCCAGCTGGTAAGGCCAGCAATCCACTTTCACAATCTTACTTCAGGAACATGCCAACTCTCCAGTTATATGTCATAATTTAGTTTCCAAGGATCTTGACCATCTTACCCTTTCCGTAAAATATCACACTGACATCATGTTGATTAGAACTAGTGAGCAAGAAGTAGCAACTATTCTAGACTAATTGGATGGACATTTGCTTGTCAAATAAATAAATTTGATAAGAATTCAGGGGCCTTAGACCACAGTGGAACATCTAGGGGTCCAGTGGTATGAAGACATGTTGAAGTATGCCTTACAAGGCAAAGGATAACTTGTTGCATCTGGCTCTCAGCTAACTCATTGCAGATGAATGGCAAATTATTTCTTGAAGGAAGATCCACAGACACAACTTCATGGCAAACACAGGTCTAATAAGATCAATCAACATCTAAAAATGTTATCTTATGGATTTTTTTTATAATCTTCATAGGGAAGAAGGTTTGCTCATAGCATTGTTATTGGTAGTTTACTGGACCTTTTACTCAACTCATAAGCTTTTACTCAACTCAGCTCATAAGCTGACATTATGACGATGATGTAGGGACTCTCTGTGTTTGTTTCTATTGTCAAAATACAAATTAATTGACTTCTAGAGTAACCAAAAAGGACCCCCTTCTCAACTTTAAAATAACAGAGAGTGCGCCTGGGTGGCTCAGTTGGTTAAGTGACTGCCTTCAGCTCAGGTCATGATCCTGGAGTCCCTGGATCGAGTCCCGCATCGGGCTCCCTGCTCGGCAGGGAGCCTGCTTCTCCCTCTGACCCTCCCCCCTCTCATGTGCTCTCTCTCTCTCTCTCATTCTCTCTGTCTCAAATAAATAAATAAAATCTTTAAAAAAAAAATAAAAAAAAAATAACAGAGATAGGAAGAAGAAATCATGTCTTGTTTATGATATTTAAAGAAAGTAAGAAACATGGAGCAATAGCAACAACTATGCAGAAATATCTATCACCCTAGTAGTGGGGCAGGATGTACAAGATAGGAATTTGCAGAATGATGCTGCGTTATCAAGGATTTATGGGCAGAGGCAGCAAAGATGCTCATCATTACAAAATCTCAGCTGTCAGATATTTTCACAGATTAAAGATAAGCTACGACATTAATATTTATTCTAAATCTAGATGTACTGATAGGTCAGAAAAGTCTAGCAAATTGAAGACAGAGATATTAAGTATTATCCCTCTCAGAACTTTATATAATTCAATGATTGAGAAATTGATCTTCAGTTAAAGCAATAACAATACAGCAGGTTGTGCTCTAATTAGAGAGTAATAATGTTAGAGATGATAATAGTGCTGTTTCAAGATTAACTTCCATCGCACAATTGTAAATCATAAATTATCTGTGCTACTTGGAAGAATACTGAATTAAAAGAATAGGTCTCTAGGGCGCCTGGATGGCTCAGTTGGTTAAGCGACTGCCATTGGCTCAGGTCAAGATCCTGGAGTCCCAGGATCGAGTCCCACATCAGGCTCCCTGCTCAGCAGGGAGTCTGCTTCTCCCTCTGACCCTCCTCCCTCTCATGCTCTCTGTCTCTCATTCTTTCTCTCGCAAATAAATAAAATCTTAAAAAAAAAAAAGAATAGGTCTCTAAATTTTGAGTTAATTTGGCCACTACATATCATCATAGGCATTAACACATTAAACAAGGAAGTAAATAATAAACACTGGCTTTTTTAGTAATAGGAATATGCCAAGGAGAGTTAGGAAGATTTATTATATCAGACTAATTAAAAATTTCTGAGGACCATTATTTTAGTGGAGCAAAAATATAGATGAATGACTCCTAAGTATTGTCCCTGCAATGCTTTAAATTAAGATCACTTGCTGGAAAGGAAGCAAGGGGGCACAGAGATTATCACTCATTATTTCCTTGTCTTTATAATGATAAACTAAATATTGAAAAGATAATTCACATTATTTTCTTCATACTAAGTTTTGCAAGTTGGTGTGTATATTACACTTACAGAATGGCATTAGACTAGACATATTTCACATGCTCAACATGAAATGTGGTTGCCATATTGACAACACAACCTCATATTAAAATACAAGCCAAGTCAGATGTACTATATTTTCAATGATTTTAAACTAGATGGAATATATCACCTCATAATGATTTATTTTTTTCACTTGATGTTTATATTTTTATATACATATATTTATATTCTTATCTGTTTCCTTGTAAAATATATATATAGACATATATGCATCACTGTTTAGTTGGAAACATTGATTCATAAAACATCTGAATCCTTTTGTTTATCCACTTCTCTCAGATAAATGATAATAGGTCCATCTATACATATTTCTTCATTTTTAACTATTTTATGTTGTCTCTTTTTGCCATATTTTATTTTTTTAATATTTTATTTATTTATTTGAGAGAGAGAGTGAGCGAGAGAGCACAAGCAAGCACAAGCAGGGGAGAAGAGGGAGAAGGGGAAGCAGACTCCCTGCTGAGCAGGGAGCCCGATGCGGGGCTCGATCCTGGGACTCCAGGATCATGACCTGAGCTGAAGGCAGATGGTTAAACAACTGAGCCATTCAGGCACCCCTTTTTGCTACATTTTAAAAAGTGAAATCCAATAATGTATTTGAAAATTTTTAGAAAAGCTATTGGCTCCAAATAGCTTTATCTTGCTCTAGAGAAAATTGCTATTAAGACATGTAGAATATAGACATTTCAATTTAATCCAATCTGGGATTGCACTAATGAATAGCTTGAATTTTAATCTTTGTGCAGGCTTATCCATTTACATTTCACCTTTAGTTCCAAGGAGTAGCCAACGTTTCAGGGTTCCAAACAGAAAAACACATATGTTTACCAGGGCTCCTTCTCCTCAGTGGACCCTGAACTCCATCCTCAGGATCTTAGCCTAGTGAGACTGTTGAAAGCTCCTCACTTTACCAACATCTAGACTGCCATTTAAACACTGGCAAATGTCTCAGGGGGACAGCAGAGTTAAATCTTAGAGTCTCTTCTTTGCACTTTTCTCCTGTCTAAAATCTTATATCCTCCAATTCTCATTGTTTTATTAGTACTCTGATGTCTTCAAACAGATGTATTTCTTGTTCTTGGTGGGAGATGTGCAGAATCTAGTCTGTAATAGCTAGAAATAGAAGTCAAGTGTGTTTTATCTGTATGTTAGTGTCTGTAATTGGGAAAACACTCTCCAGGTTTTGTTCGCTATGATTTATATAAAAAGCCACACTCCAGAAATAGCTGGTCAACATTTCTGTCATCTTTACTTCTAACTAATAAAGGCTTATAGATAAATGTTTAGAGGTTTTATTGTTCATGTAAGTGAATTTTGAAAGGATTGATCACTTGTTAATTAGATTATGGTTCGAATTACTATAATTATTTTTAACTGTGAAAGTGTTCAAGCTATGTGGATTGTGTATGATGTCATAGAGATACACTACACATTGGATGAATAAGATATAAGCCGCCTAGCAAGACTTTTATCCTTCACTCTTTAGAGAGATCTTTGACCCTTGATTAGATTATACTCTTATGTACAATTACAGATTTGGAGAATTCTAGTTGCTTGTGGTTAATTTATAATGATAAGTAGCCTTATCGCTATAATATGTCTTATTGCCTTGAGTGAACATTTCTCTCAAAGTGTAGCCAGAGACTACCAGGGATACAGGTGAGACTAGATTATGCAAACAGAACAAGTTTCATGGTCATTGTTTTTCTATATGGAGGTGAGGTTGTGACTGAGGAGACCTACAGGACTCACTTAACTCCAATTAGTATTGATTTCAAATGTTCATAAAAAAGAAAAAAAATTAATAATTATTCGTGTTCAGTTTGATTAGATCACCCAAATAATATAGTTGTTGCTTAAAAAAATAATTTCAACCCTTCAGGTCAGGCAACAAAGCAGCAGAACTTCGGCTTAACCAAACTATGTACATACATACATATGCATATGTGTTTACGTATGTGTGTGTCTGTATGTTATGCACACGTATACAGCTGCTAGCCTAGTTTAGTAAGTGTATTAGTTTTTTGTACTACATGCTGTGTAATTTAAAACAGCAGCTTCTCTGTTCTGGAGACTAGAAGTACAACATGTAGGTGTGAGCAGAGTCGGTTCCTTCTCAGAGCTTTCAGGGAGAATCTGTATTCAATGCTTCTCTCTGTTTCTGGTCACAGCCAGCATTTCTCAGCATTCCTTGCCTGATAGATGCATTACTTTAATCTCTGCCTCCATCTTCACATAACATTCCCTCTGTCTTTTTGTCTTCACATGGCTGTTTTATAAGCACACCAGTCACATTGGGTTCGGGTCTCACTCCACTCCAGTATGGCCTTCATCCTATTTATACCAGCAATGACTCTATTTCCAAATAAGGTCACATTTTGAGGTATCGGGACTTAGAACTTCAACATAACTTCTTGGGAAGATACCATTCAACCCATAATAGGGAGTTCGGTATCATTAAAAAATTGTTTAAAAATGTTTCGAAGGGTAGACATATTGTCTGTGTGCTCCTTAAGCACATAGTTCTCAGTAAATTCAATGGGCATTTAATCTCTCAAATTATATTATTAATATTCTAACAAATTTAATTTCAGGAAATAAGAGTTCTAGCCATAGAATTATATACTAAATATTAAACTAAATAATAGTATTTAATAATACACTAAATTTTAAATCAAAATATGATTGAATTGCTTGGCTATTGGGGTTTTCAACAATGTAGGAAATTATCAGGTCAGAACTTGATATGAAAAATAGTCACATAATTTTTAGAATATGTATTTTATTTTATTCTGTAAAGAGTAATACCATGATTCATACTATCACTTTGAATGGCTGTATTTCAAAACAAGTTAAATTATATTCTTTTTTTTTTTTTTTTTCTGAATGGCTGCAAAAATATTATTTTGTTTGGTATCAGTCCTATGTTGCCTTATACTATGACATGGAATGACTTAAGTAAAAACACATTTAATACAATGAAACTTCAATGTTAAAAGAAAAAAAAAAGAAAAAAAGTTGTGTCTTTGGAAACAAATGTCCTGAAAGCAATCTCTTTTAGCTTCAAGTAGAAATGATTTTACTTCTGCATAAAAATACACATTCCTGATGTTTATGTGATATTTGATTCATTAAGATTTCCAGAGGCTGAATGGTTTAACAGATGGAAGTTGCTTTAAAATGAAAATGTTATATGATATTCTATCATAAACAAGCATAGGACATATTCTCATGTAGAATATAAATATAAGGATAGGATCACTGAATTAAGTGAAAGGCTTAATGTGCAGTTAAATTCTTTCAGTGTTCATATGAACATTATCCTTTTCTTCTAGTTATGGAGGACAAAACTCATTGAGTTTGATTTTCAAATAAGCCTCAAAGGTTGTAATCAATGTGCCTCCCTATGGATAAAAAGAAGAATGTATATCTTTTTGTTTGTCTATGCTAATACACAATTAAAGTAGATCAATATTTATTGGCCAAACCATATAATGACATTATAATTAATTAGTTTATTTCTCTATTTCAAGTTTATTTCTTAATTAATTAATTAATTAATTCCCAGTAAACACCTGAGATTATTGTGACCATTCTTATTCATTCTCATAACTGAAACAAATGGATCAATTATAATGCAGCTTGGTTCATAAACAGACAAAAATTTATCACCAAGTCAAAACTGATGTCTTTAAAGTAATAAAATATGCCATTTTGTGCCATAAAGTAATAAAATATGCCAATAAAATAGGCTACATGTCAACTTGACTGGTCATGGGATATCCAGATTAAACATTATTTTTGGGTATGTCATCATGGTGTTTTTGGATAAGATTAGCATTTGAATCAGTAGACAGTAAAGTAAATTTCTCACCCCAGTGTGGGTGGGCATCATCCAATCCATTAAGGGTCTGAATAGAACAAAAGGCTGTTCAAGCTGAGACATCTCATCTTCTCCTGTTCTCAGACTGGAATTCACACCAGTGGCTTCCCTGGCCCAAGCCTTCAGACTTGGAGTGAATTACACCACCAGTTTTCCTGGGTTTCCAGCTTACAGACAGATTGTGTTTCTCTCTCTCTCTGTCTCCACAGGACAATAATCAGTGAGTGATTTTCTTGGAATGTGGCAAACAAAAACAAGATTAGAATTTAAACAAATGAAAGTAGAAGATTGAAGATAGGAGAGAAACAGATGGCTTTAAATGGTATTTAGAAGGTGAAAATGACAAGATTTTATGACTCATTTTCTTTGGGGGACAAGGACAAGAAATTCACAAGTGACTTCTAGGTTTCTGGCTTAATGATGTTAACCTTCTCTGAGAGAAGACCATGTTTGAGGGGAGAGGGAATTATGAATCTGGTTTTGCACATGTTTGATTCATCCAAGTGGTAATTACTTTCAAAAGCCATTGGGTACGCTGTCTGATGTTCATAAAAGAAGTCTGACTAGAGGTATTCTCAAAAAAACTTAGTACACAGATGTTAACTGAAACCACTATTTAGAGAAAAGAGAGGGCTATGTGGGTCAGGACCATATGGTGTGGAAGCAGACATTTTATTTGAAGCTGATGAGAGGTATTCAGTTGTGGAAAAGATAAATATTAAAGAAGGAATTTAATAATTCATAGCTAAGAAGATGAGTGAGTGAGAACCACAGCATAAGTTATTGGCCCTCTATAATAGAAAGGGAAGCTCTTTTTTTAATAGCTTTGAGTGTTTTGTAGCAGGCAGATACGAGAAATGCTTTCTGATGTCTTCTATTTTCCTGAATTAAGATGTAAATTTATCTATTGAGAATGAGTGGGGTAATGGAAGAATGGGAAATTGAAGAGGGGGAGTTTGTATGAACTAAAGACTGTGAGAGACACTATGGAGAATTACAAAGAGTTAAAAACTTAAGAAATACAAACATTCTTTAAACTTTTCTTTTTTTTAGAGAGGCAGGTAAGGCAGAGAGAGAATGCTAAGCAGACTCCACACCCAGTGCAGAACCCAAAGTGGGGCTCCATCTCATGACCCTGAGATCATGACCTGAGCTGAAATCAAGAATCAGACACTTAACTGACTGAGGCGCCCAGGTGCCCCAACATTCTTTAAACTTCTAAAGACAAATATGTGCTGGTTAAACAAAGAAGTAGACCAGTTTGGTTCAAATTAAAAGAACACTACAGGGGCACCTGGGTGCCTCAGTCCATTAAGCATCTGACTTCAGCTCAGAGCATGATCTCATAGTCCTGGGGTCGAGCCCTGCATCGGGATCCCCACTCAGTGGGGAGTCTGCTTCTCCCTCTCTCCCTTCCCCTCCCCCTGCTTGTCCTCTCTCTCAAGTAAATAAATAAAATCTTAAAAAAAAAAAAAATAACACGATAGGCATAGAAGTAGATAGACCGTCATAGGAGAAGAATATGGGCATTCTTTGCTAGGAAAACTTATAAGTAAATGGATTTAATAGATGAATATAATGGCATTGTTTCTTAATGTGGGCTGCTATAACAAATTACCATAGACTGGATGGCTTAAGAATAAAAATTTATGCGCTACTGTTCTGGAGACTAGGAAGTCTAAGATCAAGGCACCGGCCCATCTGGGCACTGGCCCATTTGGTGTCTGGTGAGATCCACTTCCTGGTTTGCAGATGTCAGTCTTCTCGCTGTATCTTCACATGGCTGAGAGGAGAGACAGAGAGCAAGCTCTTGGGTCTCTTCTTTCAGGGTACTAATCCTATTCATGAGAGCTCCACCTTCTTGACCTAATCACCTCCCAGAGGCCCCTACTACCATCACATTAGGGGGTCAGGATTTTAATATATGAATTTTGAGGGGACACAAACATTCATTCCATCCATAGCATAGTGATAGAAAACATGAAATGAACCTGGACTTACTTTGGAAAATAAAAAAGAACACACTTGGATAGGACATGAATTTGAAAGGCTTTAAACTTAGACACTACATTTTACTTTAAATAAAGAATCTATTTTTGACTCTCAAACATAAGGAAATGATGTTTTCAGTATGATGTTTAATGAATATTAGTCTAGAAGTAGTTTGAAAGATAAGATATTTTGGGCAGTGGGGGGCCAGATATTGAAGCAAAACCTGGGAGACTATTACAGTAATCAGAGTGTGGGGTAATGCATGCCTGTATTAAAGTGTGAGCAGTGAGGAGGACAGTCGGCTTGAGCTTAATAGATATTTCTGAGGCATCTACCACAGTTTTGAAATTCTTTAATGGAACTTTACTGTCTGGGTAAATTGTTTTGCTTTCCTGTTGAGTTAGTCCAGAAAAGAATCCAGAACGGGAAGATAACCTTCATTAGGAAGTTTATTGAACCATCTGTCTAACTAAGCTGCTATTTCTCATTGCTATGATGGCAATGAGCTTTATTTCCAAAAAAAAAAAAAAAAAAAAAAAAATAATGGAAAAATTTGCTCCTGCTGTATGAGAATATTCAGGACAATTTTGTACTAAGCAACAGTAAAATATTTTTGAAGAAATATTAAGCTGTTTCTCTGAGAAACACCTAAAAAATGATTGTCTTCATCAAAATCCCCTCCTACTAGCATCAGGTTCTAATTTGTTGATGCTCTAACTATTTAAATCTCAGACCTTAAGGGCTATAATCAACTCGGTATGGGAAAAAAAATTCTAGAACACTGTTTCCAAAAATTAAGCTGAGAATCATGATTAAATTATATTCTGATCTATGCTATATTGAGCCTTTCTCTTATTCTTTCTTTTTGAAGTTACTTGATTGTGTGTCTTAGGTTAAGAGCTAAGTTATCCAATATCGGAATACCTGAATTTGCATAGCATCATTTCTAACATATATTTCCTAAATATTAACCATCTCAGATTTACCAAATTGAAAAAAAAAAAGTTTGTTCATAATTATCAAAAGCATTCTATGTATTTCTGTATATACAAAAAATAATGTTCAAATATGATTCCAAAATATTTATTTTTCTTTGATATTTAAAATCCCATGAGTGGATTTTAAATTCTTAAAAAAAAAATCTGTTAGAACTTCAGTGGATTTAAGAAAAGGAGTAAAGACAAATGCCTTACTTTGGAAAAAAAGCATTCAGTATGTTATTTTCTTTTCTTTTCTTTTTCTTTTTATTAAATGTATACATTTGACCTCAAGTAGAAAATGCAGATATAATACTGGATGTTAAAGTAAAATAATATATCAAATTAAGTAATACTTCTTAGTTTGGAAAATTCTTTCAAACTCTTGCACTGACTCATGATAAACTTAAAATGACTTAAAGGCTTCTGCAACACATGAGTAACTAAGGGTATATTTTGACAGCTACCATTACACTGTTAACTGTCATCTACCCAACTGGTAAGCAGTTTCTCAGAGGAAAAGCCCTATATTTAGAGGAGGTGACTAAGATTTGCCCTACACAGGCCATTGCACAATTTGGATGAAAGCCTTCAGCCTCTTCCACTTAATTAAGGTCAAGAAAATGAAATTTTGAGAAATGGCCCTTTTCCTCATGTACTAGTACTTTGTATGTTCTGAGAAAACATCAAAAGTGGGTATATTCCAAAATATGGTAAAAAAGACAACTCATATTCAATGAGTTTCACATATGAAACATATGGAGTCCATAGTTACTGAGCATTTACCATATTAGTGCTCTGTGCAATCCATGTGAATCCTCTATGATAAACAGACTTGTCATGAGCTAAGGCAGATAATATTCATATCTCTAGCCCGATTTAGCCCTTCCTTTGCTGGAACTCTTTGTTTCCCTACCTAATGACCCACATCTCTTTTCTCTTACATTTTCTAACCATGTTATTTTCCCTGATTGAAATACTTTGAACTCTCTTAATGCCTGTCTTAGTCCCTTTGGGCTGCTATAACAAAGTACTATAAACTGGGTGGCTTATAAACAATACAGATTTATTTCTCACAGTTCTGGAGGCTGAAAGTCTGAGGTCAGGGTGCTAGCATGCTTGAGTCCTGATAAGAACCTCCTCTGGGTTGCAGACGCCTGATTTCTCATTGTATCCTCACATGGTTGAGAGCAGAAAGGGCAAGGAAACTCCCTCTTGACTTTCTGAGGACACTAATCCCATTCACAAGTGCTTTCACCCTCATGATCTCATCTTATCCTAATTATCTCCTAAAGGTCCCACTTTCTAATACCATCATATTGGTGGGTATAGTTTCAACATATGAATTTGGGGGTAGGGGAACCCAAATATTCAGTACATAACAATGCCAATATGAAAAGCTTAAACATCTGTACATGGTAGGATCATTCATAATTCTGTGGCTGCTGCTGACCTCCCAGCCCAGCATCATACACTTCAGATCACTTTTTTTTGGCATAACTAACAAAACCAGCCTTTGCAATGTGCCACAGGACCTGTTTCCTATGTCCTTCACAGGCTTTGTCCTAGAGCTCAGCCTCTCATTTTGTTGCCTAGATATATTCTCATTCTTAAAAATCCAGCTTGAGAAAGGCTAATGCATCTTTGGGGGTAAGGATATATGAGAAATCTCTGTACCTTCCTTCAACTTTTCTGTGAACCTTAAGCTACTCTAAAAAAATAAAGTGTTAAAAAAATTCAGCTTAAATGTCATGATGCCCTTCCCTAAATAAATTGATATCAAGGTTTTTGTGCTTACTGTGCAATTATCCACTACAGTATGTTTAACCCTGTGTGGCCATTACTTGTTTTCTTAAATGGAGTATCATTTATTTAATAATTAGAATTTCTCACAGTATTTTCCTTTCTTCAGCTCAAACTGAATCAAATCGTCCATTATCCACCTTTTCTGATGCTTTGGGCCTGACATTTAGAAGCTTAAGCTAATAACAGACATGCCCTGAAAGGGGAAAAGAGGATGGGAAAGCTTTTGAGATCAAGGCGTAAGACATGGAAACTCTCCTACTTTGAATAAGGGAGACATATTTGTAGGTCATGTAAGAATGGGAGCTGTGTAGGCTTCCAAGGAAGTGGTGAGAATCCAAGGCAAGACATACATTTGATACCTATGAGTTTGCACCCTATGCATTGAGTTCCGAGCTTTGACTGAGATTCCCATACCTCAGGCTTGGCAAAGAAGCAGAAAGCTTGGAATCTCCTAGGGCTTTGTCAGTGAAGATATAAGAGATGGCCATGATGGAGTGAGGAACAACAGCCTTTCTTTTTTTCCCAGCACATATATACCATCTGACCTTTGATTCCACACCATTCATTACCTAAGAGTATAGCTAAAACTCAGACTTCTGTGTTTGGCAAAACTTGATTTGAATTTCAATTCTGATTTTTTTTTTTTTTTTAAGAGAGAGAGAGAGAGAACACACTGATGTGGGGCTTGATCTCATGACCCTGAGATCATGATCTGAGCCTAAATCAAGAGTCTGATGCTTAACTGACTGAGCCACCCAGGTACCCCTCAATTCCGACTCTTATTTGCTGCATGAAATTGGTCATGTTAAACTCTGTGGCCCAGAACCTTCCTCAGTGAGAATTGCAATAAGAAAATGTTGAACATGAATATAAATTGAAGTTTAGAATTTTTATGTTTATTATTCTAATTTTCCTGAAAATTACTATTTGGTAACCCTAAGTCAGTCCCAACAAGGCCCTGACACACTCTTTATTTACCAATTTTTTTGATCCATAGGTTTCTGATTTAAAATTTTCACTAAATTACATAAAATATAATTTTAGTTATGATTTAAAATCCTGCCAAGTGAAATCTTATAGAATAAAATAAAAGATGAAATAACTTTTAAAATGAACAAAATATATTATATATTAGATGTCTTTGAAACTATTTAACTTTTTTAAAATCGAAATGGCAGGAGTAAGAATGTTTTTAATGAAAGATGTTTGAGTAGACTGTGGATACCTATCCTTAGTTTTGCTATCTAGAAAATGGAACAATCAAAATAAGCTTGCACTATATCAGAATTCAGAAGCTAAATGATTAATTCAGCCACATTTTCTTTCACATTATTTAGACAAAGAAGTCAATTAAGTAGAACATTAAAAGCTGATGAATCAAACAGTGGCATAAAATAGCAATTAGAAAATAATCAGTTAATGAAGTAAAATGACAGTGGAGAAGTCATCAAATGACAGTAACAGAACCAGTGACTTAATGAGAAGTGACATTGAAGAACAGAAATGCCAAATACAACAGCTATGATGTCTGAAAATATATTGGATAGATTCATATAGATAATTGGGTTAAAATGCCTCTGGTGCTTAGGATATTTTTCTAGTGTTGATTTGGTATTGCTACAAAAAAAAAAAATAATAAATTTAAATTTAAATTTAGTCTGTTCTAGACATGACCTCCAAGTAAATCCTCTTATATTTATACAGTTAGCATCCAAATGTCTTATTCAAACTAGATATCTGTTGCTTAAAAAATAGTCATATTTAGATTTTATGAATATGAATACGCAAGATGCATATCCATAAGGCACTAGGGCACTTCTCTTTCTTTCTTACAGGGTCTAAATGACTGGAAAAAGTCCTGACTGCTACCAAATGGCTCCAAAGGAAGGAGAGAGCTGATGTGTTGCCAGGTTGAAACGAAGAATGTCAAGAGTGAATTAAGTGATGTAGTTTCCCAATACTTCTCTCTTCCCACAAGATTCTTCTGTTAATATTACACAGATTCTCACAGGACAAAACTCTAGATCAGCCATGACCTAGGCATCAATAATTAGCCCCAAATCTAAGAATATTCCTGTGAGAATGTAAACGATACAAACCATAAATAATACACTTTCATACTTGGATTGCTATGTGTATAGTATTGGTACGGAAGATTATTTTTATAAATAGCCTTTAATTTTTAGAGAAGTGATGAATATTTTTCTCTTCCTCCTGATGCCCCATAATATTTTATTGATTAGGTTACTTTTGGAAAAAAGGATGAGTTGTGGGTTATTTATCTGATAGTTTCACTAAAATTTGATCTAATGATTGTGCTATCAATTTCTCATTATTTAAAGTCTGTCATTATTAGTCATGCATCCCTTTTTAGTGCTGACAAGTAATACCAGTATGTAAAATGATGAAATTATCCCACTACTATGATTCTGGATGGCATAAATAAAATGCCAAGACAAAAACAATCATTTTCTTTCTTCCAAAAGCATGACTTATTTCAGTGGAATTAAAAAAATTAATGAATAGCAATGGGATTCAATCCCCATGAGTTAGGAAAAGAAGGTTAAATTATAAAATTGGTCTTAAGTTGTATAATGCATAGTCTATGAGCCCATACATGACCTGGAAATCATGATTCTTCAGGAATATTTCAGGTTTCTTCCCTACATGGATTACACCCCTCATATAATTGGTGATTTCTCCCGCCTCCTGCCTTTTTCACAAAAGCCTTTTAAATTCTGGTTCCTTAAAAATTTTTGTGATGTCTGAGATTTGATTATTCATCCTAATTTACATTTACTTTTTTTGGCTTGCACTATGAATATCCCTACAAAAATTATTAGTGAAAAACATTTTATTGGTGCTAAAGAATTTTGCTTGGAAACGTTACTCAATATACAACTGGAAAGCAAAGCCAAGAATGAAAAATATATGCCAAATAAAATGCAAGTAACTACTAATCTCCTTGCTATAAAGAACACTTAAATAAAACAAAATATGTGCACATTAGTCCACGTTAACTCTAATGTTGTAGGACCTGTTTCTATCATTAGGATTACCATTTTATACATTTTTTTTTTTAAAGATTTTATTTATTTATTTGAGACAGAGAGAATGAGAGAGAGAGAGAGCACATGAGAGGGGGGAGGGGCAGAGGGAGAAGCAGACCCCCTGCCGAGCAGGGAGCCCGATGCGGGACTCGATTCCGGGACTCCAGGATCATGACCTGAGCCAAAGGCAGTCGCTTAACCAACTGAGCCACCCAGGCGCCCGACCATTTTATACATTTGAAAACATACTCTGGCGTTTAGAGAAAGAGACTCTTCTTCCCCTGTGCCAGGGATATTAATCTGTATTATGGCAAGTACAATCGTATGGGATGAGGAGGACTTTCTCTATCATGAATTCCTTCAGTGTTTTTGTATCCCTAGAAAAAATCAGATTACTTCACGATGTATGGTTCTATGAATACATAAATTTTAAAAGCAGCTTATAGTTGTTTGATGCCAATTTAAAAATAAAGAGATACTTAAGAAATTTATCATTTATTATTTACTGAAAAAATTACAAATGGTCTTTCTTTCTTAAATTTTTTAGGTTTTTCCAAAATTTCCAGATGGAAATTTTTCCACTAAAATTAGGAGCAAAATACGTGACGTTTAGATGGGGTAGATAAATTTTCTCTGGTATTTTCTTTTGATGGGAGTTTTATAATTGACAGCAGCTAAATGGTCGTCAGAGTGTGTCTGCATATTTCCTTTTTCTACCAGCGCACTCTAAATGTATACAAACCTCACTGTAGTATGCTTCACTAAACAGCATATTAGGATATTATTATTTTATATCAGATTACATTAAAAGACATTTACAAACGGAAAAATGTATAAAATAATGCCCTGTAGGAGGTATGTACTTGACATATTCTTGAAACATGAGTTTAGCAGCTCTCGATTATTTGTTTTTCATGTGTGTTTTAAAATCACAGGTTTCTACATACCCATTTCCAAAAGTTTTAAATTGCATTAAAAAGTTACCATTATAAGTGTCAGAGGCAAAACTGTGAAATAGATAAAGTAATACCTGGCACTTTTTGCATGTCTTATGCTGAATTATGATTTGCTTAGTTCCAATTCTTTGTTATTTTTATATGTTCTCTGCTCCAACTAAGTTTTCTTCTGTAAGAGATTTTTCTCTCGATTTGGTTTTAAAACATTCATATGCATACACACATACACACACACACACACACACAGAGCCTGACTTTCAAAGAAAATCTTGCTTCTATGTCAATTTATAAATCATATAAAAGCAGAAGTACCGTGGTTGAAGTATGAGAAAGGGCCCTGAGCCATCTCGCATGAATTATGCATTGAGGTAACTTTTAGCTGAAAATGACTATGTTAAAAAAAAAATGATCTCAACCTACACTGCAACCTTAAAACACTAGAAAAAGAAGAGCAAACTGAACCTATGTCAAGGGAGAAAATAATAAAAATTTATGCTGAAATTATGAAATAGAGAGTATTAAAATTAAAATACAGAAATTCAATAAAACCAAAAATGTCTCTTTGTAAAGATAACAGCACTGACAACGTCGAGCTAAATTGATCAAGACAAAAATGGAAAAAGAAATTCAAACTACTAAAATGAGAAATTACCAAACTTATAAAAATAAAAAGGATTTTAAGAGAAGGCTATGAGCAATTGTATGTTGATAAATTAGATAATCAGATGAAATGAACAGTTCCTAGACCATCACAAGCTACCAAACCTGACTCGGGAAGAAACAGGAAATCTAAATAGACCTACAGCAATTAAAGAGATTGAAATGGTAATCCAAAAGGCTACTCATAAAGAAAAGTCTAGGACCAACATGGTATGTTACTGGCATAAGGATAGATATACAGATCAATGGAAATAGGATGGAGAATACAGAAGTAAGCAACTACCTTTGTGGTTGCTTCACTACCTTTTCAACAAATGATGCTGGGATAACTGTATATCCATATGCAAAAAAATGACACCCTCCCCCAACTCATACCTTACACAGAAATGAATGCAAAATACATCTTAAACCAGAATTTAAGATCTACATCTAAACTACCTTAGAAGAATGTATAGTTTCTTAGCTATCGTAGCAAAGGCAAAAGTGTCCAAAAGAAAGAAATAAATTTGACTTCATCCCAATTAAAAACTTTTATGCTGCATGTAATAATATCAATAAAGTGAAAGGACAACGCACTGAATGGGAGAAAATATTTTCAAATCATAAATCCGATATAGAACTGTATACAGAATATATAATGAATTCCTAAACCAGCAAAACACATAAAAACACGTAACTCAAACAATGCACAAAATTATGAATAGATACTTTTACAGAAGAGATATAAAAATGCCCAAAAAACATATAAATAAATAATACATTTATTATTATTAAATAAAATCCTCCACATCCCTATCCATCAGAGCAGTGCAAATCAAAACCATAATGAAATATTACTTCACATTCACTTAGATGGCTAAAATAAAAAATAGTCAGATTATAAACAAGTATTGTAAAGGAAGTGAAGAAATTGGAATCCTCATACATTGTTGATGGGAATGTAAAATGGTATAGCTTATTTGGAAAAAGTTTGTCATTTTCTCAATGAGTTAAACACAGGTTTACAATATGACCCATTATTCCACTCCTAGGTATACATATGATAGATTATTATTCAGCAATAAAATTAATCAAGTATTTAAACATTGCTATAGCATAAATGACTCTTGCAAAATTATGCTGAGTGAAAGAAACCAGTTGTGAAAGACCACACATCACATGACTACATCTGAATAAAATGTCTAGAATTGGCAAATCCATAGAAACAGAAAGCACATTAATTGTTGCCTAGTTCTTTGGGCAGGGAGCATGGAGAGTGACTATTGATGAGTAGAAGGATTCTGCGTAAGGTGAAAAAATTGTTCTAATATGTTTTACCACTCAGATTGTGGTAACGGTTGCATAATCTTGTGAATATACTAAAAATAACATTGAATCATACACTTCAATAGATAAATTTTATGATGTGTGAGCTATATCTCAATTAAACTAAAAAGAATAGATCCATGTGAGAAAGCAGATTTTAAAAATAAAACAAAGTAATCTCCAGTAATTAAAACATGTCATTTTCTTAATAGAGATAGAATAAAAAACTAAATTACAATGAGAAATGTAAATATATTAAAAGAAAAGATTGTATGTTACAGTATCTCATAATGACCATGGGCTTAATAAATTTTCTGTATCCATAACTGTTCTATCTGTAAATATTTTAATGCTATATTTTTAAGCATTCTCTAAGTATCGTGGTAACCTATTGGATGTTAAGTTTTCTAAAAATAAGTATTGTCCATGTGATACAATTTTAATAACAGTACAATTATTAATATGTTTTATCCAAATAAGAATTGGTGTAAAAGAAAATGCTATCTAAATCTAAATACATTGAGATGAACTGACCCAGATATTTTTTCAATCCTTTAATTACACTGATAATCATCTAACTGACCTTCACTCTGCCCTGCTTTTTATATATGTGACCTGTCTGGATTCTGTCATAGAGACATATTCCTTATTTTTGATCTTGAGATCTCTTATAGGACAGAGCCTTTAATTTTCATTGATTTCCCATTTATTTTTCGTTTTGCCAAGATCTAAATTATTTTTCAGTAAAAGAAAATGACTATAAGCCCATTTTTGATTAATGCATTTGGTTAGAAAAGGTCGCTAGTTGATAAAGAAGCATAACTGAGCCTGTGGTGACTCAGGAACATTCTTAACACAGGTTAAGAACACAGGTTCCTCGGGTCAGCTTGGCCATGGAAGCAGTAAAGACTTCAGGCTGCTGATTTTCATTTTAACCATATTACTTTTATCTGTATCACTTATTTACATATTTGGCTTTCAAAACCGTTTTTATTTTTTTGCGTAAACATACAGTGCAACTATGAGTCCAAAAACACCATGGTCTGCTAAAATTATGATTCAATTTGATATCGAAACAAAGCTGTGGTAAATGCAGAACAAACTGTGATATTTCTGCAGATTTCCACAGCTTTCCTCCCCTTCTCTTGAAGGCTTTCAGTTCAGCTACATTCCCAGACTTTGCTTAGTGATTTTAGTGGTATATATAAATATACATTATATATAATTTATATATACATATGCTTTAATAGCTCCCCCCATATCCCAAATCATTTTAATTAAAAAATTATGACTCTATACATATGTATCATACACTGGTTAAAAATTTATGGACAATGTGATTCATTCTTTCAAACAGTAAAAAAAATGAAAACTAAACTATCTTAATAATATTCCTATTAACTAAAAATTATTCCTCCAGAAGAAATTTGAACTAATCAGGCCTATTGCCCCAGTTTATATTTCTTCATTTTACCTCAGAGTTCTGTTCTCGGTCTCAATTCTAGTTCCTTTTGCTCTCTTGAACCATCTTCTGAAAACTCCAAATTCCTCTATTTCCATGTCCACAGTATAATAATTTCTTTGTACTGGCCCTGTGGAGATAGACAAAACTAAAACCAATCAAAACAAAATCAACCTCCCCCCGAAAATCATATGATATTTTTGCTATTAAAATAATAACCTCTTTATGGTTCCAGTCTTAGCAATACAAAATATTTGCAGAAGCTTCTCAATTGTACATTTCTTTGGTCTTTAAACATGGGAATGGTAAAAATATCAGTAAGCTTTCTCTTCCTCCATATCCGCAGGGTGTTTCCCAACCATATGTTGATAAATCATGTGAAAAAATCATCAGCATTGATCATTCCTATTCCAACAGTTTAATAAAATATGGATAGGGAGATTTCAAATATAACTCTATACCTAGAATTCTTCACTGTTTAAAAAATGATGAAGCAATAGTTTTACACTTTTCTTTTTTTTTTTTTAAGATTTTATTTATTTATTTGACAGAGATAGAGAGCACAAGTAGGCAGAGAGGCAGGCAGAGGGAGAGGGGGAAGCAGGCTCCCTGCTGAGCAAGGAGCCCAATGTGGGGCTTGATCCCAGGACCCTGGGATCATGACCTGAGCCGAAGGCAGCCGCTTAACCGACTGAGCCACCCAGGTGCCCCCACACTTTTCTAAATATACTTTACAGCAGTATTGCCAACTGTGGCTTCTCTAGAAAACAAAAAATCTGGACCAAGGCCTTACTCTGAGGAATACTAATTTACTAATTTGTCTCAGCCAGGACATGCCCCAGGCATTAGCATTTGGCATTGTTATAAACTCACTGGATAGATCTCTTGTTCAGCCTGTGTTGGAAACCACTATTCTGCCAGTAGAAGAATTACAGACATATTGCGGTGCTTGTAAGTCCAAAATGAACTTATTGAGAAAAAAATTATAGATGAACAAAATCATAAGGAATCATGATTTTTCTAATCATGTTATCATATAAATATCCCATAAAAGTTACTATATAAATAGAATTTGTTCATTTGTTAGAATATAGGGTCTGGTTCTTTTGTTCTCTAAATGAAACTTTCACAGTGACATCACACAATTCTTGTTAAAAGCAGCATTAGTACAATCTTTTCTACTTTATACATTTGCTGGTTAAAAAACCCAGCTACTTACGTAGATTTAAAATGACAAGGAAAGTCAGTCAGAGAAAGAAATATACCATATGATTTCACTCGTACATGGAATTTAAGAAACAAAACACATGGACATAGGGGCAGCAAGAAAAAAAGTGGGGGCAAACCATAAGAGACTATTAATCATAGAATAAATTGAGGGTTGTTAGAGGGAGGTGGATGGGGGATGGACTAAATGGGTGATGGGCTTTAAGGAAGGCATTTGTGATGAGCACTGGGTGTTGATGTAACTGATGAATCACTAAATTCTACTCCTGAAACCAGTATTCCACTATATGTTAACAAACTAGAATTTAAATAAAAACCTGAAAACAAAATAAAATAAAATAGTAAAATAAAATAACATGACAAGTTCAAAAACTAGTCAGAGGAATTGTGAGCTCTCGATACTGCTCATTTCTAATAAATATTCGAGCACATTATCAATGACCTAAGTATACACAATATCCTTTTAAGCTAAGTTGTAAAAATATATAGCAAAATAATACATTTTAGTCTATACTATATTTGGAATGTATTAGTATATATTAGCTACTCCCAAATAAACAACAGAGATGTAGCTTTCTAACTATTTGAGATATACCTTTTTTATTTCAGATGTTTTTCCAACAAGAATTTTTGCAAGCACAATTTTAAGAAAATCAGTTATTATTAGAATAACATCATTTGACAATATAAATTCTAAAAGAAAATATCTTTTAATAATCATATATTATACATGTAAATATACACATGAAGTTTCATATAATTTATCAAGTTTACTACATGAAAAGCACATTAGAAAATATTCATAACTATATATGTGGAATAACATATCACAGATTAAAAAAAATGAAACCTAGAGATGATAATTAACTAGAAAAAGGGTAAGACAGAATTTAAATTGAATATTCTCTATTTCCAAAATCTTAACTGTTATGGTATTTTCCTTTCCTTTGGTCTCTTTCAATTCGATTCCATCTTCTTTCAATGATAAAAATAAGCCACTAAATATAAGACCTCAAAACTTCAGTCACTGACTATTGGTAGAGATTAAAATGATACAGAACTGACAGAAGAGCCATTGACCACACTTTCTGGAAGAAATTCACAATGGATCAGACATACGACTCTTCATACGATGTTGCTGCTATAGTTAAAATATTAAAAACACACAAGTGGGTATTGACTATATTTTCAATTAAGGTCTTCATATTTTTTATAGGTTATCATAGCTTACTTCTTTTATCCTGATAATTAAATGGATTTGGGTACATCATGGCAATCCAAAAAAATAAAGGCTGTGGTAAATCATCTTTACTGATATATCCAAATTCATCCACTTCCACATGGAAGTAGGAAAACATAAAGCTTTAAAACTAAAATTATTCAACGATGACATTAAATTTTTGAATTTTTCTGATGAGAATAAACCAGGGTTTCAAAACCATGGTTCTCCATTTGCATACACTTCCAGCAGTGTTTTCTTTGTTCAATTGTAAATAGAAGCATTATTATCTATCCTATGAGTATGCATTTTGATGAATGTATAGTAAGAAGTTCAAGCCATATTTTAAATTTTAAATTTTCTCATCAAATGATGATGATGATCTCATCAAAGAATATTATAGACCATGTTCCGCCAGAGTCACGATAAGGGAAACACTCAATAATTCACCTAAATTTAATTATCTCCTAGAAAAGAATAATTAATGAATGGTTACAATGGTTTGTCCTCAAACTTACACTCCGAAACAAAAATTTTGCTTGTATTAGCCAGATGATTACCTCATAATACTGCATTACACTTATCTGACAAGATCTTCATTAGATGAATTAAGCAATTTTGTAAGCTACTTCAAAATCTATTTACCTCTTGTTTGTATGGTTAATAAGAACTACAATCAAACACATTAATTGAACAAATATTAGGTACATGTACATATTTAAATTATTTATATGGAACACTGGATCCATAACATTACATTTTGGGTTATAAAGAACAAAAACAAACCCAATGTTACTTCATTCATAACTATTTCATCCATTAATAATATAAATGAGTATTATTGTTTTTCTTTTCATAATGGTAAGAGAACATCATACTACTAGATGAATAATCAATTAGATTCATAAGCATTAGGACAAAATTTAGCATTCTGATTAAAAGCACTAAAAACAGTGATACTGATTTTTTTTTTTTTAAAGATTTTATTTGACAGAGAGAAAGATAGCGAAAGCAAGAACACAAGCAGGGGGAGCGGGAGAGGGAGAAGCAGGCCTCCCGCCGAGCAGGGAGCCCTATGTGGGGACTCGATCCCAGGACCCTGGGATCGTGACCTGAGCTGAAGGCAGACGCTTAACGACTGAGCCACCCAGGTGCCCCCAGTGATACTGATTTTATGCTACGTGTTAATTAGCCAAAAATTTTTAGTAAACCTATTTAAATAAAAATGAGCTTATATTATATATCCAAACCATGAATTTCTGATTTCATTATAGTGAAATATTTCTTTGTGTCTAATTACACATGATCAAGTTTGCATAAAACAACTTTGTATTTTCATTATTAATTTATAAAATTATTGTTATTCATTTTATGTCTCCGATCTAAGTAAGTGTAATTATCATATTTCATGAACTTTAGCCTTTGTAAGAAGTCTATTGTAAGGTAATGACCTTGTGTGTATGTGTGTGTGTGTGTGTGTGTGTGTGTGTTGCTTTGCTTTCAATGAAAGCCATATCTCTACCATTGTATATTGGCACAAAATTATTTTTAAAAGAAAAATATTATCCATGTCACATTTGTTTACCTATATCCAAGGGTATGTATCTTTAGTATTTCATTATTGAGTAAAAGCCATCAAACAGGATGGAAATACGAACATGTTGGAGGAAAATAAATCCTGCCACAATGACAGGGGTGATAATGAAAACAAATCAATAAATGGTCTCAGGTTCAACACATGCATGTATCTGAAATGTAAGTAGACCTTAGGGTCAACTTGACCTGGATATCTGACTCCAAGGACATTTACATGTTTCATAAGAAGTAGATGTAGCTTTCAGCTTCAGAACACTGCAACTGTACATATTAGCAGAAGGCAACCGGGGACAATTTCTAGTTTTTTCTTCACTACTTAATGTATGCAGCAAAATTATTTTTGAATTTAGAGACAATGAGGTAGCTTACTAGCTATGCTGATTATACAATAAAATAACCTTGACACTATAAGGAAGCAAATATGCCATATTTTCAATTCAATTAGCTTGCCTTAGGTTCGGTAGCTTGTGCTGCAGAGCCCGCTGGGGCCACTGAGCTTCCGCGACATCAGTCCCAAAAGGCTGGAAGATGCAAAGCAGGAGTGTAGAGGGTCGGTGCCTACTGTGTAAGCTTTAAGCTACATCAGAAGAAGCCAGGAAATATATGCCTCTTCCTACTCATCCACCTCACACTACTTTACCCAGAATATTTGCAAGCATTGAATTACTCTTATTATAAATATATGTCTGCTTTGGATATCCTCTCATATTTGAATCCCATTTCTTCTTTCATTTCTCATTTTTCATCACTCCTGCTCCTCTGGAAGTAGAAATGCTAGCCTAAAATATTATTAGCCTGAAGATTTTCTTGCCATAGGGAAGAACCCGGGAACCTGGGCTAACATATTTTCTAAATGGAAATACATATTAATATTTAATGCAAAGTCATTATAAAGCTGTATGATCTAATGCATATGAGAATAAAAAATTAAAGAGAGGTGTTTCTAAACTTGAAAACAGCTAAAGATTTAAGTAGACAGTAAGAAATTAGAGCTTAATGGTTGAGGTATTAAAAGGTCGTTGCATTTCCAATATAGGCTTTCAAAAACAAAATGGTATGGGGGAGAGGAAGTTTTACAAGTTAGGGAAATGCATACACTCATTTAGAAAAAGAAATGCCAAAGATTGTCTGTCTGTGAGGGCTAAAGAACACTAAGTTAAGAAAAAACAACCCATATCAAATAAATGTGATTCTCAAAATAGATTATATATCCAGAAAGCACTTAGAAACGTAGCAGAACGAGCAGGTAACATTTCTGGGGAAGTCAGAATAGCCATGACAGTAATGGAACACAGCTGAGATACGAAGAAAAATGAGAGGCTTGCCTTTAGTCAGCTCAGGCTATCATAACAAAATGACATAGATTGGGTGGGTTGAACAACAGAAATTTATCTCCTAACAGTTCTGGAGGTTAGAAGTCTGAGACCAATATGCCAGCATGATGAGACTCTGGTGAGAACCCTCTTCATGCCTTGCAGAAGGCCACCTTCTTCTGTGTCCTCATGCGGTAGAGAAAAAGGGAAGCTAACTCTCTGTCTGGTGCCTCTTCTTTTAAGGGCTCTAATCCCATCTTGAGGGCCCCACACTCATGACTTCATCTAAACTTCATTACCTCCCAAAGGTAAATATTATGAATAAGTCTAACAAAATATTTGCAAGACATCTACAAAGAAAGCAAAATACTGGCAGAGACTAAATAAGACATTAATTAATAAAAGGTGATATCATGCTCATGGTTTATAAAAGCCAATTTTATAAATAGGGCAATTTTCTCCAGTTTATTTTATATCCAATGCAATTCTAATTAACATCACAGTAGTTTTGTTTTAGTTTGTCTGTATGTAGATTTGGGTCGTTGTATGTATGAAAATTTATGAATTGATTCTGAAATACCTATGAAAATGGATGAATTAAAAAGTAACAAAGACAATCATGAAAACAAAGTACCAATTTGGAGGGCTTTCATTACCATCTATCAAACCCATTATAAGGTTACAGTTATTAGCAGTGTTATTGAAACCATGAAACACTAGTATACCACTGGAATATTATAGAATCGATAAGCAGACCCATACGTATATTATCATTAGATTTTTTACACAAAGGTGATCCTAAAGTATAGTTAGAGAGGGATGTTCTTTTCAATTGACTGCATTGATTCAATTGGTCAAATTATGAAAGAAAACATTTTGACTCATCTCACTCCATATACAAAAATCAGTTTCATGTAGATTCTAAAATATATTCCTTAACCTGGTACAGACAAAAACACTAACCAAAATCAAAAAGATTGACAGGTTAGACTTCTATAATTAAAAATTTGTCATTATAAAAAGACACCAAGACACCATTTAAGAGAGTGAAAATACAACCCACCAAACAGAACAAAACATTACAACACGTATGATCTGACAAAGGATGAATATACAGAGACTATAAGATTACTTCAGACATCAATAAAAAAGACAATGCAATAAAAATGCTTAAAGCAGAGCTTCAAAAAGAGGTTATATTGATGCCAAATATAATATATATATATATATATATATATATATACACACATACATACGTATATATATGGGTGATTTTTTTTTAAGATTTTATTTATTTATTTGACAGCGAGAGATAGCGAGAGCAGGAACACAAGCAGGGGGAGTGGGAGAGGGAGAAGCAGGCTTCCCGCCGAGCAGGGAGCCTGATGCAGGGCTCGATCCCAGGACCCTTGGACCGTGACCTGAGCCGAAGGCAGACGCTTAACAACTGAGCCACCCAGGCGCCCTATATGGGTGATTTTTATGTGAGAAATGAAAAGGAAAAAGCAAATTGGTATATTACCACCCGTACACTAGGACAAATAAAATTTTAAAAGAATGGCAATAGGAAGTTTAACAAGGATGTGGGGCATCTGCAGTGCTCATGGACTGCTAAATGAGTGTGTGAATTTTTACAATCACATAGAAAAAAATTCTAGCTAAACCTGGGACCCTGAACTTCCTTTCCTCTGTATATATAGCTGGGAGAAATGTGAATTACATTTCTTACAAACTAGTTTTTATTTAAATATGGGATGAACAGTGTCTTCTCTTACTTATAACATTAGATTATCTTTATCATGTTATCAATCACTTATATAACACTTGATGACTTTTATCATGTTAATTATTGTTCTTCTATTTTTACCTGAATTTTTTTTAATTTCTGTAGAATTTATTAATTCAATATCTATTTAGCTAGTCATTAAAAATAACCTATCCACATGGTGCATTATGTTATGTGCTTAATTTTGCTTTACCATTTTAAATTTCTGAAATAAATCTTGTTTTACTATAATGTATTATTCTTTTTCTGTATTATTTAATTGCATTTATTATTATTTTATTTAGGATCTTCATGACTGCTGGCATAATGAAAATTTGCCAATGATATTTTGTTTGTAGTTGTTCACTTACTTTGTTCAGCTTTTGGACCTGATATTATGTCTGCCACATGAAATAAATAAGAAACTTACTTTTTATAAATCATGCAGTATTTTTTTTTAAGATGTTATTTATTTATTTATTTATTTGAGAGAAGGGAGATAGCAAGAGAGAGCAGGAGCAGGAAGGAGAGGGAGAAGCAGTTTCCATGTGAGCAGGGAGCCCAACGTGGGGCTCGATCCCAGAACCCCAGATTCACAACCTGAGCTGAAGGCAGATGCTTAACTGACTGAGCCACACACATCCCTCAAATCATACAGTATTAATGAGGCAGTTTTCTCGCTCCTATGACTGTGAAATCATAAAATGTAAGCACTAAAAAGTAACTATACAGATAATCTACTAAGATCCTATTAAGAAATGAGCATAAAAAGGACCATATAGTTTAGTGATTTGGGTACTTCTTTTTCCTCTATTAATACTTACCTTATTTTCATTTTTGGACTCTAAGTTCCTCAGATAGAGAGTGTGTATTCTTCATCCGTGTGTTCTCTGGAGCCTAGCACACCACACAATTTCAAACACTGAATTTTCATGTATTGAATTGAATTAAAAGGAATTTAAGTAAAAAACACTGCTTTCACCTCTACACATACATATGTAAAATTTTTCTCAGTTATACATTTCTAAAATTTCTTAAGATTATTCATAACATAAAATTGTTTGGAAATATTTGTTCATAAGGTAGCTTCCCTATATCTAATCATAGGCCACTCAAACTCTGCCAAATGTCTTCTTCAGATTTATCGTTTTTTATCCAATAATATTAATTTGGACTTTTTGGCTAACTGTCATGGGAAGATAAAAGCCAGCCATCCACTACACCTATAAGTTACTGAGAAGGAAGAATCATGAAGGAAGCTCTGTGCACAGCCTCATCAAAACACTGTATTGAAAAATATTTCCTTGACTGGTACACTTCATGATTAAAATAAAAAGTGACATATCCAACCATTCAGCTGAAATCAAATATTTGAAAATTAATGACTATCAATGACCTTGTCATTGCTCTCCTATAGCCAGCTACATTTGATGCTAATCATTTTAAGCGTATTTTATTATAAATTGTCAAATTTCAATCATTTTTAGAGGATTCATAAAATTCTTTAAAACTCACTTCAGGAAGTACTAGTAAAATACTAAATATAGTGATAAAAATGTGTATTTCTTATAATACTAAAGTAACTTATATGCTTTTATAAATTAGTCCTGTGTCCATATGTTTTGTTTAATTCAATGTCCTCGCCAAATGTTAATTTGCCTATCAAACATAAATCATAATATTTTGAAAAAATTGCTGTATTCTCCTTATTGTAAGTTGGCACTGATAGTACAAAGCATAAAATAATTGTCTTTAGTTACTTTAAACTATTGGTGGATTTGTTTTTAATTCCATTTTAATAAAATAAAATCACTTAATATCAAATAAAACCATACCTAAAATAATTTTTTGTATTACAGGAATAAGGATTTAACATATAGAAATATAGTTATATATCTCCATGTAATTTATGTGTATTTGTGTGTATGTATATTATATATATATATATATACATGCACACATAATCATCTATGTGTTACAAAGATTTAAAATATTTTTTTAAAAAAAGATTAATGCCAAAAATAATTTGTGCTACTTGATTTTAATTTCAAATTGGTTAATTTACATTTTAAAGGAGACTAATGAAAATAAGCTTTCAAATGTGGCTAATTTGGGGCTAAATGGTTAAGATACTTCAATCGAGCTCAGAACTTCTAATTGAGGTAATTCTATAATGAGGGGATAGAGTGTCATTGAATACATGCAACTGTGAATACTGTATAATTGGCAAATGAACAACCAACATTTCAGAACTAATACTTGAAAGCTTTTTAAAGCAGATAGCTGATAACTTCATTGTTCAAGACCAGCAGGTGTTCTCACAAATTACCTGAATTAATTTGCTCTAAAGAGGTGCAACAGAGCTTCATGTTCAATATATCTATGATGTATGCAATTCTTTTTATAAAAGTGAAGCAATGGTAATTTTATCTTTTCGTTTTCTGGTACTTAACTAGTTACCATGTAATTATTATCCTAACTCATAAGAAAATGTGTAAAATACATATTTTAATGCAAAGTGATGTTTCCAAAATCTTACATAGCCTAAGCAATTAGAATTTAAATTTAATTTTTTAATAAGAAAAGTGACACCTGTAAAAGAGGTTTTGGATAAAGTTTATTAGTGATTCTTCATAGTTTTGCTTTCTATGTGTAATCTAGGTCACTGTGTATATTTAAATTTATTCACCGTTTTATTGAAACACGAAAACATTAATCAAATGGCATTTTCCTTTTTACTTGTGGCTATCACATCATTTTGCACAAATGTTCTAATGCTTATTTCTAATTTGAAGAACATATATATTAGAAGCAAAGTACAAAGTCATAATAAGATTGATAAAATCACTTAAACTTTTCCAGAAAATCTTTTATTTTGTATATATTGTTGCCAAGTTTCTGATAAATCTCATTTGAGGGTTTATATCATTTTTTTTCCTGTCAATAGAATTGACAGGATTGACTCTGTCAATTGACTCTGATGCTAATGTTTTCATGTTTTATGTAAATTTAAGCTACAATACTCTAATTTTTCTAGTTTTGAAAATTATAATAAACAAATATTATTAACCCATACCTAAATATTTATTTTTATTCATCAAAATTCAAATATACCCTAACTTTAAGAAAACAGTAATTTCTGGATATTGCCAAATTTTTAACAAAAAATGTTACTATAGCATATTTTTTATATACTATGCAATCTGTCATAAGGATTTTTAATGTTTAATTTATGTGTATTTTCTAAATTCTAAGGGATTTTATTTTCACCTCCAAAATCAATCAAATGCCTTACCTCTGATTTAAACTTTGCTTGATATCTTCATCTATAGTAGGATCACCACAAGTGTGATGATTTTGAGTTATGAAAATTCAAAGTTCAAAAATCATAAAATCCCTGTTTCTGTGATTTATAATAATATCAGAATTAAGGTATCACACAAGAAATATACATTTGCTACATTTCCCCCAAATTTAAACTTTCCACAGTTAAAATGAAAACTCACACCCCAAATAATGGGCTGATGTGTGTTGCATAGTTTTGATGAGGTTCGAAATTGACAAATAGAAGTTAATACTTAGGCAATGGGCAAGAAATACAATTGTAGAGATGAATTATTTCTCTTTTTTTTTACTCTTTTTTATTTTAGTCTTTTCTTTTCTTCAAATTTAATCATTTTTTGTTAAGATAAATTTTTTCGCCAAAATATATTACTCATTAGGAAAAAAAGTACATATTTTTGAAGACAGTGTAAGATTGCAAAGACATTTCTTTACCAACACTTTAGTTCTCTATTCCATACCAGAAATTAATTCTAATAATCTTTTAGTCTATGTTGGATATATTAAATGCATTTTTGTTTTGCAATCATGTTTGAATAAAGCAACACATTAGTTGTAAGATCGTTTATTGTCTACCCTGAGAATAAATTGTTTATCCCTGCAGTCCCATCAGCAGCCACAAGAGGTAAATCCAAAAAAAAGACACCATCCAATTTTAGTGCTACTATTAGCAAGTGATATAACCCAAAAAAGTTAATGAGAAGTATAGACTCCACTTTTATTTTGTTTCTTTATTTGTTTCTTTATTTAGTTTCATTTATATATTAATTATTAGAAAATGAGTGTGAAAACAATATACATGATAGATAAATTTAGGAACTTTTAATTGATGTCAATTCAAAATAAGCAATTATTAATAAGAAGAAAAACATTTTGAAAACCATTTTAAGAGTTCCAGAATCTAACAAGATGAAAAAATAAGAGTTTGTCTTGCTTCTTAAATCAACTGTGTAAAAACAAAGAGAAAGGGACAGATAACAAACTAACATTTGAAAGAAATGAAGAGAAAACTCTGGACTGACTGAAATCTGTTTCAATTACAGACACAATGCGGAAGTCTGCACACGTGGCAGAGCAGTGGGGGGAAACACAGGGGGAAACGGAGGAGTTAGTGGAAACTAACTTGTCCACTGGAGGATCCTTTTCTAGCCTGTCTCTATCCAGGGGTCCAAAGTCAACATCTTACCAGGGGTGCTTATGACCTGATTAAATTTCTGTGTTGGAGGGAGGTCAGTTGAGGCTCTCTGTCGTGAGCTTTATTCCTTCCTGTCCACTGAAACTCATGAAAAGGAATAAAAATGATAGTCTAGTCTTTAGGCCTTCCAACGGTGCATTTCACCACTAGAGTGAACGTCTCCAGGGTAATGTAAAACAAATAACTAGATATCTTAGGAGTATAATAGGTGGAGATGAAGGAGAAAACACCAAATCATATGTTGTGTGAAGCAGATTAACTGAAACAGATAGACTATTTTATTTAAATTCAGATAAAAATATCATTAAAGAGATATGAATGAATTTTGGTATGTAACACCAAGATTTTAAATATTAGAATATAATATTCCTAAAGAGATAGGTAAAGGTTTTGGTTAAAGAAATAGTAGGATAGAAATAGGCTGACATGAGAAAAAAAAAAAAACGAAAGTATTTGAAATAATAGTAGAAATACAATATTGTATTAAATAATTGGTTAGTTTCAAAAGTAACAACTATGAGATTTATAAAATATTTTGATTATTTTGTTTTTCTTTCTTTCTTTCTCTTTCTTCCTTCCTTCCTTCCTTCCTTCCTTCCTTCCTTCCTTTCTTTCTTTCCTTCCTTTCTTTCTTTCTTTCTTTCTTTCTTTCTTTCTTTCTTTCTTTCTT